>NC_089536.1:23636989-24236989 GCF_963924715.1 Thunnus thynnus
CAGATCAAATCTCTGTTAGGGGTCCGCAGGCAGTAGAGGAGCTCTCCAACAAAGTTTATTTACCTGGATTGATTTGGTTGCATCAGTTGCATCGCTTTTTCTGTGTTTCTGTCACTTTTTGTCTGCAGCAAAAAGGAGAGAAGGCAGAGACTTTTGGGACACACACAATGAATTGCATTATCCATCCAACCATCCATTTCTATACTCACTTATTTCTACAGGGTAAACAAACCTTGAACAGTGAAAAGTAGTCCACACATTGGATTTTCTGAGTACAAAAATATGCAGTCACTCGAGTAATCTGTGTTATAGATGAACATCTCATTGAAAACCTGCTGCTATAACAGCCTCCACTCATCTGAGATGCTTTCTACAACATTTTGGAAGCTGGCTGCAGAGATTTGCTCCCATTCAGCCACAAGAGCATACGTATAAACATTTGAGTCACAGAGCTAAGCATCTGTTCTCTGAAAAACAAATACCTGATGATTTTTCAAAAACATGTTTATCTTGTGTAGGTACTTACAAGTTCAGACTCTTCATACTGACCGAGTAAATACTGTTGGTTGCACAATGAAAAATATTTTAACCAGGTTTCCAAGTTGCACCTGTATATCCTACCAAAACAAGGATGATGGCATGAAATGACATACTGTATGACATTGCTCAGCTTGTACTACATGAACCAAAATTAAATCTTTTATTATCAGTGATATTTGGGTATTTTTATTTTATATTTTCATACAAAATAGTGTGTTTATATTTTTCCTTGTGACAGGAAATGACTAAAGACATACAGTATGTACTTTCAGACTACTTAGAAATAGAACATAGAGTTACTTGGGTAACAGTTTCTAAATATTTTTCATTGTGCAGCAGACAGAACATCTTTTCCTTCAGATAGAGTTAGTTTTTGAGTTTTCTGAAAATACTTTGAAAACTATTCTGAGTGCTGTTTAAAGACGTCACAGCCTTTCAGAGAAATTCACATTTAGCTCTTATTTAAATGTAATTCTGAAACATGTGATACTGTAGGTTGGTCACTGATATTGTCTGATAAGTCCTTGAAGTCAGTTTTTCTGTTCTTTTTCTTTCTTTTTTCCTACAAAGTTGGAAGAACTCTATTGTTAAAAATATCATTGTATGCTGTAGTGTTGAGATTCCCATTAATTGGAAGTAATAGGTCTATCTCAATCCATGTAAAACCAAAAATAAACAAATGGACTCTGGTGTCTACAAACAATACAGTAGAGTTCAAAAACTGAACTATGAAAAACCTACCTCAACCTGACATGTATGCAGTGAATGAGTTTAGAACTAAAACGATTAGTGAATTAATCAATTACTCGATTGACAGAATATTAATCAGCAACTATTTTATTATTTTAATAGATTTATAATTTGACTCAGTTTTCAAGCACAAGTGCCAACATTCACTAGTTCCAGCTTCTCATATGTGAGGAACTGCTGTTTTTGACTGTTGGTGAGACAAAACAAGCTGTATGAAAATGTCATTTTTGGCTCAGCAAAACTGTAATGCAACTTTTTTTTTGCACATTTTAAAGATTGGCAAACATTCCAATTAATGTCAGAACATTAACTGTGACAATGAAAATAAGTTAGTTGCAGCCCTAAATTAATTTTCAAAGGAAATTAGTTAATTTCAAGTACAGACCAAAGGAAAATCAGACTTGATCCAAAGTGTTGGTGTACCTGATCAGACACAAATAAAAAGAGAACACCAACACTGGCAGCACCATGATGCTCTACCAGTTAATATAAGGAAAACCATTGATACCAAGAGGAAACTTACACAGACATAAAGAAACATGCAGACACACAGAACTGCATTATTATCCTCCTCTTCTATGGAACCATCTACCGGATTCAGTCCGGGGTGCAGACACCCTCTCTATGTTTAAGAGTAGGCTTAAAACTTTCCTCTTTGATAAAGCTTATTGTTAGGGCCGACCAGCCTCGCCTTGGATCAGCCCTTAGTTATGCTGCTATAGGCCTAGACTGCTGGGGGACTTCCCATGATGCACTGAGCTCCTCTCTCCTCCTCCTCCTCTCCATCTGTATGCATTCATGTAACATCAATGCATGTCACTAACTTTGCTTCTTCCCCGGAGTTTTTTGTGCTTTCTCATCTCACAGGAAAACCTGACCCCCGGGCCGAACCTTCGCGGTCCTTCACAGTCCTGATGGCATCCTTCCCTGGCTGTTGCTGCTTGTGCTTGTTGTTGTTGTTGTTGTTGTTGTGATTGTTTTTCTTCTGTCCCCCCTCCCCCTTTCCCTCTCTCTTTCTCTCTCTCAACCCAACCGGTCAAAGCAGATGGCCGCCCACCAAGAGCCGGGGTCTGCTTGAGGTTTCTACCCGTTAAAGGGGAGTTTTTCCTTACCGCTGTCGCCAAGTGCTTGCTCATGGGGGAATTGTTGGGTCTCTGTATATTAAAGAGTACGGTCTTGACCTGCTCTGTGTGAAAAGTGCCTTGAGATGACTTCTGTTGTGATATGGCGCTATATAAATAAAGATTGATTGATTGATTGATTATTTCACAAATTGGTAACACTTTACTTCAAGTCCCCCCGTTTAGTTTAAAACACACTATAGTGTAGCTATAAGCAGATACAAGGACATTTTAAGTCTCTATTAATGTATTTATTAATGTACAGTATTTGTCAGGACTTATAATTTCTACAATGAAGACATATTTTATATCATTACAACTGTGTTTTACTGTATTTTCATTCATTATCTGTTTATACAGCAGCCCACAGTAGTTATAGTTGTTGACATACAGTACCAGTCAAAAGTTTGGACACACGTTCTAAGGACATTCAAGACATTCAAGGGTATGGAAGGGTGTAAGGTGTGTTTGACTGGTACTGTTTGTTAATAAACACTTATATCTGCTTACAAATACATCATAGTGTCTTATATACCATTTATTAACTGTTTGTATGCTGCTTATAAGTGCTAAATAGATTAACTTAAAGTAAATTCTTCACCATGAATTAATAGTGCAGTTAAAATGTAAATATTCTATACCTAGAACAGATTGGTTTTCTAGTCTTCTGGAAACCTAGAGACTCCTTCTCAAATGCATATAATTATACATACTTATTGGATTTGATAAAAACACAAATATATTTTTAAACTGTGGACAAACAAACACATTGTCACAGATCTTTCAAGACCAGTGTAAAACATTTTGCATCTTCTTACAGATCTGAAAAGCATTTTTCATCCACTTTATTTGTCCACCATGACATATTGTTTTAGTGACTGTTCTTCAGAGGCTGGTCCACAGTAGGTGGCACTGCGGCCTCCAATACAACTAAGATAGACATCATCACAGAGTTAGAGAACCGCGTGAAGTAAGTAGGACATGTCTAGCTATGCTTTAAAGGACCAGTTTGTAGGATTTAGTGGCATCTAGTGGTGAGGTTGCAGATTACAGCCAACTGAATACCCCTCCCCATCTGGTTTGTCCGTTCTGGGCTACTGTAGAAACATGGTGGTGCAACATGGCGGGATGAATAATGTCATGGGAGCGTCCTCTCTATTGACCAAAGTTTTTGTTCGAAATCAGGTATTTTCCATTTGAGCATTAACGTGAAAAACAATGAGCAGACAGACCTACCGCACTGCTCTTGGTTAAATTGACATGATGGTGATGTTGACTGATGGAGTGCAGTATCAAAGGACTGTTTTGGAGGGCTGAGCGCTGACATTTGACAGTGTTGCAGGTCTGCATATAATCTCTTTTGCCGTGGGATCTTATCTTTTTCTTCTTTAGGAAAAAAAAAGAACCTTTCCGTTATGTAATGGGAACGGGCCCTTCTCTGGATCCTCGGTCTGGAATCCTTCTAAGAAAAAGAACGTGGAGTCAGCTGGAGCTCAGCCACACCTTCCAGGCTAAATGGAGGGATTCCTGCGAGGAGACACGTCCTTACTCATGTCTGTAGTCAGGGTCATGCACTGGGACAAATCGAGGTTAGTAAGTGGGATAGAGAGAGGGAGAAGAAGAGGCAGTCTTCCTGTTTCCAAGTAGGAGACACTTGTGGCCAAATCTGGGCAGGATGGGGGAAATGACACAAACAGAGCTCGAACACGGGGTTTGGACCTCGGCCTGAAAACAGAGACAAAATTGATAGTGTTTATGTTGGGGAATTCGCTGCAGGGGAATTCTGAAGGGATACAGGATGTGTGTTGATTTGTATCAACATTTTTTTTCCTTAAGCATTTTTCACAGAGTGTTGAATCCATCTCCAGTGACAGTGTTGGAGAGCTAATCAAAGGCTCACGTAATACTGGCATATATTCCAACACAGGGGCCAAAAGTCCATCATGATCATGTTGGCTAAAATTAGAGGATGTTGTATTTTATGTCATGACTTACAGGGATGAAAAGGGAAACTGGGAACAGTAGGATAATATTGTGATGGAGAACAAATATCTGAAATATATATTTCTAAATATATGTGCAAGAGCGTTTAATCTCAGATAGCATATTGAAGGGTCAATTCACCCACATCAGGGCATTGATACAGTATCTAATACTGCAGATAGTTTTGGTTGTGTTTGCTGTTTTCTACAGTTGCTTTTTGCCCCCAATACAGTGGAGGAGAATTTAATTTGTTTGTGGCGATGTACAAAACTCAGCAGCAACTTTCTTACTCTGGATAATCCACAGACCTTGCTGAGAAAGGTTTTTATTGGAACTACTTTCTAAGAAAGAAGTAGTCTCCATCAAAACTGTTGACAGCAAAGTAACCAGGAGACTGTCTCTAGACAGAAACATTGCTGTTAAGTTTTTCAGATGTCATTTCAATACTTAAGCAGCACACACTGAATTCTATTCACATCTGTTGTGTTGAGGTAGTAGCAGAGGTGGATATCTCAAAACTTTTGCTGCCTAAAATCAAAACTTCTAAGATAGATGGCACTAAGGATAATGAATTAATGTGATGTTAACCTTAACCCCAGTTGAGTAAATTCTGATATCTGGTATGTATTGAAATGGAGTGTAATGACTCAGCTTGTGCGTTCCAGTCTTCCTTATCACATTCCTTACTCATCACAGTAACCACAATGCCTTCATTAGTCTGCTTACCTTCAGCAATGCACACTCATAGCCTTGTATTTATTTTAATCAATCAAGTTTATCAAAGTTTCTGTTTTGGTTTTTGTTAAAGTTGTACTAATCAATATTTTTTATATTTACAATGTTCTAGTATGTGTGATATGAAGGGGGTTGAGATAGTGACAAACCCACTGATAATTATCACCCAACTCTGCCATTTCACTCAGCTCTATGGAGCGTTTTAGTTTCTTTCAGCACTTTGTTTTGGTTTTGGTGTTTTGGTTCAGTCTCACAGCTCTCATCAAGTTTGTTTTCAGTTTCAGCATACAGCTGATTAAGCTCTGATACCTGCTACCTGCCCACCACCAAACAACACACTGACAAAGTTAGCAACATACTGGTAAACATATGGTAGCATATAGTAGCTAGTGTCATATATATTCCTCAGGAATTGGTGGAGACCAAAACAGAGCTAATAGGGGAGTATATGTTGGACTTAAACTCGTCAGGTGGACAGAAACACTCCAAATGAATGCTGTTGTCGCTCCATGTCTGCTAGGTGCATATTACTTGGGGAGGTGATAATATATCAGACTAGTGAACAGAAGCAAATGTGCAACTTTCAAATAATAATTTGATTGAGTGAAATACCAAACTTTGTGAGATGAGAAAAGTCCATTCATACAAATTTGTAATGTACATGCAATTTCTGAACCTTATCAGCACTTCCGCCCTCATAAGCCACTAGAAAAAACACATTAGATTACGGCTGTCCCATTAAATGATCACTTGGCACTGAAACCCTTAAAAATACCAGTAGTTACATCTCGCTCCCATTTGGCACTCAGTGAGATATTACATTACTGTGTGCAGCTTTAATGTCTGAGCTGCTGTGAACTGCCAAGGTAATAAAATAAAACCAAACTGAGTAAACTTGGCAAAGGAAAACACAGCCACCAACTTGTGCTTACAATAGCATCCAAACCTTTGGATGCATCGCCGCTGACATTGTGGTTATAACTCTCTGATCCCTCTGTTTGACAGAGCTTCTGGTCTCTTTCATTGTGAAAAGCAACTCGTGGCGGATGCTCCACCATTGCTCTTTGCACTAAACCCACTGCTGATGACACACTCCCCACTCACTGGAGTTCATTGGCCGTGGAGATGGAAGAGCCTGGAATGGTTTAAATCACTAGCCTGGAAGCGTCTGCTGGGGCACGACACTAGCACGCTTAGTTATGTCAGCAGAGAGCAATAGTTTTATTTTAAGCAGACCATACCAACATGACTTCATCTAGATCACATTCAAAATTTTAAGCTAGGAATCTTTTTGTTTATTCAGACAGAAATTATGTATTTTCTTGTTTTGTGATATTAAAATGAATGGGTTGTTCACTGGTGTGTGTTACAGTGTATTTACTGTTAATGTGGCACATAAATATATCTGAGGATGTGAAATGTATATTTTACACTGGCTTCACCTTCTGACAGGACTCTACAGATTTAACCTTTAATTAGGGTAAATCAGGCAACTGCTCTGCGCCCCAAACCCTTCAAGGGCCTGAAGGCTTCTTACGAGTCCGTTTATAAGGACTCATACTCAAATGTGGAGCAACAGGCTGACTGTCATAGAGAGGAGGGAGACACGATAATCATTTAAATATGCAAGTAATGGCAACACTTTCCGACAGTCTCTCCTGGTGGGAATTCATGGTGTTGCACTCGTTTACATAAAAAAAGTGACGAACTTCAAACCCTGCTTACTTTCTCACCTCTGAACCAATCGCTTTGTGAGTTGAATGCTGGATTGTCAGTTTCAGAAATTTATTGGACTTCTGTTGGAGTATACTGCCGCCTTTAGATGAGAGGATCTCGTGGTGACTGAGCTTTTGCTGGAACAGTCTCCCTCTGGTGGTCTGGTTAGCAACTCTGGAGGGTTTTAAATCTCATCTCAAGACTCACTTTTTCTCCAAGGCATTCTATTGATTTGTTCTCTTTGTTCATTTTTTTTTTTTTAATTACTTGTCTTTTATTGAAATATTTAGTCATATTCTTTTATTGCTATATGTACACACATTCCTCCATTTGTAACTGTGGTCACCCTGGTTTTGAAAGTGCTATATAAGTAAAGTTTTATGTACTTACTCGTGTGTATGCCTAATGCAAAGGAGATCATTAGTGTAGCTTAGCATAAAGACTGGAGGAAGAGGGAAACAGCTAGCTTGGCTCTATCCAAAGTTTCTTTTAAAAAGTCAGCACCAGCAACCAGCATCTCTAAATGTTTCTAATTAACATATTGTATATTGTTTGGCAAGGCAGCTTTATTTATAGAGCACATTTCATTACAAGGAAACTCAGTGTGCTTTACATTTTAAAAGAGACATAAAAACATCAAACATATGCAATGCAGTGGTAAAAAAAAAAAAGAAATATACACACACAGGCCTGAGAAAACAGGAAGGTTTGTTCAATCTGTACACAAACAAAAAGGAAAAAGAATTCCCTGTAAAACCGCAACTTGCCATTCTTACATTTCTTTGAGTGTATGGATATAATATGTTAATGCCTTTATTATTTCAGTGTATATTGTGCTCATATGGTACACTTAACTAAATTAATAATTATGGCTCTTGCACACATCAGACCTCAGACCTTTACCGGCACCAAATTACGTAATGTCTTCTTTGCGCTGTGTCTGTTTGACGGTCTCCTCCTGCAGTAGTGTTGCGCTGCGTCCTCATGCTCTGGCATGAGTGTTGTTATCTCTTGCTTCTGCTTAAAGAACAAACAAAACTGCGCAACTTTCTGTAATGATGCAGCGGCCAAAAAATGCTCGGTAGAGTGTGTGTATACAGAACTGCCATGATGAGGAGATAAAACGTTATTAAGTATTTGATCGTTATCTGCCGGCTAGAGCAAAACAATGTCAGGCTACAACGCGAAAGCACGTTAATGGAGGGAGAATAACACATGCTTCGGGGAAGCTGGAAAAACAACAGGACACGTTATAAATCACAAGTATGATTTTACATTGGAAATATTACTTTTTTACAAAGTATGAAGAATATTTGGCTTAATATTTCAAAAACCTCATTGGAACATGTCTCTTTTCTTATCCAAACTAAACCTTTCACCTGCTTGAACACGTCCTAGTTATCTTTTGACTACATAAACAACATCATCAACTTTTTATGACCCCTTTGCTAAATATAAACTGCTGAGATGAATAAACATGTTTGATCACAATCATTCCCAGTGCTAATAACTGATCATTAAGGCTATTTAACCTCTGAATCCCTTTTTAACTCGCTCATAATAAATAATATTAAAAAGTTCCTGCTTTCATCCATGCGTGACAATATGCTGATCAAAAGTTATAGTGGAAAAGTTCTATTGTAAATGTGACCATGTGAGGTTATTTAGGAGTCTTTGCCCTGTGTTTAGACTGTGGTGCTGAGTGTGTGTTTGGGAGAATGTAAATGAATGATAAATCTTCGGAGTGCAGGGCTGACAAATCCCCCCGCTTCTCTGTTTTCCTACAGCAGAGCTTATCTCCTTCTCCATCTCCCACGGGCCTCCCAGAAAAACATGTCTATTAATAATGTGACTCTGCATGGCATGTAATGGTGACATATTTTAAAAAAAAAAAAACAACTTAAATTCTTAATGTTTTTTTTTTTTTTTTGTGAAAACATAAAGAAAATTTGATTTGAACGTCTGATGCAGAAGGGGTAAATGGGGGTAGGAGGGGTGGGAGATGGATGTGCAGGATGAGAAGCATCTCTCATTCTGCTTCATCCAAGCCCAAGGACATATAGAGCTGTTGAAAAGGAATTAGAGGGTTGAGTCCTGTGTCACAGCCCTGTTAACCTCCTCAATGGTCAGTGTTATGTCCCGCCGCAGGACCTTGGCTACAATTGAAAAGTGCCTTCAGCTAGTTGGTTTAGAAAAAGCTGTCCATAAGTAAGAAAAAGAGGCAGGAGTTGCTTGAGAAATTGTTCAAACCAGAGTCTGTGTCAAGCCATTATTACACCCAAAGTACTACCGTATGATGCTGAAGCTTGGCAGCTGTTTACATCAGTGTAGGAAAAGTCTGAAAAAAAAAAAATCTGTATATTTTGATCCTCCTTGTTCCTCCTACAATGTCCTCAGCATGCTTTATATTTACTTGCTCCTGAGTCGCTAATGAGTCAGACCAGGAAATGTGGTGTCATGACTACCCGAGTCAAGGATATCTGTGTTTGCTTAGGCTTTTATCTCCATCAGCTCATTCCAATGAAACTCACAGGCTGTGTTGTGCAGCACAGGCTTCTATATTAAGCCCAAAACGTAAGCACGTGGCAGATAACAACGCATTGTCCAGTCATACAAAATGCACTGTAATGTTTCTGTGGAGGAAACTGCAGCTCATGCTTGTGTTGGACTAAGAATTCAGTTGGCACATTTTTGGACACCTTGGAGCCTTACGCAGTACTTTAGAGGTGCAACATATTGTATAAATATATTGTAACGCAGAATCATCTGGTGTCTAAAAGCAGAAGAACAGGTGTGATAAAAAAAAAAAGACTAAGCACCAGTATAGGTCAAAAGAAGTGCTCGTCAGCTGACAATTTCTATGACTTTCCAAAACCAACAATCTGACATTTACGCCCTCTTCTCGTAGTGATTGGCCAGGTGTGTGAAGGTGAGAGGGCAAGCAGGTTTAGAACTTCAAATTCAAGCTCTCCTTTTTTTTTCTTTTCACAACAATTTGTTTCACTTTTGTACGAGTGCAACACTTTGAATGTCTTCCACTTCATGTTTGAGTGTTGCTGTTCGGAACAGCCATAAAACAGCAAAATAAATTGGCTCGTCCTTGCAAAATGCTTAGTGTTTGAGAGCTTGGTGACATAGCAATAAATAGAAATAAGCAGTTGTGTGACAGAGCTAATATATGATAGTTCCCTACATTTTGGATTTACCAGTCCTTTCTGTTCCCTCAAAAGTCAGAATTGCCCAGACGGCTTGGAACTGGAGATTGGTATATATTTCAAAGTTCACCAATGTTATACACGAGATCAACAGGTGAATTACTTCCACTGATCCACTAATGGTGGCATTTCCATTTACTTATATTGATTTTGGTCTGAAATATTGCTGTTAAAAATGTGCCGAAAAATGGGCGGGGCACCAAAGCAATGTGGACAATCTGGCTAAGACTGACTGGACTGCCACCCTGTGTGTGTGTGTGTGTGTGTGTGTGTGCATAAATATATATATATATACATATGCAAACACACACACATATATATGTATGTGTGTCAGAGAAAGAGAGAGAAAGAGACAAGTGACAAATTAGGAAAAGGAAAAAACAATATAAAGTGTCTCAGTAAGGCATTCATCCCCCTTCTGGGTGAACATTCTTCAAAAAGATATTCCCTCATTTGGTGTTTTGATGATGGTGGTGGAGAGCACTGTCTAACATGTCAGTCCAAAATCTCCTACAGGTGTTCAGTTGGGGTGAGATCTGGTGACTGTGAAGGCCATAGCATATGATTCACATCATTTTCATACTCATCAAACCGTTCAGTGACCCCTCATGCCCTGTGAATTGGGGTATTGTCATCCTGGAAGAGACCACTCCCTTCAGGATAGAAATGTTTCATCATAGGATAAAGAACTGTTGTAATTAATTGCATTAGATTGCACAGGTATACCTATACATATATATATATATATATACATATATATATATATATGTGTGTGTGTGTGTGTGTGTATATATACAGTATGTATGTATGTATCAGTTTACCACTCACATGGAGTCATACTCAGCCTGTGAAGACAGTTATATAATGTTTTCTGTGATAATAACCCTTAATGATATCATCGGGGTTATCTCGACTTGGGTTTAGAGACTACAAATTTTTTTTACTAGAGAGCCCCCATTATGAACTGTGGGTATAGATTAAAAGACATGCATTTACCAGGCAAGAGTGACTAATGAGAAGATGCTCTTGGTTGCATCATGAGAAATGTAGGATGCATTTTCGGAGTTTCCTAGGAAATAAAAGTCAGAAATCTCAGCCTCTGCTGATTCACTTTGACCATTATTTTTTAAATCTGTCTGTCATTAGTTCCCCAACTTGAAAAATGAAAACATAATACTAAATCGCTGGAGTAACCCTTTAAGTATGTAAAAATCCTAAAGCCTTATGCTTTCTCCACACTCCAAACATTTTGTATAAGCAACGTATTTCAACCTTTTCTTAGGAATAAATTGTTACAATGTGGTTTTGACAGGATTGTGATAAAATTAACCTAGATTATAGACCATGTCACTTCCTTGTATTTTTCCTCTACGTTGCTGTTTGCTCAGAATCCGAAAGAAAACAGCGATTTGCTTCTTGCACAACCTTGGCCCTCAGGGTCGAACAGCACCTTGACGTGGTGCTGATGCTGTTATTTGGCTACGGAGCAATGCGGTGCCTGAAGCTGTGTCTGGTGTTGACCCACGCAGACCAGTGGACAGGATGTTCCTGAGCGTCCCCGGGCTCCAGGCTCTCTCCACGGCCCTCAGCCTGTTTGTTTTTCCGGCTGAGAGCTGCCATTCGCCCCCCTCTCCCCCGCCAACACTCCGCCTCAGCAAGAATGTAAACACATGGAGGATGCGTGCACATGTTCTGATGTGCTGTATATGCATGTGTACATGTATAAACAAATCTACACTGTACTTTTAGTAGTATTCAGTATTTTGTAGTATGTGCAACATGTGTGCAAATTTCAAAAAGGAAATGTTTAAAAATGATAATGAATTTCTTGGTATCCTGCTGCACCTGTATGAAAATTTGGTCCATTAATCCTACACTTTACTGATACTAATATTACAATTATGGTACAATTATTAGTGATTCCACAAATACTTACGCTACTATACAAATACTATAACAGGTTACTTAACACATATTAAACGTGTTTTCTGGTCTGGTTGCCATACCCTGCTAATGCCTTTACAGCATCTTCACACCAGGCCGCCTCCTTACCAAGAAATGTTTGTACTCTTCACCTGAAAAATGGTCAAAGCTCCAACTCCCAAACACAGCAGGGCAGGCCTGCAGGCATCAGAGACCCAAACAGTTTACGCACCGGCACTGCAACCTGTTTAACCTTCCGCATAGCACCTGTCCTGTCCACTAAACACTTTCTAACCCATTTGCAGGACATCGTAAACATTTGCAGCACTGTGTTTACCCAATACGTGTAAGAACACCAACCCCCACGTTAGCTGAGCACTGACCCCCACAGAGGTAGGGATGCAGGGAGGAGATACACACAGGCACGTTAATGTGACTAACCTCTTTCAACTTTCACTTGAAATTCACTCCCTGAATTTATGGCTATTTGTGTGGGCTGAGGTAAAATTTATGTAACATTTCATAACAGAGAGTCAATCTGATTGGTGGGAAAGCAGGAGGTATTGCATAATTATATTTCAACTTCATGAACACTGCCACCTGATGTTTATGGCGGTGTAACCTGACCTTTAAAGGTAAAATCTAAATTCTGTAACTCCATCAAAAAATTGCAATCTAACATGGAGTCCTTGGACCATTTTTTTTTCTATTTGCACTGATATCAATTTCTCCACCAGCCGTAACCCCCAACAGACCAGAGTGCAGTGCAGCCAGAAGATAAGTGGCATTTCTAACGTGTTGAGAAACTAGTCAGATAACTAGCTTTATTTATGAGCCCATATGTCGAGTGGTAATTGAAAACAACGTTTCCAACCCTCCGGTGGGGGTTGTCAAAACACTTTCTGGGAAATAGTAGTTAATCAAAGTAGATGAGGTAACACTTCATCTGAGATGGACCCTCTGGAATGCATTGGATATCACTCACAGATGATATATAACCAGGTGAAATTATCTGACGGTGGATTATTCTATACTCTTTATTTTTAACATTGGCACTCTTTAGTAGACCCTGTTATGTCCATCATTCATTCTGTGGCATTTGTAGATGGAGTTAAAATTGACTTGACATGACTGTTCTCTCAACAAACAAAAAGTCTTAACTCAAGAAAATTTAAAGCTGCTCTAATTTACGTTTTCATATTAACAATAGATCATATGACTTCATTTGATGTGAAATGAATCACTCATAGTGACAAACCCACAGAGAATTATTATCAAATCTGCTGTCCCCCTCATGTCTCATCATTTTTTAGCATCTTTCAGTAATTTTTTGAACGGATTTTATGGCCAGCAAACGCCACTGTTTTGGTTCAGTCTCACCGCTCTCATCAGCCTCATTTCCGGCAGCAGCTGGCAGCGGATTTCAGACAGAGTTAGCAAGTAGTTTATTAATATAGTGGCACATTTAGATGCTAAAGAGAGACTAAAACAAAGCTAGAGAGAGAGAGTAAACAGTCAACAAACAAGACTCCAAATGAATGCTACCGTTGCTCTGTGTCTGCTGGTTGTGTAAATAGGCAACTGTTAACAAGCTAACTACACCACGACACATTTTTATAAGGTGTTAATATGTCAATTACATGTTAACAGGTTGTTCCACTGCCACAGAGTAGCCAAAAAAATCTTTAAAGTAGCCATGGTGACCATCTGGCCAGAGCAGAATTTTTACACATTATCCAGGTTACTCAGTATTAACATACAGAAAACATTAACCTGAAAATCAATCAGTCATACACTTCTGTCTTAATACGTAGGACATAAAAGGAAACTTGACTTTAGTTCTATGCTTACCTTTTGTTCTGTTGTCTGGATTTATCTCTTGTGATAAAAATGTAGTTTACATTTTAACTCCGATATCATGAAAAAAACACATTAAATACTGTTTGGTATGAAACAAATGAAGTGTGATTAGATTGTCGTCTTGTGCTTTTCCAGTAGTCCAAAATCTTGTTGATGTTATACAGCTCAAGTATGCACATTTATACTGTATAAGGTAAAATCTGAGCATTACCGTTTGTATGGCTGTACTGTATGTAGCAGAAGTGTATGCGACTGGACAGTTTCAACTTCCTATAACTCAGTTTTATCCATTTGTGGATTCTGCCAGTAAGTTTTAAATGTGACAAACACAGGTTCTTACTGTCATAATTATGTGTGAAAACACACAGGCTTATTCCACAGAGCATGTGTCTGGTACTGTATCTTGTAACTTGAGAAGTTAAAAATCAACTCTGCCGCTGGTTAAAAATTAAATGAGACAAATATTGCTCCTACTCCTCATTCTCCTGTAATTCAAAACACTTTGTCCGGGCATCCTGCCAAACCAATTGTCCTTTTTACTACACTATCAATGAAGTCTGGTTTCTCAGACAGTGTTTTTTATGGGTCACAGGGTGCGGCAATGAGTGGAAATAAAGAGATGTGTCATTGTCTTATCCACTATAGCTACCCAACCTCCACAACTGTGACTGTCGACTGTCAAACATATTCAAGATGGCCTTGTTGAGTTGACTTGCATGTTTGACGTTGAGTCCAACTGCAGTTTGCTGTTTTTGTGGTCACCTTATTGAATGATCTGCATTTGGTAACAAGCGGTTGGCTTTTTCTATGGACATACAATACTGTGACACATCCAAAAGTTTATTCTGTTTGCTGAAGGTATGCTATCACAGGCTCCAGCACAAAGATGCCACCTTTCTCAAAATAGTGATGTGACTTGCATATTCAATTCAGGCACTCATTTTACTTTTTGAATTTGTGTTTACCATGAAACTTTTAATCCAACGTGTAAAGAAGAAGTAGGCTATAAATTGTTTGCCAGTGCTACTGGATGCTGAGTGTATGTGATAGCAAGCTAACAGCTAATGACTGCCTGTATCAGTTTTTGCCAGCAGAAAATCATACTGTAAACACTACATTAATATGTTTGTTATCACCTCTTGAAGTTGCTATGGCAAACATGTTCGTAAAAAGTTGCTTTTTCACAAATCCAGAGGACACGGAGAAACATTAGCATTCATTTGGATGTCATGTTTATGGCTAGCTGACAAATGTAAATCCAATATACACTCATTTTTAACTCTGTTTTGGTCTCCACCAACTCCTGATCGAAATTTCTGGTTTTTAACCTGCTAAACACTCCACTTTGTTCACCAGCTAATCACTAAATGTAATTAAGGCTCAGAGATGGCTCTGATAAATACAACCTTCCTGACTGGTTTAACATAGCATCAATTAATACCATCAAAACCACTGTGTGGGTTTCAAATGGGCACACTTGAACTCACACATTGCCTCCTCAACAGCCTCTTCAGCTTCTCCCCTTCCTGCCGAAAGCAAGTCGAGCTTTAAATGAGAATCCCATCATATCCAGCACCCCGAGGACATGTCTGCTTTACCTGCCTGTAAACTGCTTTACTGCCCTTTAAATCTTCCCAAATTGCAATGGAATATTTTGATACATGTATTTTGTCTCTGCTCTGAGCTTCATCTTTACTGTCTCTTAGTTAGGCACACATTGTGGGCCTACTGCCTCGCTGTATATTGCCAGGCTTATGGAGCTGGGAAAAATTTAATTTCACCGGTTCCTTCGTACATCACAGTCAGAAATAATGGCAATGCTGGTGAACTATGTGGTCCTGAAACACAATAATATTCCATATATTTTCTCTGCAATGGATTCTGTCACATTCATACCACAGGGACATTTGAAAGCTACATCACCATGTAATAAAAACACAATTACAATTCCACATGATGCATTGCTGAGGTTTGCTCCTTCATTTCAAAACAGATAAGTATGTCTCTCCCTTTTACCTGCCTCTTCTTACTGCATGTTGTTTTTGTCTCATAATTTTGCCTTCACCCTCTCTATATTAAGTTGTATTGAGAGGATTAATGTAGAGCTCAAGATATTATAGTGAATATTAGCTGCTGTTTGCTTTTCACTGCTCGTTGAACCTTGAGACGTTTTAACATTGTGTTTGTCCCTATACACAACTCTACTGTAAATTCTTTGTTACTTAAAGCTGCAATAAATTACATTTTTTATATTAACATCAAATCAAATGAATGAGTGTAATGTGAAATATGTCACTTGCAGTAATGATCCTACTAAAAAGCCTCCAACTGTGCAGCTCTACAAAGTTATTTAGCCTTTTAGGGCTTTTAGGGCTTGTTTAAGTGTTCTAACTAACTAGTTTTCAGACTAGCAAGCTCAGTTCTCCCAATAAATCTGTTTTTTTGTTTTCAGCACAAAAAAAAGGTCTTATATAACACTCTGTACGATCCCTGCCCAGCACCAAACAGCAGCAAATTAGCAGCTAAGGAGACAGATCTTCTCAGGAGTTTTTTGGAAACCAAAAAAGACTCCAAATGTGTGCAAATGTTGCTCTGAGTCTGTTAGATGTGTTAATAGATAAATGTTTGCTAATGTAATTAGCCATAACAACTTTATAATGTGATGATATGTCTGATGTTATGTTTTCAGCTTTCTTTGGGATGGGCAACAACATCCTTGGTGGCAAAATTAAACAATTAATGTAGCTTTTAAAACTATTAAATGAAACAATCAACTAATAATGTTGTTATTACTTTCTTTGTGGTCACAAAAGAAACCTTCTGTCAATTTGTAATTGTGTAAAAGTGTCCCTTCCACTTCCACTCCTTGCTAACAAAATTTGAAATTAAAGAAATTTGCTTGAAATATGTAGTGAGACAGGCTTCGTGCAGGGCACGAGGCTCGTGCAGCAGGCAACTTTGGCTCCCTACTCTGGCTGTGTTTGGCTTCAGTCCTGTTAGTTTACACTAGCGCCCCATTAGTGTCAGAAATCCTAGTGAATGCCCAGTTACTGTGTGAGATCGCTAAACAGAAGGGAGGGGTCAGTGTTTTCCCTCTTTTTCTACAGAGCAGGTGGTATTTGCTGGTGCATATATGGATTTCTAATGATTTTATTGTACAATGTGCATATGTGTGTGAGTGTGTGTGTGTGTATGCTCAGTGGCAGTAAGTAGATTAGATCAAGACAGTGTGCCCATTTGTTCCTGTGTGATCAGTTTTCCTGGACAACAGAGTTAGTCCAGTTATGTAGCCGGCTCTCCCGGGCCTTATCTTGATTGGTTAGGGGAGGACGGGGTGGGAGAGGCGATCTGTCAGTGAGGATCCACAGGCCCTTGCTCAGTTGCACTGTGTCTTTAGCGAGCACAGACAGATCCACCGCCTTCACAGACTCAGAGTACTTCATGGACAAGAAGAGTGGAACTGTAGATGAGGACTTCTTCACTTAGGATAACATTCTAAATAAGATGAATCATTAGGTGGTAACTTTTTTTGACAGGTCAAAGATCAGTTCATTGAAAGAACCATAAAGTCGCTTGGATTTTTGGAAACCTGCTTTAGAAGATCAAGAACAATTTTACATAATTGTAAAGAATATTAGAGAAACTGCAGGCTACCAGCTACGGCAAACATCAAAACCTGGAGACACTTTCTCTACCTGCAAATCATCCTGCAAAACAGTTGAATATACTGAATAGACCTTCCTGGAGCTACTGTACCCGAGAGCTTCAAATCAACTGGCGTGGCGAGGCAAGGAGAGCTGTGCTGGGATAAAGAGAAGATGAGCGAGAGGCCTGGCGAGTCCAGGGCCAGGTATGAGACGGCAAACCAGCCGAGAAACTAGAAACCAGCTGCTTTCAATGTAAACACACAGCACAATGCCATCCCTGCTGCCGACCTGGCACAAGAGGACCTGGGCCACATCAAGTGACACACCTCTGCTCTTAATCCTCTTTGTTATCTTCAACCACCAGGTAATTTCATACCTCATACATGCATGTGCACACATTAGGCGTTTAAAATAACTTTTAGTGGGTGAAAAATTTAGTCTTAGCATTACTAGCTGGTTCAAACCTGGTGCTGTTTGCCGTTGCGCTCCATAGTCAAAATCTTTAACATTTTAATTTACTTAAAAAATTTTGCAATAAAACTTGGCCACAAAGCAAGTCCTCAATCTGATTTAATGTATGAGGCAAGATTGCATGCTGTATTTCTCATGAAACACAGCAATGACCCCGCTGACAGTTGACTGTGGAGAAATGAGAATAGTTTTTAGCTGATTCCTTTAATCTTAAATCAGTCTTTTTTCACATTGAGTTTGGGCTACAGAAGGTCCCACTGCTCATACATACACATTTTCTGCTTCCAAACTGGTTGCCTGAATAGTTTAGTTAAAAGTTAAGTGACACGCTCGAAAAACAACTTATATGTTTTGGGAATCATAAATGAGACCAAAGTTTTTCTCAAAGAAATGAAAGAAAAAAGCAGAGGAACATTTAAAATACAAGACAAATAAGATCACAGAGCCTTTTTTTAGTTTTTGTGCAGATTCACTTTCATCTTCAATGTTATAATACAGTGAATTATCAGGGGAGTTTAAACTCTGTGGCTGGATTTAAAACAGGCTTAGTCCCGTGGGAGACAACAGAGAGGATAGGCAGACAGCAGCTCTTGTCTTTCCTTTATTGGTGATGCCGCTCCGGTCGGGGTCTTGACAAGTCGAGCCTCAGTGAATTGAAACGTCCTCTGTCAGCCGGCTCACATGAGAAATCTTCTTGGCACAGGTGGTGGATATGGCACCAGGCAGCCAAACGCACACGAAGAGGTTGCAGAGTTCAGCTGCTTTCTCGCTGAGGTGTGAAGATCGTGAGTGTTCGACCGAGATAGGAAGGCTACTACCCTCAGCCCTGACACTGAATGATAAATGACAGACATGGCCAAGTGTGGTCTTCAGTTTGTTTCTCACACAATGTAAAGGCTTATTTGTCTCAGTAATGACAGCAAATTAAAGAGGAATCATAATTTATGCCTGAGCATTAATTAATATGATAGCTGTCAAATACAATAACCTTTAATTCAGGACACACTCCCACACTGTCCATATCATTTAAACATCAAGAATAAATAGAGAGGTGTGTTTGTGCAGGCGTGACACTAATGCAGTGAATCAGGTTGATAAATTGCCTGCATGAATTACAGATTACACGCAGGTGAAAATGTTCCTCAATAAGTGAAGGTGTGTCTGATTTAATACTCCCACCAAGTGGGTAAATACAAATACTGCAACATCCACTGCACACTACAGCACATCTGTTCAGAGGCTGCAGATACTGTGTAACAGGTTTATGAGCAGATGCACTGTAAAATATCAGAATCAGTTTAATTAAAATAATTCATCATAATCATCAGTCTCATCGTGAACTCAATTTTATATAAATAGGATTTTCATTCTCAAATCATAAATTGAATGTTGTCACATTCAGTACTTTTATCGTTCATTCAATACATCAAATTAGTCATATTAGGTAGTTTGGAAACATCATTATAATTGGGTTCATATTGATGGAGGCTTGTTTTGTAGCTATTTATATATGTTTCCAATGAGTCACATGATATATAGATAGATAGATATCCCCTGTTTTGCTCTGCAAATCACTTTTGCATGAATGATATATTCATGGACTATCTGCTTTGAACACAATAGCAAACAGTGCTGCTAAAACTAATAATTAAATCAAGCTTAATTAGCAACTCTGGACAATATAACAACACTATTATTGATTAAACTAAGTTCAGTTAAGTTCACTCAGTTAATTTTATATTAGAACATCTAATTGACAAATTGAATTCACTACTAATTCAGTTAAGTCAAAAATGTTAAAGCTGCACTAATCAATATTTTTATATAAACAATGAATCAAATGACTATGAGTAATGTAAGAGATCCGTGTAAGAGAATTATTCCCCAACTGCAGGTCCCCTCAGCTCTATTCAGAGTTTTACCAACTTTTAGCTCATTGTTTTGGTTTTACAGCCAATAAAATTGACTGTTTCTGGTTCTGTCTCACCACTCTCACTATTAACCTTCCATTTCCTCATTGTTTTCAGCAAAAATCTCTGATAAACCCATAGCACATTACCTACCCAGCACCACACAACAGACAGCAGTTAGTGACTAACTGGTGAACATTGCGGAGAATCGAGTAAAGAGCCAGGTATTTCTGTCAGGAGCTGGTGCGGACCAACACAGACCTGAAAGGAAAGTCAATATTAGACTTAGATTCATCAGGTGGCCAGAAAAATGACTCCAAATGAACATTGTTGTTGCTCCGTGTCTGCTGGATGAAAAATAGGCATATGTTTGCTAACACATTCAACATATAAAGTGGGGCATCTGTGGCTCAGGAGGTAGAGCAAGTCGTCCATTAATCGGAAGATCGTTGGCTTCTCCAGTTCACATATTGAAGTGTCCTTGGGCAAGATACTGAACCCCAAATTGCTCCTGATGGCTGCGCCAACGGTGTGTGAGTGTGTGTGTGTGTGTGTGAATGTGCATTAGATTAGATCCTGATGAACAGGTTGGCACCTTGCATAGCAGCCTCTGCCATCAGTGTATGAAAAGGTGAATGTTGAAATGTATTGTAAGGCACTTTGAGTGGTCGAAAGACTAGGAAGTCTCTATAAATGTAGTCCATTCCATTCCATATAAAGTGACAATATACCAATGTTGTATTTTCAGCTTGTCCCACTGTTCTCTGGTGGCCAAAAAATAGTCAAATGCACTTTTATGGCAGTCTGCTCTCTTATATTTTTTTTTACATGTTTTATGTTGAAACAATGTAATGTTTCTATACAGTGTTACAGAGACTGTGTTGTGTTGTGCTGCTTTATAGCCATGGAGAGGAAGGGAAAATGAAAAGATTAATCAAATGATCACTGTTTTATGGGATGAATTTATTAATAACACTTTCAGTGCACTTTAATGCCCACGTTCTGTTTTCTATTTGAACTATTTTCTCACTTTCTGACTCATTTCTTACTCCACATGGAAGGTAACATGCTCAAAGCTTGAAAGTCTGATCGCTAAACGGACCGAATACAAGGAAACCTGCAACAAGAATCTGACAAGAAGTGAACCCCTAGGAACTGGTGAGCCTCCTGCCAAATGTTCAAATATGAGTTCTTTTCATTGTTATTACCTTTGATACATGGGAGACTTTTATTCTTTCTTTGCAGAAATCTACTGTAATGGAACATTTGACAGTTATGTGTGCTGGCCCCATTCATCTCCTGGGAACGTGTCGGTCCCCTGTCCTTCTTACTTACCATGGATCAGCGAAAGTAATGTAATGTTTTAGCACTTGGCTACAAAATGTATGCGATTGCTAACTGAAAATAAATATAGCTTCAACCATATTACATGAATGTCCCTTTGTGCACCTCAGGCCTTCTTTGACACTGCATTCATTTCAAGTGAATCATCACAAGACAGACTGGTGTCCTTGCTAGTCACAGGACCAAGTGTTCAACAGTGCAGATAAATGGCCTAAATAGAAATGTTAGAAATGGTTAAATAGTCACGCTTTAAATGTAAAGCTATACTTTGCTATTGACCATGTCAGCTATCAACTATTGAAATTAACTTAATCTACTCTGCCAGTACTGAATAGCTTTTAAAACTTTTCCATTTACTATCATTTGGCACACTATCTAAAATCGCTAAAGGACTTAAGTACGCAGAAATACTGTGAAAAAGAGGCCAAAAAATTAAAGTTAGTTAAATCTACCTTGACAAAATTAAACTTATGACACTCAGCGGAAAAGTGACCATAACCATCCAATTTGGGATTTAGCTGTATAATAATGTAAAAACACCTTTCTAGCACAGGTTAAAGTGATTACCTACCCAGTCAGTCAGCCTCTCCTCTGACTGTAATGACAGAAGAAACCATGCATATCAATGTGACTTTCAATTACCTGCAGACGACACCAGGATGGTGCACAGAGAATGCTTGGAAAATGGGACATGGCGAAAGGAGGAGAATTCTTCAGCGTTCTGGAGGGATGACTCTGAGTGTAAGGAGGACCGGTTCTTTAAAGATGAGGTAAGGAAGAGGAGGAGAAGCGCTGGAGCTGAAAGGCTGGGATATAGTGTATATGGTGATTTAAGGTCTCTAATCCATCTTTTGTCTTGTCCTTTGGAGTTAATGACTTATCTGTTCTACATAAACCATCAGGGATTGTTCTCATGACTTTACTGTCCTAGAATGTCCGTCTTTATTAGTAACATTGAAGATATGTGCCCATTTCCTTGTGTGTGTTTGTGTGTGTGTGTGTGTGTCCAGGAGGAAATGTATGAAATGCGTCGCCAGAGAGCCCTCAGGGTCATCTCTGTCATTGGCTATTCCCTCTCCCTGTTCTCCCTCACGCTGGCCACTCTCCTGATGGGCATGTTGAGGTCAGTGTTTGGGGGTAGACGGGTATCTGATGGTCAAACAGCCTAATTTGTTAATTATATGTGGAGAATTTAAAGGATAAATCCAGTTTATTACATCTTAGGTCTTATTTCCATAGATGTGGCCATCATTTCTTACAGTTATGATAACACTGTACTGATCAGACTAATTGCTTGCTAAAAATTCAAAAATTAGGGTTGTAATAAACCAGAATAAAGCCTTAAACTTTGTGTCTGTTTTCCAAGAGCTACATTAGGATGTTTTAGAGACAAAACTAAATGTTGTAATAACATGACTTAAAGATAATTGATTATTGTAATGAATGTAAGCAAAAAGACTTTATTTCATATTGGCAATTTAGTAGTTCAAAAATGTTACATTTCAGTTCATTTCCTCTCGTGTCAGGATGTGTGGCCTCAGTAATGCTTTTACAGTTGCACAGGAACTGTGTATCAATGCCTTCCTCCAATTGCTCCTGTATCTGGTTACCAGGAAGCTCCACTGTACCAGGAACTACATCCACATGAATCTCTTTGTGTCGTTCATCCTGAGAGCCATAGCTGTCATTTCTAAGGAAATCTTCTTACACATCATGTATTCCAACCTACCCAAAGATGACCCTGGATGGAACTCTCACTCAAGCTCTGCGGTATATTCACCACTGCCTTATTATTCACATATTAGCAGACTGCTGCTTTTGATGTAACTGTGGTGAATTTACAAGACTAATCCATCCTAAACATATTCCTAAACAGACAGCGCTAATGTGCAAATTCTCCAGAGTGGCCATGGAGTACTTTGTGACCTGTAACTACTTCTGGCTCTTGGTGGAGGCCATTTTCCTTCACACGCTGCTCTTCACCGCTGTGTTGACCAAAAGATGTCTGCTGAAGAAATACATGCTGTTAGGATGGGGTAAGTCTGGAATTAATTGTTTGTTTGTGTGTGTTTGTATGCATGCTGAAGTATTGGGAAGTAGCCTGGTTCCAGACTAGATTAGTTGATTAATCAACTATTTTGATAATCGATTAATTGTTTGGAGTAATTTTTTAAGAAAAAAATATCAAAATTCTCTGATTCCAGATTCTCAAATGTGAATATGTTCTTTAGTCCTCTATGATAGTAAACTGAATATATTTGGGTTCTTTTATGGGTGATTGAAAATTAAACACAGCAACAGACAAATGTTGACCCGCACGGATGAGATTGAAACAGCTGTACAAGTTATTGTAAGTGAATTTATAGAAACAACACCTTTTAAATCAGCATATTTCTTTGATCAGTGTCAGAAATGTGATAGACTAAGTAGCTGCTAGGCTAATTAAAGAATGTGCAGTGTTTAAAGGACAAATAGAGCTCAGGTTTTCACAGGGTGTTCAAATATTAGAGAATTTTACCCAGTATTTTTCTTGTCAGTAAATCCCTTAAAAGACCAAAATCAACGATGGATTGATCTACTAACAAGTGTGTGCATGTAAAGCCTGATATATCTACTCCTCTGTGCCGTAGAACTCCATTGTTGTCCAAAAACTATGAAAAACACATCAATGAGCCACACTGTTGACCTGGCTGACATGCTCCTTCATTACCATGAACACACACACTGCAGATGGATTTGACTCAGTCCCTTACATGCCGAAAAACTGACTTACAGATTAATACACACCAAATGTGTATTAATCCATCACTGAAAATAGTCCCTAACAAATGCTCTATTTACTCCGGTCTGAGTAACATTTGTTAAAAACTACAGTCAGCTGTTTTGGGAAGTTATTTTGCCTTTTTTTTAGAAGTGAAACAATATATTTATGACCCATTTTTTAAGGTTTTCATCTTCAGTGGTGTAATAGTTTTAATACTAGTAATAATAGTTATTAATCAGTTATAAATCATACTCTGTTATTTTAATACCACAGCCTGTGCTTCTTATTTTCAATAAATTAATATTTTGATCTGTTAAGGATACCATACTGCCAGGTCCACGTAGTTTCCCTGCTCATCAGCTCTGGTGTGGACCTGTAATGGTCCCATCTGCATCGGAGATAGAGTATTCCCAACAAATTGTTGTTTTGTTTTTTGACGGGATTTGTTGACAAAAACAAAAGATAGAATATCTCTAATGTCATTTTAAACTGGATCATCAAATGTGATTTTTCATTTTCACAGCCAGAACACACAAACTGTATGAAATTAATATCTTTGTTAGTCTGTCAAATGAATTTACATTGAATTTATATTATTTCATGAGAATGATCTATTGATGAAAACATGTGCTGCTGTTACTTTTTAGGAGCACCTGTCTTGTTTGTGACACCATGGACAGTGGTAAAGATTTTATATGAAAACAAAGAGTGAGTGTTTAAATACATGCTAAACTATAATATACTGAAATGAATAAAATAATTCCAACAAACAGACATTATTTCTTTCATTTGCTTGACTATTAAAGAAATCTTTCCCAATTTTATTCCTAAGATGCTGGCCAAATGTAAACATAGGGTTCTGGTGGATCATAAAGTGCCCGATTACTTTATCAGTGCTGGTAAGTGAAGTGCCTTTCTAAGAACCACAGCACAGTTATTCAACCTGAGGTCCACATTAGTTACAGACACATCACATCGCTCTCTCTCTCCTCTGGTGCACGTCAAGTAAATTTCATTCTGATTTCATACTGTGTTTAGCACTTCCTGTCTTGTGAGTCCTTGTGATATTAAAGCCGTCGTATGTTGTAGCAGTCACAAGCATGACTGATTGCTAAGTTCTCTGTACACAAATTCACACTGACTGAAGGCTTCTCAGATATAAATTAATTAAATTTAGTCTAGTCTGTGTCTTGGATACATCTTCTTTAAAACTACCTTTGATGTGTGTTGCAGGTCATTTTCTTTATATTCATCAAGATTCTGAAGCTGCTGCTGTCCAAGCTGAAAGCAGATCTGGTGAAATTTACTGACTACAGATATAGGTATTTTACCCGTCCTTCATTGACGTACAGTATGTGACCAAATGTCAGGAAACAAGTTTGACCTTGAGCGTTATTTCCAAAGTAGTGTCTTAAAAACAGCACAGGAGGTCCCTGATTTAACATTTAAATGTTAATCACGCCCATGTACAGCACAAATTCAAATGTCACCCCCATAAGCTTTGCCTCTTAACCCTACCATAAATGTCACCACGGTAGGGAATCTCATGCATACATTTACAAAGCTCTGTCCTCTCCTCTAGTTTGTTCTTTGCTTTTTGAATCATGTGCCAGTATAAATTTTATAGCCTTTTTTTCTGGCTTGTTGTCTTGCTCATTAATTATAGCATCCATGCTGTAATTATTCACCACTGTATGTTTTTGTTTATGCCCTGTCAGCTTGGCCAGAGCAACACTGGTACTGATTCCTCTGCTGGGAATCCATGAAGTGGTCTTCACTGTGCTGACAGATGACTACTGTGTGGAGGGCAGCAGTCGTTATGCCAGGAACTTCATCAACCTCACCCTCAGCTCTTTCCACGTACGATCAATAATGCTGATTACATACCTGACAAGAGCTTCTTGTTGTTTGTTCAACATCCACATCAAACTTGATTTATAATGTGTATCCTTTTTCAGGGCTTCGTGGTTGCTGTGCTGTACTGTTTTGCTAATGGAGAGGTATGTTTTTTTTCTGTCAGTATACCATATGTACTGTGATTTTCATGTATGACCTTGTTGGAGAATCAGAATCAGTATCTCAGGAAAAGTGAATACTATGAATCGGAAGCTTAGGAATAAAATAAAGAAGTCATCTCTTCATTTAATGTCACCTGTTGGTTTTGGACTTTAAAGCTGCACTCTTTTTTTTCATATAAATAATGGCTCAAATTACTTTGTGTAATGTGAAAGGGGTCACTCATAGCCAAAGTTAGCAACTAGCTGGTGAACATAGTGGAGTATAGTGGAGTATAGCAAATCTGGAGCCAGAGCTAAAAGATAGTTAATTTCGTCAGATGGCCAGAAACACAACTTGAAAATAATTAGAACGTTGCCTCTTTTCTGCCTGATGTGTAAATAGGCAATTCTTTGCTAAAACCTTTGACATTACAACTTGAAACATGCCAGTGTTGTGTTTAAAGTTTGTTCTGCTGCCCACAAGTGGCCAAAAAGTCAAAATACAACAACAGTAAAAATTCTAAAATCTTTGGAAATGTAAAAGAATAAAGAAAACATTTAGGGATCAGCAGAATTTAAGGATCATGTCCAGATGTATACCCCTACACCCATGTCATGGGAAATCTTCTAATGGGCAATAAATCTTGAGGTCACCCACAACTTAGCATTAAACTCAACACTTTTAAGAGAAAGACTCAAAGAAATACACTTCAAGCTGATAGAGTTCAATGTGAATAGGTTTACTGTGCATAAAGAGCAACACAAAGCAAACCAAGGCCTTGATCCCCAGATAAAGAACCTAATGCAAAATCATAAAACATTATATTATATACTTTTCACAACCCATCCTCATATGGAGCTTATTTTCTAGACTCCATGTCGTTTGACCTTGACACTTTGGTAATAATCCAAGTATGTTTCATCTCAGAAACAATGGTGTCTCAAGCTTCTCTAAAATGTATCAGTTGCACTTGGCCTAGAAATAATACTGTCTCAGCATTTTCCACATTTCTCAAAATAAAAATGGGCCTAGCAGCCTTCAATCCCCTCATACAGAGAACCAAAATGTTACATTACTGATTGGCCTTCTTTTTAACTTCCTTAGGAACTGTCTCTTATTGACGTAAATGTTATCTTTGCATATTCACTGGCACATTCGTTTGATCATGGAAAGGCAGTTTCCACCACACTCATGTACATGTTTTGGTATTACTTAGCTTGGTTCCAGAGCTCAGAATTGCCACCCATGTCTCTGATTTGTTCAGCCTTTTCTAATAGTGTAGTGGACATTGCTGGTTGGAGAAACAATCACCCAATTAGAGCTTTGTAGGTGGGATTAAGAAAAAGAAATTTACTAAATAAACACAATGTCAGGCTGAATGGATCAAATAAAAGAAATGGCTATTCAGGTTAGATATAGCTGGGATTTATTTTGTGTCCTATCTGTATTTAGGTCCAAACTGAATTGAAGAAGCACTGGCAGCTTTTCCTGTTCACCCACCACTTCACGGTCAGCAGCTGTTTTCGGGGCATGGTCTTTAAGCATCTGTGGAGGCACACTCGGGGGCAATGCCCACAGTGCTCTCGGCAGTGTGAATCCTATGACGTGGGTGGCGCCTCCACAATGCACCCGCACTTGCTTCAGGTGGCTGTACATGGTGGAGGTGGAGCATTTAGAATTGGAGAGCTTAAAGGTCAGGGGTTGAAGGGCTGTGACGCAACAGGGCTTGACTTTCTCGCCAGGAAGAGCCTGTCTAGTAGTGATGGGGAGATGACGCTTGGGGAGACCATGGAAGAGATTCTGGAGGAGAGTGACTTCTGATCCCTCTTTAGTGGAGTGCAGTTTGTTATCGGTCAGTGGTGCAAATTCATGTGCTTAAGTTCACCAACTAAGTTGAGAAGATGGGCATGGATTTATTTTCACCCTTGCGAGTGAATCCACAGATCCCGGTAATTCCTCTGAAATGAACTGATTTCACCACAAAATTCACTGTTTTAAATGATGGTGTGAGCAGGACTGAAGGCCCAGCACAAGAGTTGGGTTGATCGCTGAGTCTCTGCAAATACTGAAGCTGCCATGTGTAGTCCATTGTGTGCACTGTACTTAAAGGTCCGATGATGATAAGGTGATGTATTTCCTGTTGCATTATGACAGCGAGGAATCGATTTTAGGCATAAACTCATGGTTTAGTTTAGTTACAGAGAGAAAGGCAGTTTGATTATATAGGATGGGATAGATTATATTATTAATTGGGCATTTTGGGTACACCAACTAGTAGTATGTGGTCACTACTGTGAGTGCATTACTTTCCAGGAAGTAACATTTTTCCAGCAGGATTAAGTTCCCATTCCATCACATTTTAAATGGGAATTTGGATAATTCTCTGGGAATATAAGAGGTTTCAGAGAATTTGGCAAGTGGGTCATTTTACATGAATTTACTGGTATGTATTTTACAACTTTACATTGGATCAGTCAAGATAAAGGAGGTCAGTCAGATAAAGGAGAGAATAAAATGTTTACTGAAGCTTTACCAAAGAATCAGACTTAAAAATGGAAAGTTGGGCATTTTCCACTATAAATTCTTTCATTATTTCTTTTGCGAAAGGCCAGTCATCTACAGTATATTTTTATTCAAAGGCTATAAACACTAATCTTTGACGAGTGCTCTACAGTTACAGTATAAACATACAATACATTCTTCTTGCAGGCATTTAATGGTCACTTTGAATATCTATACGTACAATAAACCTCACAGTGAACATCATTCTATACAAATGCAACAACAGTGTTACGTGTTTTTCATAGATTTGTGTTTTATTTACCATGTAAAATATGACATCTTACTATGTCAGGCCAGTTATAAATATCCATATGGCACAACATCTGGATTGAAATGTGCATATAAATACAATGTATTTGTTGTCTGAAAGTGAATAATGCAGAATGCAAAGGCTCTGTGTGCAGTTTTATAGCTTGTCATGTTTTCTATTCTTGTGAAGCTTAAAATGTATCAAAGGCATTGTTGTACAGTCAAAATTGTCACATGATTTGTACATGTACTCCCACAACAATGTATGTGCACAAATAAAACAACAGATTGTCTTCTTGTTATGACCAAAAACCTCATTCCGGGTAGAAATATATGGAGTCCTGCTGGATACCTTGCAACAAGCAAAGGCCATTTCCACCTACACAGCAACTTTTCAAAACTATACAAAGAGTACTTAGATTTCTAGACATTTCTGGACACTGGAAAGGTAAGCATTATATTTTGGGTATTCACAGCCTTTGCAGCTATCAGTCAATACAATGTAGTATGTGGCTTGAGGACTACATCAGAAATCTGCCACCTCTAGCCAAACACATGCAGATACTCTATGTCTTGTGTGTTCTGTCAAAGAAAATACTAGGTTTTATGTGTAACATAAATTTAAGGATCTGGTTACTCACTTTATAGAACCATAACAATATGTGACAATCACATCATGTCATTAGGCTTCCTATTAAGTAAACCTGGTTTGCCAAGTACAATACTCATTAAAAAAATCAATTATCTTACTGGAAAAAACAAAGAAGTATTTTAGTTAATGGACAAGCACACATTACATCTGTAGGCTTTCAGGGATACAATTACCCCTCCACAGTTGGACTTGAAGTGTACCATTAGAAACTGACACAAATGAGATGAAAGAGCTAATTGTTCATTTATGCAAAGCATGTTTGTGAAAAGCACAGAGAAAACTACAGCAGTGTATGATATGCTATGAACCAACAACACAGTTGGGTGTAGTCAGGTGTGCGTGTGTCTCCTACTTTACTGTAAAGTCCATCCACAGTTTTTGTGCCCTGGAGGCTTCAAGTTTCCACATCACACTTGTGTAAGTTGCTTACAGGACCATAATTGGCTCCAAACTAGTTGTGACATCACAAAAATCATCCCTCCGTACAGTGAGACTCAAATTGACATTAAATTTAAATTAACATAAAACAGATGAGCTAAAGGTCTGAGTTAGAGGCTTAACAAACAAACAAAAAACATAAATTTAGGCCCTTCTCACACATATGTAACATTGCCGGCTTCATCTATCTGTTAAGGTTTGGTTTTTATGAATGATGCAAGTTGCATGTAATAATGAGCCAACTTTGAACTTTTGCACTTAGAGGTGCAAATATGTAAATAATAATACATCAGTAATACAGAGTACCCAGTAGATAGGTACTCTAGCCTTAAAAAAAGAAAAAAGTTGTTAATTACAGGCTGCCCGTTTTGCTGTTACTTTAGCACATTAAGCCTGAGGGGTTTGGATATGCATCTGTGACATGTGAGCTGTATTTACGCCCAGATTTGAGCCAATGGCCACGCTGCATGAGTCACGGGGGTTGGAGCTCTAACAGCAGCCGATTTGATCCACCTTATTTCCGGGCTCTCAGTAGATATTCTCCGCCCCTCTTTGTGCTGTTGGACATGGCTGGATCCTGTGTGAGCGACGGCGCTGCGGAGCGCATCGGTTGCATCACCCGGGTGCAGAGCTTCAGCGCCTGCCACCGACTCCACAGGTAGCCCATCATTTGATTATGACGCAGACTGCAGAGGTGATAGAGATCAGCAGTTATTCCTACTGATCGCCTACTAATTTATACTCGCTGCGACCTGGTTGTAGGTTTTTGTATTTTCTGTACAGTTTTATATGCTTGGAAAACAGAAAGGTGTTGAATAACCGACAGATAGATGATCCCGACGACAAACATCCCTGATACGATCTTAAGTGCATTCAGAGTGGTGTATGTGATGTTGATAGCCGCCTGTGTACACTAATGTGTACTTGAGGTGAATGAAACCAGTGGCATTAACATTAGTATCGTGGGATTTGTAGTTCAGCTGTATTCACACACACGACTCATTGCAAGGGCTGATGCTGCGTTCACGTGCTGTTGTTGATATCGGATTAGGGGAAAAGAGTCAATGAATGCCCTGTAAATTTGGCATTTTCTGTAAAAGCTGGAGGTAAAGGAGTAGTGACAAAGGCAAATAAAAGTTACATAGAAAATTTGAATCATTAATTTGGCTATATATAGCCTCATTAATGGTTTATATTTAACAGTGTTTTATTCAACATGTCTGTATTGAAATGGGCTTAACAGGTCTTTGGCTTCATATTATGCATCCAGATAATTTGGGGACCCCTATGTGAAACACTGCTGTAGATGGTGCATGCACTCAATGACAGTATGAACTTACCTACTAGCCTACATAAAGTAGTTTGTGTTTTGTCTAAATTGGTTTGATGGATAATATATGAAAGTAATTGTTTATGCTATTATTATTGCTAAAACACTTGGTAAAAAAAACAACATTGATTAAATTTTTTGTAATTTGAACCAACCTGCATCATAGAGTTAAACAGTTTTAAATAGCCTGTATTGTCAGCCCACTAGATGGCAGTGCATGCAGCCATTGCATAATGCAGACTTCCGAAAATGCCCCCTGCCACGTCCTCGATCTTGGAAATATCATTGAAATTCTTATATACAGCACCATTTATAAGATTGATTGTTTTGTGAATATGAAAAAGGTGTTATGGGGACAATGTGTAAGGTATTACATGATTCTGTCATGTAGACATAGATGACATGAGGTAAAGGATATAGGATACTTGGGGAGTTGGTAACACTATTTGGAGAATTGTCAAAACACCTGATATTCCCTAAATGGTTGTACAAAAAAACAAGTGCTTCAATTCAATCTACTGTCATCGGGTTGCTAGTTTATTATATTTGTACAATACAAAGTGCGAAACATTACAGCATATAAAAATGTAAAAACAGAATAAAAAAGTAAAATAGCAATAAACACTTCTCAGCTGCCCTGCAGATGTCCGTCTGTCCAGAGCAATTGTCTTAACATAACTATTAAAATTTAAATTTCAAATGTGATGTTGACAGTAGTCATACAATGCAGTAAAATTAAATGAAATTTAGGCAGCAGTGTTCCACAGTGTTCCTGACAGCCCCAGAGGGTCTGGGCTTAGCCCCAAACCTTGTCAACTCCTAGAAACGCCCCTCTATATTACTAATATGCTCATTTTATTGCTAATTGCTAATTTTCTTTTTGAGTTGACTAGCACAAATTTGCGCTATGATGCTTGATTTCCAAACTAAAATAGCAGCCATCAATAAACATCTTTTACTATATTCAGTTTTATTTGTATATATGTTGTATCCATGTATTGATGATTACATGCTTTTAAATGTTTTTTTTATTAATGCAATACTCTAACCAGGCGTTCAGAGGAAGTAATGATCAGGAAAAATAAAATAAACCACTATTAGGCTATATTGCTAATATGCTAATTCAGTTGCTAGTATTCTTTTTGCCAAACATCTGTTGCAGAAATCTGCACTGATCATTCAACTTAAACAGCAGCTTGAATGAAATGAATGAAAACAAAAAGACAATCAGCGCAGCAGGTTTTTCATCACACACTTCCCTTCCTCTCTTCACTAGCATTCACTTGAGCGATGAGGAGAATAAAAGAGTCTATGGAAAATGCAACAATCCCAACGGCCATGGACACAACTACAAAGGTCTGTCACACTCCTTCAATCACCCCATTATATATTAGTGTGAAATACTGTACAACTGCTATTTCCATTTCTCTCATTCATTCAGTGCTTTCATTTGTGTCCACAGTGGAGGTAACAGTGCGTGGAAAAGTGAGTATCTATCAGGTATTTCTAAGAAGACTGCAGGTCATAAGCTACTGTATCTTTAAGGGGAGTTGCTGTTGTAGTCTTGAAGACATTTTACTAAACAGGCTTCATCACTTCATCATCAGCTCCCTGTTGTTTTTGTCCTTTACTCTCTGAATTTGGAGTTCAATGAATATGAATGAATAATATCAATAAATAAATAAAGAGGTCAGTATTCAGAAGAATTCAATGTTTCCACCATAATTGTATTCCTGGCATTGTAGGACCAGAGGACCAGAATTTAGACAATTCACTTGAACTTTTCTGGGGTAATTAAATGAATTATTGATTCACAAAAATATAACTGAACCTTTAAATGACAAACTAACATGAATAAAATCCTAATGAATAGAAAATGACTGTTTGTGGAGTTGGTTACAGCTGATGAGGCCTGTTGGAAGGATAGTCAAACATCTTAATACTTATAACTTATATCATATTATGTCGCATGATCACACAAAAACTTTTAACCTTGTACATGTCCGTAGATCGATCGTCTCACTGGTATGGTTATGAACCTGACAGACTTGAAGAAGTGCATCGAGGTAAGAGATTCAAAACAACATTGAGTTTTCTTAATGGGCTTTCACAACCCAAGAGGGTAAACACTTTTAAGCCCCTTTGGGGTCATATGGTAGAAACAGAATATTGATTAATGTACAGTTTATTAATCTGGTTTGCCAGTTAGCAGTTCATGTGCACAAATTTACATGCCAATATTTCTATGCAATATATTGTATTTTTTCCACCGTATGACTTCTCGCATACTGCTGTCTACAGTATGTGAAAAGGACATCCTGTTAGTAGAACATCTCTCTGCCCACAGGAAGTGATGAATCAAAGTTGTTTATGGCAACAACAAACTGTTTTCAACTTGTAAACATCAGTGAGTTAGTGCCGTGTCTACAGGAATATGTCACTGCTGGGGATGGTTGCATACATCAGTCTTTTGTCATGTAGTTTTGGTCCCTCTCCCTCCATCACATTCACAAGATGTTACGCATCTCGCCAAATGAAAATTAAGTCAAGTTTATCATAATATCTGTACTAGACTTTAAGGCTGATGCTAAGTATTGGGCTAAATTCATTTTTGATAGTTACAATAGTATATCACCAATGACAATTTCATTTTCATGTATAATTTTTATTATATAATTATCCAGCTCTCGTGCCATGAGAAGGGCAGAATGACCATTTAAGGGGAATTTAAAGGAAGGCCGCATAGACTGTTTGTTGGAGTACATGCTTGCTGTTTTCTGCAGGCTTGTTGTCTGTTAGTTTCTGAGTTATGGGGCTCATGTGTTCTTCATTAAATCACAGTTTGAGCCAGATGTTTTGCAGTTTTGTTTGTCAGGCTTTGATGGAACTTGAAATATTTACCATGCTACTGGATTCATGTTGACCACAGCCTGGAAAACAAAACATGTCCTTGTTCTTTGAGTATCATCCTTTTTGTTTTTTAAAGCAGTGTTTTTAGACTGCAGAAATCATCAGTCAAGCTTTGAATATACCCATAGCAAGTATTGTTTGTCTCGCATAGCTTTATAACATGTTTATCAAATTTGAGTTGGGAGTCCAAAATGAGACCTAAGAATTATAATATTTTAATTGGAAACTTATCTTTTGCTTTTCTTCTCATGGAAAAACATGTTGACACAGTCTTTTTAAGATTCAGGGATAATGTAGTTAATGTCTCTGCTGCTACACAAAGGCTTTTAGCTGACACATAAATGATTGCGTCATCAGAATTGGATGATTATTAGTTGGTTTATTGTTAGGATCGACTTCTTTTCACATCAAGTTTCAAATTTGACTCATTGAATTTGTTTGAAAATATTTTAGTGCAGCTTTACAGTTGGCCATACTTAATTATTAGATCGTCTTGCTCGTTTAAAACAAGAGTCATGTTTTAGATAATAATTGAAAAAGTAGAGAAATAGATGAAAGCATAGTTGTGAGCTTGTTTTCTGATGCATAAGTTGATACTTGGGGCAAGATTTAGGGAGAGAATAAAAAAGCATGTTTGTGTCCTACATTCTCATTGTTGACCAGTGTAAGCTGTACTCAGTTATCCTCCAGACATCAGTGTTAACAATGTTTGGACACGTGGAAGCATGGTGTTTCAGTGTGAAAAGGGTTCTGTGCTTACAACATGTCTCCTCAACTAGCTAATGATATTCCTGCACTTTGCATCCCAGTGCTGTATTTGTGCAGCTGTCTAGTACATACAAATATTGCATGTCCATCTATTTGATGACATGTAATGTGTCACTTGGAGCTGACACATTACATGTCATCAAATAGATGGACATGTAATATTTGAATCAACACAGGTATATATGAATGATTATTAGTGTACAGTTCTGGCATCTTGTGATGGTGTTGGCATGTCAGCTCCAACGTGTCAGATTCCTTTTGAACCTGCTATACTTGGTAAATTAATGCAATTATTCAGAACTTTTTATTGAGTGACTGATTGTCGATTGATTGATTGATTCCCTCCTGCAGGAAGTCATCATGGTTCCACTGGACCATAAAAACCTGGATAAGGACGTCCCATACTTTGCCAGTGTTGTCAGGTGTGTATCCTCCTAAGCTGCTTTCACAACAGTTTCTATGTTATGTACATACTCTGTATGTGCATTAGTTCACTGATTACTTCTTTTTTTGTCTGTCCATTAATTAGCACAACTGAGAACGTGGCTGTTTACATATGGGACAACATGGTGAAGGCCCTCCCACCCAACCTGCTCTATGAGATTAAGATTTATGAGACAGATAAGAATGTTGTCATATATCGAGGAGAGTAGAACATGTACAAGTGCCATTTATTGCTGTTTATTTAACTTCACTATTTGCCTACTGTGAACTCAGACTCTGGTTAGTTAGACTGATACAGGTTTATGAAGAATAATAGATGATATTTTCTGGATCATAGTGTTTCTCTTGTACTGGTTTATACCAAAGACTTTGTTGGAAGTCCAGAAGTTCCATTTTTTTGAAGAATTCGAATTCTTGTTAAGGTGTTAACTAGTTGCCTCCCGTAACCACTGTGTGCTTTTATATAGAAAATAAATGACTAAATATATTTTTTGTGGCAGAAATAGTTTTTTTTTCTGCTTTCCTGTCCTGTTAATCATCTCACCTCTTACCTCTTAAATTGATCTAGTGATACGTGAAGGGGTCCTGACCCTCAGATTGGGCACCGTCACAGGATGCCAGACCTAATGCCAGAAAAAGAATGACAGACAAATATCATCTCAACTCTGAAAGCAGTCATCAGAATTGTGTATGAAACACATTTACACTCAGATCACAGTGGCTCACCAGCATTGCTGTGAGGTAGACAAATAGTGACATCTAGTGGCAGAAAATCCTACATCTCTTAACTTGTTGCATTAAATGTGGTTGTGTAGCAGTTTTGCCAGCGCTGATGCTCTGTGAAGAAATTGTTTCTTACAATAAACACAAAGGATGCTTTTTGAAAATGAGTGAATTAATTATTTGTTCAACAATGCACAAATGAATGAATGAATATGAATAGTTTATTTACAGTTTGTCGCAATACTGTAGAAACTTAGGATTTCTTCTATAATGCTTCATTATACACTTTATTTACTTAGACTTCCATACATTTCTTATGGCAGCATGTGGAAAACATAAAATAAATACAAATCCTATTATAATACCTCAAAAGAAACCCATAAGAATTGTTAAAAAAGCACTACTTAACTGTTTATTAAATTATGAAAGAAAAAAAAAAAAAAAGGAAAATAGCACAAATCCTGTACAAGATCAAAAACACAGTACTACCCGAAGGTATTCAAATGTTAAAAATAAGACAAAGTCAATTTTAGAGGAATATGTTTGTATTTTTAGAGAACAAAAGGTCAGGACTGTTGTGAAAATCATTGTATGTCAGTTAAACAAGAGTAATTATGATTTTTTTTCCTCTTTCTTTTTTATCATAGTCCATTTCTTTTTTTCTGGTCTTTTATCCCAAATTGTCTGAGTGATCATTAAGCTCCAGAACACCTCTTAAATGTCTTAAATGGACCTTGAGGTGAGGTTGTTTGTCAAAAATATTGTGGATATGTGTTGCCACTAGAGGGCGACATATAACTTCTAGGAAAACCCTACATTTGAGTTTGTGATCCAGGCATTACTGACAAAAACTTGTACTCCATATACAAATGACCTCAGATTTCCATGTTAAGTCAAGTTAATAAGATAACTCATATAGCAGCACTGACAGAACATATAATGCTTCATTCTTTATCAGCAGTAATGTGCTGCTCCTCCAGAGATGTTTATGTCATTTTCCATATTTCCCAGCTGTTTCCACACATTCATAGTCCACTCTGCAGAAACAGATCCATATGATTTATGGAGATAATTCTCACAGCTATGTAAAACTGTAGCAGAGCATTCAGTACCAGTAGGCAGGTACTCTGTCTCCCCGACATAGGATAACAAATGCATTCTGATTCATTACCCAGGGTTCACTGTAGCAGACGTGTAACTCCACTTCGGTCTCTGTGGGGTTTGAAAAACTCCAGCGACGAATCACAATGTAAATACAACTTATCATGGAGTGTAAGATGCATTAGTTGAAGCAATGTTATTGCTGATATGCTGGCATAGGCCATTTCTCAGTGTTATAATAATAAGAACTTCAGCTTTTTGGCTGTGCATATTTTTCCACATAATCATGCCTGTAGTTCAAGCCCTTAAAGTAATAGTTCAACATTTTAGGAAATACAATTGTTGGTTTTCCTGCAAAGAGTTAGATGAGAAGATTGATAACACAGGGTGGTCACAATCTTCTCATCTAACTCTCAGCAAGAAAGCAAATAAGCACATTTCTCAAATTGTCAAACCATTACTTTAATCACACTGTACTTGTCTCATTGCCGGATAGACTGCAATGTGATCACTTTAATGCCTTTGTGAATATGGACCACAACATATGTGAAATGTCACTGGATGCACATACACGGCTGATAATAAAGGGGCTTTTTTTCCCTGAGTTGTAATCTTTGTGTCAAGATTCAGCTGCCAACTCAAACCTTTAATTAATCAAATTCCATAAACATGTGTCATGCACAGGCAGACAACCTGACACGAACAAGCCGGAGCAAGACGTAGAGAGCAGGGATGCCACGTCTAAACTCTGATTCCAGATCAAAATCAGCCTTTTGCTTCTTCGTCTCCTCTCTTGGCTCCGGCTCTGGTTGACTGATCCCAGATCAGCAGCCAAAGCTAGTTCCTTTTTACAGCAGTATGTAGATACACAACAAATAAAACTCTATAATTACACTCTGATAGAAGGCACTTGGATTACTGCAATTAACAGGTAAAAGCCAGTGATTATCCTGCTCCTTCATGAAAAAGTATTTTTCACTGCACCTTATAATCCTGAATTAGCTGCTTTTATGTTCTGACAGGAGCAACTCTGTACTCTACTGTTTTGTGTATTTAGCCTATAGCAAAGCAGATGGGTCAGATTACATAGTCTAATTGTCTTGACAAATGTAACCACACATATAACTGTATTTCAAACACAAAGGGTACACTCTAACAGTTTGTTTAAGCGGTTTGGTTACGGTGATGAATTCAATTGTGATCATTTTGTCTGTATCTGTGGGATGACCACCCTACTACATCTCCCTACAACATTAGGTGGCCCTCTCAGAGACATGGCACTGTGCCAGAGTAAATCCCGGCCAAAGATAAACTCTACAAGAACGTTAAGGACACAACACAGCAATTCCTCTTCAATCTGAAGAGCTCTCACAGACACAAGGGCCCTGTGAAAGAGTTTGGAAAGAATGACTTGATTGATATTTTGTTAGGTCATTAGTTGTTAGGGGGATAAGGGTCGGTTTCTAAAAGACAGGCTGGGAAACTGTCAGCACTTTCTCTGGGTCACTTAAACACACCTGTTTTTTTCCAGCACTGACTCTCATAATGTTTAAATAGAAGCTAAGAGTGTTTAGTTGTCAGAGATGAATGAAGGATCCTAAAATCACAGGGAATGCCGTGACATTGGTCTGATTTTATTTGAACAGAAGCAGAGAGAGCCTTTTTTCTGAATTTACTGGTTAAAACTTAAAGCTGCAGTAATTGATTTTCTGGCCATCTGGGGGCAGTGGAACAAGCATTGACATATTATAACCTTATAAAGTTGGTTTGGTTAACCTGTTAAATTGAGCTCAGACTACAGGAGTCTTAAAGTCCTAACCTATTTTGAAATCGGGTTGCATCACACACATTAGGAGCAACTTCACAGATGTTCTTCTCTCTAATCTCAAACATGCACACACCACAAGATTTGAAAATAATGGTGCATCACACACTATAGGATATTCATATTATCATGCCAGATGGAGCAATGCACCACCTCATGTGATCTCATGGAGAAGCAGATGTAGACAAGATGGAGTCTGACATGGTGCAACAACTTGCCTTTGTAAAGCTTTGCAGTGAGAAAAAAACAAAAGCAGAAGACTAAACGAGTCTGGATGAAAAAATGGTCGGGGAGACGCAGTCAACACGGGTTGTATGTTCTTCAGTGAGAGCTAGAGGTGAGATTTTAATGTTAACGTTAGCCTCAAGGGCTAGAATGTTTAGGGTTGCTTGGTAACACAGTCAGCTCTCTCTCATTGGCTATTGTCATCCAGCTTGGAAAGTAGTGACTTAATCATCCAGATTTTAACACGTAGGGGAGAAAGGTGTCAATGAAGCCAGTGGGTAAAATGAGCCACCCCTTTATCTAGGTAATCATAAACAAAAATAATCATGTGACCACAAATTAAGAAAGTATAGATCACATTATTCAATCCATCTTGGACTCAAGCACATAGAGAGAGTGGTAAGCAAACCAGAGCAAAAAATTCATCATGTTACTAAAGTTATCAGTCTTGTATCTTAATTAAAATGGATATGTTTTGGACATTATTATATGTTAATTTAAAACTATGTTAGTTTTGTAAGCTACAAAACAATGTCATAAACTGTCAATGTCATAAAAGTCAAAACTGTGTGAAACAGTTTTGTCAAAATGGAGGTTGTGGGGTAAAAGGTGCCAGTGATGTTGGGGCAAGTTGACTCAAAGGCTCAATTTACCCCCAAAAATTATTTTCTGATATTCTAGAGACTAGAGACACTGTTCATGTTAATGTTTGATCACAAGTTACAAGTATTACAATGTTGATGAATAAATACCTAATTGTTGACTAATGTTCAGTTTAAGCCACACACAAACATGCTGTACATACAGACGGGTGATAAATCAAAGGAAAAACCAACATAAAGTGTCTTAATAAGGTTTTGGGCCACCATGTGCCGCCAGAACAGCTTCAATACACCTTGGCATTGATTCTAAAAGTCTCTGGACTCTTCTGGAGGGATGAACACCATTCTTCAAAAAGATATTCCCTCATTTGGTGTTTTGATGATGGTGGTGGAGAGCGCTGTCTAACACCTCAGTCAAAAGTCTCTCACAGGTGTTCAGTTGGTTTGAGATCTGGTGATTGTGAAGGCCATAGCATATGATTCACATCATTTTCATACTCATCAAACCATTCAGTGACCCCTGGTGCCCTATAGATGGGGGCATTGTCATCCTGGAAGAGACCACTCCCATCAGGATAGAAGTGTTTCATCATAAGATAAAGGTGATGATTCAGAACAACTTTGTATTGATTTGCAGTGACCCTTCCCTCTAAGGGGACAAGTGGACCCAAAGCATGCCAGCAAAATGCCCCCGAAAGCATAACAGAGCCACCGGATCCCCTCACTGTAGGGGTCAAGCATTCAGACCTGTACTAGTTTTTCCTTTAGTTTGTCACCTGTCTTTATACACAAAAGCACATTTACACTCATGTTTTTTCTGTAGTCAGCACACAAAGATCACAGTTTAATCTTTACTGAAAATGTTTAGGTAACATGTTGAACAGGACACAAACATATGTTATGTTAAAAGTATGACATTTTGCCTTTGTTAAATTGATGGCATTAATAAAATTCAAAATTATCTCAAAATTGTTTGATTTTGTGTCATTTTTACATCAGTATTTAATGGTAGCACTTATTACCCCTAGAGCACTTAATTTGCCCCATCCCCATGCTCATTTTACCCCTACCTTGCGGGAAATTGTGCCATAGGACTAACTTTTTTCGATGGATCATTGTTCTAAAAACAGAATAATTAGATAACTTGTTTTAATTTCCATGGGTCCACAACAACCTGAGATATGTATTAACTATTATTTGAAACAAATACATTTTTATTTTGCAGTAAAATTATCAAATGTAAAAAGTGGCTCATGTTACCCTGTTCTCCCCTAATTATCAAACATGTTTGAAATTATCAGGGTGGCCCCAAGGAGTCTGCAAGCAGTTCTGGAGGTTTATGATTGGATCTGTAAACCCCTCACCTTACCATATCATCTGGGCCAAACATCGGTATTGACTAAGGTCCCAGACCAGATTTCTCTGATTGTCAGGGGGGATGAATCAGGGATAAATCGGCCCAGAACTGCTGTAGTCTGAACCCGGCTTTAGCAAACAGCTATTAAATGGAGTTCTTATTATAACAAAGGTTCAGGAACAAGACCACGCCCCTCTCTCTCACTAATTCAATCACCTATGCCTCACTAATTCAATCATCCGTGCATACCTATATAAACGTGTTTAACCCCTTTCCCTTCCATTCGTATCTTCCTCCGTGACTGCTCTCTCCCTGTCTGATCTATCTTGTATTTTTCGTCTTTTCTCTCATCTCCGTGTCCGCAGGCTACGCAATCAACCCCCGCACATACATCCCCTCATCCTTTCCTCTTCCCTTCCTTCAGCTGCAGCTGCCTCTACGCTTTCGGCTCCACTCACTCCAGCAGCTCCTTCTTTTATGTTTCTTCCCTCAGCCACTTCCGGTCCTGCCATTACCACAGCAACAGTTGCACCAAGCCATGGTGCTCCCTCTGATGGACCCACTCAATTTCCTACTGTTCTATCCCTGTTCCCCTCCCTTCCTCAACACCCAAATTTTTTTTCTGTGTCTTCCCCTCGCTCCAGCCGTCGTTAACTCTGTGCCCACGAGCACTTTCACTCTGGCCTCCGCCACTCTGCCCCTCCACCGCCTACAAAGCCAGGCTTTCCAGTTCTGCACAGCCTCCAGTTCCACCACTGCTCCAGCCGACCACTCGCTTGCGGGTTCCCTACCCAGCGCCCCCCGCACTGGCACACCGATGATTCCATCCTGCTGCCACTACGATGCAGCAACAGACTGCTTCAGCCCTAGCTACGGCCAGGTCGTATTTCCCCATGTGCCTGCTCCCTATGTCTTAATTGCCTTGTGTTTTTGTTTCATCCCTGCGTCTATGAGCCGCACATCTTACCTCTTCACACACATCCCTTCATCCCTCACCCCTTCACCCTCATCCCTTCATTCTTTCATCCCTCATCCCTTCATCCCCTCATCCCTCGACCCCATCCAGCCCACCATGCACTATCCTCATCCAATCCTGAAGCCTCTCAACAATCCAAATAAATTGACTTTTTATACCATTCAAATGGCATGGTCTTTGTTAGTGAATTTAAACATCCAACATTAGCATTCACAAGGAGTCGTGTTTCTGTCTTGCTGATGAATATGAGTTCGCTCTCCGTTTAGCCCTGCTGTGGTCTCCATCAACTCCTGAGAAATATAATTGTGTTTATTGCTAAATGCTCCACTATGTTCACCAGCTATTCGCTAACTTAACTGAATTCTGTTTACAGATGGACAAATGGCATACAGTGGGGTTTTTTTTTTTACTGAATGAGGCTGATGAGAGGAGAGTTTGATGAGCTAAAAGAGGCTAAAAAGCTCTGTAAAGCTGCATTCGGGTGATAATTTGTCAGTAAGTGACCCCTTTCACATTACTTATAGTCATTTGTTCCATCGTTGGTATAAAAATTTTGATAATAACAGCTTTAAATCCTCTACAATTGAGGCTCCATACGAGGCCTATGAGTCTGTTGCATGACCTTGACTGAGTTACAAAGACAAGGCCCACAAATGCTACAGAGCCTACATGCTAGCCCGATTAAAGATGTAGCCAATGGCAGCAGAAGTTTAGAAAGGTATAACATATGTATGTATACATGCAGTGCATAATGGAAATGTTTTACTATTTATTAATTAGACTTTTTTGTGTGTTCAATTGCTTGATAGATTCTTTTGTTTGTTATTCAGTCTGTATCACAATGTCCATATAAGGGTATGTCATCTGATCAGAGCTGATGGAGCCATGAGACTGAACCAAAACTGTAAAGTAGCTAACCATAAACCCAAAACAATGAGCTTAAAGACACTAAAGCCTCATAAAGCTCAGGGGAACTGCAGGGTTCAGTGATTATTCTCTGTAGATTTGTCACTACAAGCAACCGTTTAACATTTTACATTGTGACCTGATGCATTATTAACCTAAAAATATTGCAGCTTTAAATAGAAGGTGAGAATAGTTAATTGTCAGAGATGATGAAGTACATGAAAGAAACATTTTTAAATCACAGGATTCCCAATTCTACTTGAACTATAACTAATGTAAATCTAAACTGAAACCTAAATATGACCTGCAGTGGCATGACACTGCCTGGCGAGACTCCATATTGTATATTCAGTTAAAGTATAAATTGACTTTGACGTACAGCATGTTTTTCACAAGCACAAGGTCAAATTCTTGAGCTCTGCACACATGCTGACATCCGCTCAACTTGGCGCTCTGCAAAACACAAGCCAGAAACCGCCTGTCATCTGATCCCCCTGTCAGACAATAAGCCTGTAAAAATTCCCAAATTTCCATTGCCAGGCTGATTAAAAACTTAAATTACCTGTTCTCCTCATACCGCCGAGATGAAACAAGATAAATGACCCTTGCTGTCATTTGCAAGGTAAACATATCATTTTGTGCATGATTTCCTCCTGCCTGCAGCCAGTGGATGCCGCAGGTCTTTAGTGAGGAGATGACTAACTACCACTGACACAAGCAGGCAGACAAGCAGGGAAATGAAAAGCGCTGTGAGAAGGGTTAAGAATTAAGAACAACTCATTATTTGATGAATCCTTTCTGAGACCTGCTAATTCCACATGAATAATTTGACTCACAGGGTTTAACAAAATACTGCCTCAGCAGGTTCTGCCTGGCTGCACAACTTGCCCTTGCAGCTGTTACAAAGTGTTTTCATGACACTGTAGAACTTTTTATCTTACTATACTAGTACTATATATACTATCATAGTGATTGAAATGCTTATATCCACTATTGAGAACAAAATATTTGCTTCTTTCTCATTGTCATCAAAAGAACTTGTATAGTATGAGCATTGAAGCAGGTTTAGGTGTCAGCTTTGGAACAACATTTCACTTAAAATATCTCCATCTACACCCTGTTTTAACACAAATAGGAAGAAAATCCTCCAGTACTGTAAGATTATTTCTTATCATTATTATCATTCCTAAACTTTCTAGAGTCAAGTGTCATTTTTCTTGATACTGATGCAGAGAGCTGCCTATGCCACACACACTTTAAAGAAACCTTCTCAAAACAAGTGTATTTGTATTGGAATATGCTTTTTAAGACTTTTTAAAAAATGCATCGCAATATTGGACTGCTACAATATGATTGACAGTAGTAAGCCAAAGAAAATTACAGTACTTTTCAAAGGGATAGTAGAAGAAGTGACTCTACAAATGACATATTATGGTTGGTGTGTCAGTCAGTCAGTCAATCCATCTCTTTGGTTGAAAGGCTGAAAGATTTAACTTATTAAGTGAAATAACTTGACATCCACTAGATCACTTGGCAGAAAATATTGTACAGATATATATGGTTCCCCACACAAAGAATCCGACTGATTTTAGTGATGACCTGACTTTTCAGAAAGCACTGCCATCGGACTCACAACATGTCGTGACTTTGGATGGATTGCAAAACATTTGGTACATTCATCATTCCCACAAGACGAATTGTAACAACTTTGTGATCCCTTCACTTTTCCTCTAGCACCATCATCTGCTGAAAATTTTCAGTTGTCCTATATTGTCCAAATACCTGTAAAACTGATGACATCCCCATCGATCCCCATGCTCATTAGCACTAAAAACAAAGTATAGCTGAGGCTGATAGGAGGCACGATGCTGAGGCATTATAGCTGCATCCAAAACTCCATAGTAACATGCTATTTAGTGCGCTAAAACAGTATGTGAGATTTTTTTAGTATGTCCGAAACCTGAGTATGAAACCAATAGTATATGAAGTGCATACTATTTCAGGGGAAATATTACAGTATGCAAGAACTGGACACTATGCCGGCATAAATATCCCACAATGCAACGCAGTAGTGACGACGACAATAATAACATAGCAGACAATGGTGGACAGCAATCAAGGCAGCTCTTGCGTAACATCAATAATGCCTCAATTCAAGAAAGGTTTCACTTTACTAGTTCAGACTTTATGGTTGGCACAGGTTACCATGGTTACGTGTGTCCAACCGTCAAGGAGGCCCTCAGGAAGTGATGTGGTAAAAGAAAGAAAAGAAAAGATACATACTACTGTTTATTTACACAAAAGTATGTTGAACAATAGTACACATATTGAGTATGTAGTGTATAGTGTGCAATTTCGGACACATTGCATATCTGCTAAACATCAGCAGGTTAGCTTTGTCATTGTGAGCATGTTAGCATGCATTAGCATGCAACATTAGCATTTTGCTCTGAGTGTGTAAGAACAGCCTCACAGATCTGCTTGCATGGCTATAGACTCTACTGTGAAGTTTCATTACAGCATTATATTATTTAACTATGGATTTTAGGTGGAAAATAAGTACATTTACTCGAGTACTGTACTTAAGTTCTGTACTAAACTCTGAGGTACTTTGAGGTACTTTCCAAGGACATTTCTATTTTCTGCTACTTTATGCTTTACACTACATTTCAACTGGAAATACTGTTTTTCTTTGCCACTCATTCACTCACCCCTTATCACTACATTTATCTGACAGCTAGTTATTAGATTTTTTGCACTTAAAAATTTTTCATATATGATACAATATGATGATTTGTTATAGATGAAAGCACACAATAATGTGAAAAGCAGTTAAAACTGCATGGTTCCACTTCAGGTAGTTACAACATAAAAATTCTGCTTACATGTCAATGCCTCAGTAATAAAAAACAATAATATATTTTATAATGCTTTGAAATACATTTTACTGATGATACTTCTGTACTTTTACGTAAGTAAAATTTTGAATGCAGGACTTTTACTTGTAATAGAGTATTTTATACTGTAGTATTACCACTTTCACGTGAAAAAAGTACACCACTGAAAAACCACTGAATTTTTGTCTTCTCTGACATGACATTTGATATTTAATAATTGGAAACACAAGGCAGGCCTGTTTTTGTGCAAAATTTGCAAAAACCTTTGTTTCCCTTTTTTATCTAGTAATAGAGGACAGCAGAAGTCAAAGAAAAACAAATTTCTAACCTTTGCACAAAGACAAGTGACTTGACTTGGTCTCTTGCAAATACTTTAAAACAGACTTCTTTGATTTGGGATAAACATGTGTTTTTATTAATCATTTTTGACATATTGTGGTTGCAAATTAGCCTGCTTTGGAGTGTTATTTTCTTGCACAGGAATGTACTTTTTTAACACGAGGTGTGTGTAACATGAGGTGAGGCTTGCAGTCTGTCTCGCTTTGTTGCACTGCCGTCAGACAGTGGTGGTGTGTGTATGTGTGTGGGATGTGGGGGGGACTGTTCAAGCTCGTTCGTGTTTTCTTTTTGCTCGTCACCTCCCTCCCTCCTCTCAGGGTCAGGTAGCAGGCGTAACACACTTTCACACACGCTTACCCACCCTCCACCTCTCTCCCTATCTGTTCTGCCTCTCCCTCTCTCGCTCCATAACACACACATATACACTCCCACAGCTTCAAGAGAGCACACACACATGCACATGCTTCACTTCCTCCCCAGAGCCCACTTGGGTGAAGACAGCATGGGCGGCTGTGAGCTGTGAGGATGGAGAAGAGAGTGTGTGTAATCCAGACTGACTTCCACCAATACAGACCCACCATCGCTCTGCACAGCAGACCTCTGGCACACGTAAGAAACCTGCTGTCCTCTTCTCTGTGGTATTCTCTCGTTTCTTTCTCTGTGTTTCTGTCCTATTTCCTTTATTCTTCATCTCCGTACAAATGCTTCCAGTCTGCTTCTGTCTGCTTCTGTCTGTCACTGTTCTCCAGCATGTTGCATTGCTGTAACAGACACCAGGGCTCCTCCTCACTGAAGGCCCACTCCTCTTAGAAAGAGGAGGTCCTCATTCAATAGGGGGCGTCAGAGTGCACAGGATCATGTGGTTACTGTGTGTACTGGTGACATGCAGTATCTGTGTCTGTTAAAGTTGTCAGTTTTCTATGTTTCTGGATAAGTATAATTCTTATACTTCCAGCTTATTGTAAATCAGTTTTATAGGATTGCAAATATGTTATGGTACTCTGTCTCTCTCTCTCTCTCCCACACACACACACACACGTACACACACACATTGCAAAAGAATGCAAACACAGACAAGCATCAGACAGGGTGAAAGCACTTAAACAGTAAATTGTATCTGCTTGCCGACAGATTTGAGGTATAGCTGAGAGGAGGGTCACACACTGACCTTACAGACTAATAAATATCTGCAAGTCACTTGGTCCACTGTCCATATGGCCATGGCTATGTAAACACACTGACTTTTAAAAAGTTTTCTTTGGACATTTTGTTAATTTGACTTTTAGAAATGTTTTTATTTTTCCATTTCAATTAGCTTCCTTATCTCTTGTTTCCCTGGAGATTCTAGTGTCACATGATGATCCAACACTTTCAGATTGACAGTGAGAGTTCATTCTCAATCTTGGAACAGTACAAGACCAAAACAGCAACAACAAGAAATGTAATACTAGCTTTTCCTGCAGCTCTCAACTGTGTCTCACAGCCTTCGTCAGCTGATGGAGTTTGATCAGTTGTGATGGAGATGAAGTCCTGCCCTGAACAGACACAGAGATTACAATCTCAACTCATATACTGTATGATCACATGTTATCATGTGAGATGCGATTGAACCTTGAGTTGTGATTTTTTAAAATTTTGTGTTGGACTGTTTTCAGATGCTCTTACAGCTATATATATAACTTTTTGTGAGTAAACAGCGGAAACCTAAGTGAAATCAATATTTGGCAGCTTTGCCTTTAAAACAGCAGCAGTTCTCCTCAGTACACCTGCAAAGTTTTTCAGGTACTTGGCAGGTCAGTTGTTCCTGCATCTTGGAGAAGTTGCCACAGTTCTTCTGTGGATTTAGGCTTCTCAGCTGCTTCTGTCTCTTCATGTAATCCCAGACTGACTCCATGATGTTGAGATCAGGGCTCTGTGGGGGCCATACCATCTGTTGCAGGACTCCTTGTTGTTATTGCTAAAGTTGGTTCTTTATGACTCTGGCTGTATGTTTTGGGTCGTTGTCATGCTGCAGAATACATTTGGGTCTGATCAGATGACTCCCTGATGGTATTGCATTATGGATAAGAATCTTTACTGTGTATATATATATATACTGTGTATATATATACACAGTACTGTGCAATATATATATATATATATATATATATATATATATGTGTGTGTGTGTGTGTGTGTGTGTGTATATATATATATATATATATATATATATATATATATATATATATATATATATGTATTTGTGTGATATAAAAGTGAACTTTGCATTAGAACAGACAGATTGTATTGTCTGTGTGTTCTAATCATCTGTGGCTGCATAATTTTCTTTTGTTTTCCTCTTACTTTTGTAGATGTAGGCAATTGTTTGAATAAACTATATTGGACTGGACAGAAGCGACCGGGGGTTCTGTGCTTACGTTCAGTCTGAGCAACATGTCACGGCCACTCAATGTGAACATAACAAGTTCTGGTCGTGCAGAAAGGAAAATTAAAATGCTTAGTGTCAGTTAACACAATGTACAAGATCAATAAAAACACACATTGTCTGCACAGCGTTAATGTGGCAAGAGGAATGTAAGGTGTCCCCAGATGGCTACCATAGTCAGAAGCAAGAAAAACCTCAATTCCTCTTCCTAAAATTTGCTAATATTTTGGCCATTTTGCTAATCTTTGTTGTGTTTTGTACAATACTGGTTAATTTCACCTCTTTAGTCCTTTACAAATAACTCTGATGAAACAATCTGAGAAGGGGAAATCACTTTTTGCTTTAACTCCTCACATCTTTTGGACATATACAACCCCTGACAGAGTTGGGAACCACTATGTTCAAGAATAACCTCCTTAACACTGACTTGTATCCTGTATTTCATAGACAAGTATCCAGTGTAGGTCTAACTCACTGCTGTAGAGTGCATGTCGGCTTGTTATCTCTCTATTTCAGATGTATGACTTTTTGACATTGATTACCTTCTCTCCACAGTAGACCATGATGGCTCTTTCAGTAGTCTGGTCTGATCTCTTGTTCTTGTCTCCCTCTGTGTTTTCACACCCATCCACATATGCAGCACACACACATACACACAGCTGGGTCAGCCAACAAAGACATGAAAAGCTACATGGTTTTCTCCTTTGATGATACTTCATGTGGGTCATTTTTACACTTTCAGAGAGAATACTTTGTACTTTTGTGTGTGTTTCATCTTATAATAAATTTGAAAGGTGTTAGATTGAAAGGAATCCCGGTGATTTCCAGATAATGTCGTGTTTACGTCTTTCCAGTTCAACACAACCACAGTCAGTGTTGTCTACTGTTGTCCAACTATGTCAGGTATTTCAATCAGCCCTATAGGAACAATAACCAGCACTCAAGAGAACAGAAACCGTCCACCGCTTTCATAATGTCAACAGTTATCTCTCCAGTCTAATTACCTGCCAACAATCATGTCATTGATATGATTTATGAGCTGGTATTATTGTACTGGACCTGCAGCCAGTCGACCACATGAGTGTTGGTGAACTGTGAGGTGCTTCAGTGATCAAAGGCTGGCTGTGCGTTCCTCCATGACCTGGATCCAGAGTTCAGCCAGAGGCCACGCTTCACCCTGCAGTCCATTCACCTGGAAGCACTTTTTAGTTATACAGTACACACACTGTTGTTCTGCACAAATGCAGAACAGTGACTGAACAGAAACAAGAACACACAGAGTGTTTGATGTGAAGTACCAGAAATTAAAGCAGTTTCAGACTTCAGCTCTGAATCAGTAGTCACAGGTCAACCTGCAACATCTTTAAGCAGTTTAGACCTGGAGATGTAGAAATGCTGATGAAAATATTAACTTCTGCAACTTCTGACAGTTGTGCCACCTGCAGGAGATAACTTTTGCTGCTTTGAATTATACTTTTTTGAAGCTGCTGTTGGTGTCTCTTGAACTTTGAGCCCAAAAATGATAACCTTACAATATGTGTCCAACCAATGGGGTTCTGCTGAGAGGCAGAAGTTATAATAATGACAGAGAAGAATGGAAGAAGAGTTCATTTTGAGCATCTGTAAACTCCCAACTTTATATAATCCTACTCTTGGGGTATATAATATTAAGCTGTTAGCTGTGTTGCACTATCAACTTTTATATAAGGTTCTTTGCTGGAATATATAGTGCCCAACAAAAGAGGCATGGTTTGTAGAGACAGCAGTCGATGGAACAAATAAATATGTAGAAAAACTGTGATAACTTATTGTCCAGTGAGCAACAGAGTTAGCTGTCTGACTGAAAGTTGCAAGCTGGCAGGGAGAGCTATCAAGACTGGATGGCACTGGCATTTTCCTGGCTGGCTTTTTGGTTAGTGGTTAGCTAGGCAGCTACAGCTAGCCGTACAGTTGTTCACCAACTAGCTGTGCAAATAGTTGCTTTGTCACAAAGGTTGTCATCTGTTTCACAAGGGTGTGCTGATGGACTTTACTATGAAACTTAAACTTAAAATTGTAGCTGTAACACTCATTGCCTGCAGGTCGCGGATGTCTGCAGGTCTACACTATGGATGTATTATAAAAGCTGGATAGGGCTCCATTACTCAGTCTTGCAGCAAGTTTTTTCTAGTCGTCTCTCGCGGTATTGCAGTGAGGGCCCCTGCGGTCCAAAATGCATTTTCCCCATAGACCATCATTGTAAAAGAGACGTCTGTAAATCTGTTTACAGGACACCTCAAACTGCAAACAAGGTCAATTATGACTCTTTCTATTATAAATTTTTAATCCTTGGAGGTTTTATATTTGTAAAACTTTCCTAGAGCAGAGAAAAGTGAGTTAAAAATCTGTGACGATGTAAAGTCTGTTGCCGAGCGGGAACTCTCTGGCGGGGCCAGCGGACAAAACACCACCGCATATATTCAGTGGGCCACACAGCACGGAAATAAACCCAAACGCTCCAAAAATCCAAGATGCCGATGGTCAAAATGCCAAACTCGAGGCTTCAAAACAGGAGTCCACCATGGATATATAAAGAGAACTGGATACAGCATTAGAGGCAGGGGCCCATTCATTCCAATGAAAGTTGCTCAGTGGCACTTGAAGCCAACAAAGCCACTTCCTGAAAACATACTGCGTGCGCTCATTGCACCCATGGTGCATGCTCACAAGAGACTTCTGCCGGCCAAGAAATCTAACTTCCGGTTCAGCCCTTCTGCTGATTTGATTGGGAATAAAACTAATTGGCTCTTCTAGATTTTTGAAATATGGTCGGACTGAACAGATCAAATTCTGATACCCCGCAAATGAAAATTTTGCGGGGGTTGTGACGCTCAAAAAATGTATCTGATTTACAGACGTCTCTTTCACAGTGTAAGTCTATGGGAAAAAGTCTTTTTGTGCCCAAAAGCATAACGTGACGTTGTAATTACACGGTTTGGCCACTATGTCGAATTGGCTTCAAAGCACGGTGCTTCCTGTATCCAGTTCTCTTCTTATATCCATGGAGTCCACCAGTCCACCACAAACCAATGGGTGATGTCACGGTGGCTTAATTCCATTATTTTCTTTCACAGTCTATGGTTTGGACGTTTGTAAGAAACTATCCAGTTCTATAAGCATCTAAAAACACATAAATAATGTCATCAGATTAAAGTTAAATCTCACACTATATATGTATATATATATATATATATATATATATATATATATAAACACAGCCTTAAAAATTACCAACAAGCAAAACCCAACTCAACCAAAATAGCACTTTTTTTGTAATTCCGTGTTTATTGATTTGGAGAGCAACCAATCATTCAACATAAGAAAATCCTATTGCCCACCCAATCCCCTATCAACTCCACACAATTGATCATTCTAAGTTTGACAAAGGCAGTATTTAGTGCTATTGTATTACACTGTACAGGCTGTTCTATTTTCCTGGTCAGTGAGAGTATATTGAGCATCACTTACTCTGCTATCCAAGCTTGCCAGTAAACTAACTTGTACTGGAAAATCTCTCACTCTGTGAGTCTTCACTGAGGTTTAGCTAAACCAATAAGAGGATTTCTTCCTCCATGGCAGATCTGCCTCTGAAAAATGTCCAAATCAAACTACAGTCTGCAAGCACTTTGTTGGTATAGAGCTTTGAAGCAGGGTCCAGACTTTGCAAGGTTGTGGTATTACCATCACGTTTTCATTTTATTTGTTTAAAAGTAGTTTGGCTTGTTAAATGTTAAATGTTTGAGTGGTGCGAATGTTGCCTGGGATAATGTGCGCTGGATCTGAGGCTGTAGCCAGTGGCATCTGAACCTTGCTGCAGGTGTGAATAAGAGTTGAGATGGTGAACAGCTGTTCAAATAAAAGAAAAGGACAGAGATCATGGGATTAATATCCCAGTTGCCTCCACTCAGACTAGGAATGTTAGGAATCAGAGGAAGAGGGGGATTACTTGGGAAATTGTTGCATTGTCTAGGAAAAATGTGAAAAAACTTGTCATTAGAAACTGTTTTCACAGGGCCATGAATTAGATGGAAAGTTGTAAAGTTTGTTTTACTGGGAGGAAAGGTGCAGTGTGTCTGTTTTGTGCTACAGGTTTGATCAAACAAACATTTCTGAGCTTCAAGTCAAAACATGAAAACTTTGCAAAAGTGTAACTCGCATTCATCATGCAAGGAGGATTGTGCTGCAACAAAGAGAGTATTTAATTTTGGTTTGCTGGTGCATTCTCAACAATAGCAACGGCTTAAGATGTTGAGCCCTGTGATCATGCTAAAGGTGAACCATTGATGTGTCACATTTATCTTCCTCTGCTTTTTTGGCATTGCTGTGCAGATTGATGTTGAGTGCGGTGGTAAATCCTGCACTGACAGGTAAATATATTGTGTGTTGAAACTGACTATAGGCAAAGGAAGTTCAGGTGTGTCAGCAGGCATATCCTCGTGGCAGTTAAAACACACAAATGTCCTAAATCTTATTTGGACAACATGGCAATTACCGGCGCACACTTAAGAAAGATGATACCCCATTTCCCTGTCTAATTTCCCACTGACAAACTGTACAGTTTGTCAGTTTTGAGAGGTAAACTCACTGTCGGGGTTCAGAGAGCTGAGCTAATGACAGCTCTTTTCCAAAAGATACAGCGCTCAAGCAGCAACAGGTTTTTCTATGTGTCTGTGTGTGTGTGTGTGTGTGTGTGTGTGTGTGTGTTTGTGTGTGTGTATCTTCTGCCTGTCTTTCTGTAGCACAGCTTTCCCTTTTAAAACTCTTCTTCTTCAGATCTCACTGTGGAAAATCAGCTCACATCTGTTTTTCCAGGGAAGGAAACTAAAATGACTTGTAGAATCTTGTTTGGTGTGGAGAGAAAATAAAAGAAGACTGATGACTCTGGCATGAGGTGTAAATACACAAAATTGACAAATTGCTCTCTGCAAAACACATTAGTTGTTTTGGATAGTGTGTTCATGTTGAGGTCATTTGTTGTGTGTGATGCATTAAATTTGGGTGTTCATGGCCATTGCAAGACCTTGACTAAGAAGACAACACAGAGATCCTGCTGACATTACTACCTACATCATAGAAATAACATTATTCTTCCTAATCAGTACATTAATGTGTGTTTATGCCGATGACACAATTTTCTCTGGTTCTTACTCACCTTCAGTCTGTCTTTGAGGCTTTTCAGATATCCCTTCTTAATCATACACTTGTTTTAAATGCAGATAATACCAAGTAAATGGTATTCTCAACATCTACTTGTGTCTCTCTCTCATTAAAACTTTAATTGGTATCCATATCACTCTTACTGTCTTATTGGAATACTTAGGAATTTGGCTTGACAGCAGACAAGGCTTTCTGTAAAAAATGTAACCTGTCTGTTGCAGCTGGAAAAGACAACATGAATCAAAAGTTGTGGGCCATCTGATATTTTTATGACTCTTGTAATTGTTTTTATTAATTCTTGTTGCTTGATTGTCGGTTGTCTGGCTTTATATGCGTTGTTTCTTGCATGCTGTTATATGGTCTGACTATGAATGCTTCTTGCTCTTAGGTCTGTGTTGAAAATGAGATGTATGTTGATCTTAATCATCCTGTGACTCTGAATACTACTAAGTTTAAGTTGATTTAAAACCCCATTTGATGCATGGTTTAATTTTTTTATATTTCTATATTCCATAGAAACAAATCAAATAATCACCATTAGATGTCTTGGATATTATGATGGGGAGACAGGGCAGTTTTTTCTTATGATGAGCTGAATTCCTGTGTAAAACTCTAGATTTGGTTTATGTCACAGTGTGTACAGAACATTATTGTGTTTACATCAGTCTGTCAGGGGTTGACCGCCCTCTGTTTAGCCTGTGAGTCTGGTTCTATGTGGTCTGGTCAACTGGTGAGGTGCTGCTGAAAGGGAGTAGGACACAGACCAGTTCTCCCCTGCAATAAAGTGCAGCCTTTGCACATACCAACAACATCTTTACAATACAGCTAAAATCTGCCAGGTGAACTCCACCTTTGATTTTCGGCCTCTGTACCATGTAGTGATCGGGTCTGTGTGAAAGACTATTTGAATGTCATAGTGTTTGTTTTAACTGGCTGGAAGTGCCAGAGTGGTGGGGTTAACTGCTCAAGGAGTGCTTTTGATTTCATAAAACACATCACATGTCTTTCAGACTATACATGATTGCTGAAATGTTTCTGAATTATTTGTCTTGTCCTATTTGGCAAACCACAGTCATCTGGTATCAACTATAAGGTTTAGGTTATAATAAACCATGAACATATTTGAAAAGATTATACAGCCCAGGCCTTTTATTACAGTAACTGTACCTGGAGTTCTGCAACAAAGCACTGAAAAAGATTAGGGGTCTGTTTGCTGCCATTGTCTCATTAGCTATTGCTGGTCCTGTTTACATCTTTTTAAGAGGTGTTATGTTACATAAAAAAAAAATCTTTTTGAAAAATGGTGTTCATCCCTTCAGAAGATTTCCAGAGACTTGTAGAATCAATGCCAAGGATGAGGAACACCATTCTTCCCAAAGATATTCCCTCATTTAGTGTTCTGATGATGGTGGTGGAGAGCGCTGTCTAACACCTCAGTCCAAAATCTCCCATAGGTGTTCAATTGGGTTGAGCTCTGGTGACTGTGAAGGCCATAGCATATGATTCTCATCATTTTCATACTCATCAAACTATTCAGTGACCCCTGGTGCCCTGTGAATTGGGGCATTGTCATTCTGGAAGAGACCACTCCCATCAGGATAGAAATGTTTCATCATAGGATAAAGGTGATTCCCTCTAAGGGGACAAGTGGACCCAAACCATGCCAGCAAAATGCCCCCCACCGCATAACAGAGCCACCAGATCCCCTCACTATAAGGGTTAAGCATTCAGACCTGTACCAGTTTTTCCTTTAATTTGTCACAGGTCTGTATATCAGACTAACAATGATTTTTTTTTAAACTGTTTTTTTTTTGTGTTTAGTTTACATAATTATTTGTATCGTAACTATAAGTGAAGGTGACCCTGGCTGACGACAATGGGGGCCTTACAGGTCTCTGTGCTACATTTTACAATCTATGTTACTAGATCAACTTTTGGGGGGTAAATCTGCTGGGTCACTTTATGGCACAGACAGTAATTGTAGAAAAGCTAGTGGTTTTTTCATTAAGCATAAAATGACCCGTGTTTACAGCAGCATGATTTGCTATCAGCCACAGTGTCTTTTTTGATACTATCACTGGGGGTTGCCAAAATGTTGAAATTCTAACGCATGGCTTTAAAGCTGCACAATCAATGTTTTTATACTAGCAATGGGACAAATGACTTGTAGTGACACACCCACAGAGAATTAACACATAACTCAGCAGTTTCCCTCAGCCTTACAGAGCTTTTTCAGCTATTTGTTTTACAGACTTTATTCAGTCTCACCGCTCTCATCAGCGTCATCCCTAGCCACAGCAAGTAGCTGTTTAGATAAAAAAGCTCTGATATATCCACTGTATGCTAAACTGATAGCCACTAGCATGGTGAACATAGTGGAGCATTTAGCTGCTAAAAGTCAAATATTTCCCCCAGGAGTTGGAGGAGACCAAACTAGAGCTAAAAGAACAACTTTTTGGGCTGATAATATGTCAGTGTTATGTTTCCAACTTGTTGTGCTACCCTGAAGTGACCAAAAAAATGTATGCAGCTTTAAGTGTGATGATTTGTTGGATTGTGGAGTCCAACTTTGAGAGGCGCTGCTACTACTAAAATGCAACAAGTGTGAGATATAGGGTTACTTGTAAATATATCAATTTTACATTGATATATCTATGTTGAAGTACCACATGTTGCGTCTTTAAAGTGCCTGGCCTGCGGTAGCAAATATCGGTCCACAATTCAGTGCCAACAGAGAGAAACATTAGATAGTTTGAAAATGCTTTATTGAGAAAGGACCAGCAGGAGGTCAGTCTGGAGAGAGGGGAGGAAATGTGGGCACATGTGCGTCTGTTCATACATGCATGTAGATGTCTCGCAGAGGACAAAGCACATCGACAGAGGCAGTAGAGTGTTGGTGTGTGTGTGTCAGATGTGGATGGAGGAGAGAGGGGAAAGAGAGGGGCTACAATTCAGACTCCAGACAGAAGTAAAAAAAGTAAGAGCGAGCCAGCCAGCCAAGCTGAAATATCAAGCTTTCTACTGTGAGTGTGTGTATGTGTGTGTGTGAATTTCTGCATGTGTGTGAGCTTATATTCCAGGTCGGATCTCTGTCATTGCAGCAGCACATTCACACACAGGAGACAGGGATGAGGGAGAGAGAGGAGCTGAGGAGAGCCATAGAGCAGAGTGACCGACTCCTCTCAAAAGTCCGCGAGCTAGAGGAGCAGAACACCCAACTTAACAAGGAAAAGAATGAGGTGGCCACTAAATACCGAGCTGTAAGTCTGCTGCTCTGCTCTGCTGCATCTCCCTCTTTGCTTCTCCTTCTCTCTTTCATTTTTCCCCTTTAAAAAAAAGTTGTTCCTCTTTTGTTTCACTAACTTGATACTTAAGAACTCACATGATTTGCGATTAGGTCTGAATTTCTGCTCGATAAGGGATTTTGAACGTGGTCATTATACCAACCCCGGGTGGATGAAATTAAGTGGATAATGATACCCTAGCAGAGGGAAGAGAGATGCAGCCACTATGGCAGTCACTGCGTTCGAGCTTGTTTTCATGCCTCCTTTCTCTTTGTGGGTTTTTACTGCTGTGTTGACCATTTTCCAGCTGATGGTTTTATTGTGAGAGTATGTACAGAGTGTATTTTCCTGAGAATGCTGTCATAGTGCTTTGAGGCACCATGCTGTTTCCTGGCCTGAGGCTTACTGTTTGACTGATTGGTTTACTGCGAGAAGGACTGTTTGAGTGGCACATCCCCTTGCATTGCCACAAGTCTGTGTGTGAATAAGTTATTGTGAGAAATACAAACCTTCATTCTCATGTAGAAGTATTCAGTCCATAAATACATGTAAATACAAATCAGGCTGCCACTGACATTTGAGAACAATTGCAAAACAATACAGTGTGTAAGATTTAGGGGGATCTACTGGTAGAAATGGAACATAATATTCATAAGTATGTTTTCATTAGTGTATTATCACCTGAAAATAAGAATCATTGTGTTTTTGTTACCTAAGAATGAGCCCTTTATATCTACATTGGGAGCGGGTCCTCTTCCACAGAGCCCACCAATGTTACACCACCATGTTTCTACAGTAGCCCAGAATGGACAAACCAAACACTGGCTCCAGAGAGGGCCTTTCGCATTTTTCGTAGCCACAGGCTTGGAAGGGGAGAGGTAGAGGGGGGAGGGGTATTCAGTTGATTGCAATCTGCAACCTCACCACTAGATGTCACTAAATCCTACACACTGGTCCTTTAAAGCTGCGCTAATATTTTTATATAAACAATAAATCAAATGACTATGTGTAATGTGAATGGAGTTGCTCGTATTGACCAACCCACGGAGAATTATCACCCAACTCTGCAGTTCCCCTCAGCTCTACAGAGCTTAACATCTTTCAGCTCAGTGTTTTGGTTTTACAGCCCACAACTTTACTGTTTTGATTCACTCTCACGGCCGTCATCAAAATCGTTTCCCGCCGCAGCAGGCAGCTATTTTAGTGAAAAAGTTCTCAAAAACCCATTGTACTCTACCTGCCTACCACCAAATAACAGGCAGACAAAGTTAGTGCCTAGCTGAACAGCCTGATAGACCAAAACTGAGCTAAAGTAAATGTAAATATTGGACTATTGATAACATTGCTCCATATTGCTCAGATTGTTTGCTACAATAAACATATAAGGTGATAATATGTTAATGTTTTCAGCTTTTTCCCCACTGACCCCAAGTAGCCTTAAAATACTGTTCTTGCTGCTGCTTATGACTTAAAGTAACATTTACTGAAAACTAGGTGTTTTGAGAAACTACTAAGCCTTTTAAAAAATTATTTATTTGTGACCTGGTTTAAAAGATTAGAAGAACCAATGGAGAGGTCCACTCACTAGCTTTCAGAGCTTTCAACTACATCTCATGGCTTTCATTCAACAGAACTCCAGTCACTAAGTTGTTACCTGAGCCAGCTCCATTTTCTGAATGGAGACTGTAAATTGTGGTTAAAAGGTCTGAAAGGTAGTAAGTTGACCTTTTACCTTACATTTCTTTGTAACATACTTTTTAGAAAGGTCAAGTATGAACTTGCTCAAAAAATAATAATAATAATAGCAACAGCTTATGTTTTAATATAAAACCATAAATAGACATGGCCATCTAACCATATAACTTATTGTTACAATTAAAACACAAATGGATTTTGAGAATGAATTATTGTATAAAAGTACACCAATCTCATCAACATATTTCTCTGTTCAGAGCAGAGAAAAGCATTGGAACCTTCACTAAATTAAACCAGGTAGATCCCTTTTTGCCAAAATGAAAATCTGTCTCTTGGTGTGTACATTTTACTGTCCCTTGGAAGTGAAGAATTAAAACTTATAAGTGAATATTCTAAATGGCAGTGACTGAGTGCTTCATTCAGAGACTCAATAAAATGCTTATCAATTTGGTAATCCTTGGTATAGCACAGAGAGACCAAGCAGATTAGTGAGCACTGGCAAGCTGTGATCAGTTTACTGACGTCATGCTACTGTATTTCTGTAATTCTGTAGACCAAACAATTTTCACACTGTGACCTCTCACATTGCATATAGCGCAGCTTTAAGATAACCTCAATTTTGATGCCAGCAATCGTCCTGTTTGAGTGATAATCTCCTTTTTTCAAAAGTGGGTGGATGTCCAATTTCAGAGCAAAGCTCTCCTGGAGGCAGAGAATTTAGTGTGAGAGTGTTGAGCGGCACTGCAGTTGCCAATGTTTGTGGAAAGAGCTCCAGGGTTGCCCACACGATTTGGTCATTACTGTTGCTGAGTGCCTTAGCAGACTCTTCAGATGACTTTGATGGAACACATCGTAAACCGCCTTGAAAAGATGGACTGCAGTTGTTGTCACAGTTTTTTACTGCTGTCTGGATATGACAAACTCATGTGTCACTGCTGATCTTTGTCTGTATGTGCCTTCGAATACTGTAATCTTTAGCAGGTATCATCTGCACAGTCTGTCAAATCATTGCGGTAGTAAATTAAGGGATTAATCAGAAAACCTTAAACTAAAGTTGGCCTCAAAATGTATTAATCTGGGTTCAAGTTGGTTCGAGATCCCCGCTACTCTGTTTTTTCCTCTACAGTCCACAGTCTTCCAGATAGCTCTTTTATTAAGTCTTTTATTTAAGTGTTAAGTCTATAACCTCTCACGCTTTTTTTAATCACCCCTTTACAGACAAAAATAACATTTTTTATTGATATCTCCAGCTGTGTCTTTTCTTCACCACTAAGATTAGCCAACCATAAATAATGAAGTTAATCTGTAGAGGAGACAGATCAGCCAGCATTATTCATACCTTGGAGCCCTTCTGATTTGACTGCAGTGGGAAATGTGACCCCTTGTCAGAGCTATTTAGTGCTGCTGCTGCTGCTGCCTGTAGGAAGCCTTCCAGTTTTCCAGGGGAAGTTTGTCCCTCTCCTTATTATCCCATTGTTTGCTGAGGCTTGAGGGACACCTCATACATCTTTCATCAGGGGTACAATGAATTCCTGCTTCTTAATCAACCTGAATGAACAACTACCTGATCTAACAGACTGATATTCTTTTGAAGTACTTTTTAAATTCTTGAAAAGTACTTGATTTCTAAGAAACCATCCTCTCCAAAAAGAGAAAGAAACTTTTCCACATTGCTATTCTCAGTCTTTGATTAATATTCAGCTATAATGATCCAATACAGGCTATGAAGGCTTTACTATTTTTTTGTGCTGTTATGTAGGTGCGTACGTGTCTGATTCACTGGAAGCGTCTTTATGATTCCTATTTGATAATTCCAGAATAATAAGTTTATAATTAGCATGACATAATAAGACTAAGAGTCTATAGCCATGCTACCAGCACTGTAAGGCTATACTTAGGCACAGTGGTGCTTTAAGCTGAATGCTAACTCTACTATGGCAACACCCTCACAATGGCAATGCTAACACTTATGTTTGCAGGTATAATGTTTATGTTCACCACCTTAGTTTAGAATGTTAGCATGCTAACATTTGCTAATTATCACTCTAACACAGTAGTAGTAGTCCTGGTAAAGTACAGTTGATGCTGATGGGAATGTCATTACTCAGGGGGTTTTGGTCACAAAACAGTGTGGCAAAATTTTGACCTATATATAATCATAACTTCATTTATATAGCACCTCTCAAAAAGTCACAAAAGTGCTTTACAATAAAATCAGATAATACAAGTAAATAGGATCCAAAACATAAGATATAGACAAGATAAAATAATTTAAATAGTACAACAAATACCATCAGTTAATAAAAAGACATAAGATCAAGTGAGTCTTGAGAAGAGATTTAAAAGAAGATACTGAGTTTGCGTGCCTGAGATCTCTAGGTACGGAGTTCTACAGCTGAGGGGCCAGCAAAGACCTCTAGTGACAAGTCGAGATTTTGGAACCATTAGAAGGGCCCTGCTGGAGGATCTCAAGCAACGATCAGGCTCATAGGGAGTTAGAAGATCACAGATATAGGCAGGACCCTGACCATTCAAGGCTTTAAAAACAGGCAGTAAAAGTCTTAAAATCACTTCTAAAACTCACAGGTAACCAGTGAAGGGCAGCAAAGATTGGTGTAATGTGGTTGCTTCCCTTGGTATGTGTTAAAAGCCTGACAGTAGTGTTTTTTATCAACTGCAGTCTTTGGATGTTTTCACCTGCTGATACCAGAATAAAGTGCATTGCAGTAGTCAAGTCTGGAAGAGATAAGAGCATGGATGACCTTTTCTAAGTCAGGAGAGGAAAGGAACGACCTGATCTTGGTTAGCTGTCTCAGTTGAGCAAAGCAAGACTGGAACACTTTGGTCACCTGAACATCAAAAGACAACTCCGAGTCAAAAATAACCCCTAGGTTGCGGGCCTCTTTTCGAACATTATTAGATGAGGCACCCAGGCTAGAGGAGAGATTGTTAATGCTGCTAGTGCTGGGGCCAAAGCGGGTAATTATAATCACTTCTGATGTGGAGTCACAAGACGAAGATGCATCTCCAAGCATTGTAGAGAAGGACCTGTTCAACAGTTAGGAGATGAACCAATCCAGAGCAACATCACTGATGCCAACATAGTTCTTCAGATGGTTGATTAAGACATTATGGTCCACTGTGTCAAAGGCTGAGCTAAGGTCAAGGAGAATTACAATAGAGTATAGACCTGTGATGGCGCTAGATGTAAAGTTAAGGGGCCACCAAATTGTTGAGACATTTCACTCAAAGCCACAAATGTCAATCTCATAGTGGTGCTGGAGGAAAAGTCAGTGGATCACCAAAGTCAGTAGGATTCATCCTCTGGGGACCATGAATGTCTTTACAAAAATTAATGGGTATTTGATAGTTGTCAAAACCAAAAATGTCAACCTCATGGTAGTGGTCTGGACCAAAGATGTGGACTGACTGACCGATAGACCAACATTACCATCCTAAAGCCAAGCTGCTAGCATGGCTTAAAGTGCCATCAACAGAAAACCCATGATCACCAGAATCAGGAAAAAGATGTGACAGTACCACTCACACTGTAATTGAAAACATCTAGAGAAGAGTGCAATAACACAAACACAAACACAGACAATAAAAACTAAGTAACTATCTATCTAACTATCTAAATGTGGGATAACCACTCCAAGATGGGGAAGACAAAAGGTTTTTCTTTGCTTCTACCATAGCTCCAACTATTTGGTACAGATGGATATAAACTGAGAAAAGTCCACTGTTTACCCCTCAATTACTGCTAATGGGAAATAAATGTGGAGCGTTCCTGCAGAGCTATCCAGATGCCCCAGTTCTGCATGTGGAAAAACTTTCAGTCTGGACTGGCTCTGAAGTTTCTGGGGCCCAAGGCAAACTGTGGGACAAAAGACTGGCAGGGAAAGATGAATGAGGGTGGAGAGGGGAGGAGAGAGGAGGGTGAAGAGAGGCAAGGGAATGGAAGACTGACTTGATATTCAAGGGCATGGGGGGAAGGAAGCAAATGAATGTATGAACAAATTGGTGAAGAAAGATAAACTTTGAGGTGATTTTCGGCTGAAAGTCCAGGCCGAGAAATTATAGTAGAGACTGTCAGATGGACTGCATGGGTAAGAAGATGTTACTGAAGACAATGTCTGATGTTTCAGTTCTCCAAACCTTTTATTCTCTTATGCACTTTGAGTTTTAGCAAGAACACTTCTTATTTAGGTGAGTCATACCACAGATTGTGCATTGTTGGACGTCAAATTTTTACGTTTTTCTCTGGGGACAGCAATGTCAGTTGATCGGTTTTTAACCTGGACTGAATTATCTCAACAAGTTTTGGATGGATTTCCATGAAGGGATCAATCCTGATGAACTTGGAGTCCCCCTGAACTTTTGTCTGGTGCTACAGGGAATTGACATTTTTGTTTTTGAGTGAAATATCTTGACAACTATTGCATGGATTACCATCAAAATTGGCACATATATTCAGAGTCCCCAGTTTATAAATCCCAATGATTTTGTTGATCCCGAATTACTTAGCACCACCAGCATGTCAAATATTTCATTTATGTAAATGTAACAAAATTTATTGGATGGATTGGCATGCAATTTAGTACAGATGTTCACACTCCCAAGAGGATGAATACTAATGACCATGTTCATCCCCTTAGTCTTTCTCTTGTACCAAAAGCAGGTTAAGGTTTTTGGTATGATATGTGCCAACAACTAGGACCAGTTGCAGTTTGTGGTAGACAGTTGGCAACAAAGACAATTGCATAGGAGGTGCATGGAGAAGGGGGAAAAAATAGCTTAGCGCCTCCCTCACACCACTTCTTTGCAGAGTCATAATGTGCACATAGACATACAGATGGGTGACAAATTAAAGGAAAAACCAACATGAAGTGTCTTAATATGGAGTCAGGCCACCACAAGTCTCCAGAACAGCTTCAGTGCTCCTTGCCAAGTCTGTGGAACTCTGCTGGAGGGAGGAACACCATTCCTCCACAAGATATTCCTTCATTTATATATGCAACCTTTATTTAATCAGGAAATCTCATTGAGATCAAGATCTCTTTTGCAAGAGAGGCCTGAGTACAGCAGATAGGAAGAAAAACAAACATAGCCAGACATAACAATAGCATCAGAGACAAACACAGACATTACTAAATAGATTTGAAGATGAAAGTTTATATTATATCGTTTGGTCTTATGGAGATGGTGGTGAAGAGCACTGTCTTACACGTTGGTCCAAAATCTATATATTCAGTGAGCCCTGGTGCACAGAAGCATCTGCATTTGATATGTTTCTCCACTCTTTTATTCAGTTTCTCCTTTAATTTGTCCCCCATCTGTAATACACACAAATCGCAGAGAAAAAGATGCTTCTTATATTTCCACAATGTTGCCTCATAATCTTCATGTTTTGTTTTCTTTTGTTTTGTTTTTTAAGGACCGGATCACAATGTTTCATACTGACCATTAGAAGATCCCTTCATAAAGCACTTACAATATAAGTGACGGGGTCCAAAATCCAAAGTCCTCCTCCTGTGCAAAAATGTGTTTAAAAGTTTATCTGACGCTAATATGAAGCTTCAGCGTCCAAATGAGTCAAATCAAGTAGATATCTTTCAACATACAGTCATTTACAGTCCTTTTAGTGCAAAAGTCCCTCTTTTTGTTACTATACTTCCACCACGGTTCATCAGGGAAACTCTGTCTGAAGAAACACAAAGAGGGAATTTGATGCTAAAAAGACTGTAAATGTGGCAGATATCCACTTGATATGACTAACTCAGACTGCTGAAGCCTCATATAAATTTCAGATAAACCTTTAATGCATTTTTGCACAAAATGACTGTGTGGATACACTGTGGATTTTAGCCCCCATTACTTATACTGAAAGCACATTTGAACGGGATCTTTTAATGAACAGCAAGGAAACCCTCTTTCACTGTTCATACTCACACCTGACTGTTGTTTTAAGAACTTTGTGAACTTATCCTTTAATTGTAATAACTCTGGTGACTCTGACTTTTCATCAAGTGTATCATTAGTTCAAAATTTCAGTTGTGCTATACATTGGACAAACTAAAGGTATTTGTTTTATGACCAAATACCTGTTACCTTTCAAGGCTGAAGCCAAATGCAGACACCGGACAAGCAGGTAAGGTGAAAAATAAATCTTTTATTGTTGAGACAGGCAGAGATGGTGAGATGGAGGCTGGCTGGTGCTCAGACTGAGATGAGGGGAAAGAATCAAGGAGGAGGCTTGGCAGAGGGAATCCCAAGGATGTGAGCAGATTTGGCAGGCAGGCGAGGCGGGCAGGCAGGTAATCCTGGAGATAGGGAGAACAGGTTTAAGACAAGCTGGCAGACAGACAAACATGGCAGGCAGGCAAATTGACTGGCATCAGCGCTAGAAGCATAGCATTTCGACAAACTGTGAATGACACAACGATCCGGCGGGGACTGGCTGTCGGTGCAGCGTTCTTGTAGGGAAGTGGTGATGGCTTGATGGCAGGTAGATGTGCTGATTCCAGATGATGGGCAGGTGTGCAGAGAGAGAGACAGATGGGAAGGGAGATGAACAGAGAGACAGACAAAACCAAAACACAGTCAAGCACCCATCACTCATACTAAAAAGGCTGAAAATACAAGAACATACTCGCAACAGGCAAGCAGGTGTCACAGAGCAGGGGTCATGACAATACCTGCCAAACTAATGACATTTCCATCAGCTTCATCTGTGCTTAAGTGATAGTTTGCAAATGATAGCATGCTGGTGAACATGGTAAACAATATACCTGTTAAACATCAGCATAATAGCATCGTTATCATAAGCATGTTAGCTTGCCTCACAGATCTGCGGGTGTAGCTGCTGACTTTTAGTCTTGTTTTTCATAAGACTCTATGATAGCTATCTTAGGTTAAAAGCATCCGGCAGCTGAACCCGCAACCTCCTCTTCCCTCAAGTGTTATCACTCATCTTGCCTTTAGGTTGTTAAAAGGCAGCTGACAATTAAATGCCAGGATTTCTACTTCATGGACCCATCTGTTTGAACCCTGGGACACTGACAATATGGGTTGCATTTGGCAAGAGGCATTCAAACACAGTCAAAGATCATCTGTGTATCCAGAGGGCTTTCCTGTAACACTTTCATCCACAGTAACTGTGTCCTTACATTACCTGATAACTCTATAATCTCTGTATCAACTGAAATTCAGATTTCTTGATGAATGAATGAATGAATGAATGAATGAATGAAACTTAAGCCTTAGAGTTGGCACAATAATGAAAATCTGATATGTATTGGAATTATTTGCATATCTGATTCATTGGCAGCCATCTTGTGAGATATGAGAGTGTTGGTGTTGGACATGAGTGGTGTCTGGAGAGGCAGCTGGGGAGTGCTCAATGTCTCTGGCTTCTCCAGCTCAAGTGGGAGTTACATGAACAGATCTCTCTGTGCTGCCTCCCTGCACAAGAACCCAGACCACATTGTCAAAATAAAACAATCTGAATTCTCAGAAATCCTGTTTTTTTGGTGTCTGGATGTCATCCACGGCTCAGTGGCATTGGCAGAGTGCTTATCCTTCCTCATATAACTGTGTCCACTTTTGGGCAGTTTTGGATTCAGTGTTATTCCAGCTTTATGTAAGTTAGAAAGGTCATGTATGGTCGCATTTCCACTCAATCTGAATCATATTGTAACAGACTAGGGTTCAATAAATATGCAGGAATTTGTCTTGATGGCATGAGCAGTTATACAAAACGTAGTGTACTTTTCACATATCTCCATTCAGAAATGTTCTTATTTTTACAATGATAGTAAGAATATATGTGTACATATATGTGCGCCTTAATGTACATACAGTCACCTGTAGATTGCCTCTTGTGTTACTTTAAATGGCTACATACTGCATTTGCCCCCCCCCCCCAAAAAAAACAAAAGAAAAAACAATGAAATCTCAACTCAAATTTCTTTATCTGTAGTCTATTTTTCTTACTTTACTTCTATTTCAAGGGTCTAGTTTCTCCTGGGATTATTGAAGTCATCTTAATTATGACCTCATCTGCAACCCTGCTTGATGTTAATTCTAGATAGGGAAATGCTTAGTCTGGTCTTTGTGGGGCTCAGTGGCTTCATTCAAGAAAAACTTCCACACTTGAACCTTAAGCACAATATGCCCCGTTGTTCTTGCTAAGATGAATGCCGTGGCATTGTGGGGGACCATGTGGGCGTGGACACACAAGACACTTATGTCAATTATAATGTAGACTTGAGAGCACAAAAGGCATTTCTGACTCTGGAATCCTGCCCTTGTTTTCTTGTCTTTCCGTGGTGTGGTTTTGATGATGCAGCTGAGGGTTGGATTTCTGAGGCAGAACGGCAGAATGTTAACAGGCTTTCTCCTGACCTGATATCCTACACCAACCACCATCCCTGCGGGACACCCTTGGATCCCCTAAGACTGTGGAGAGGCACCTGTTTCTGGGGGAGGAGACAACAACGGGGAACGGGGACTGGAGAGGTGGTCATTGTGGTAAATCACAGTCTAAGAGTGGACTGAGCACTGGCTACCTACATTGGCTTACTAGCAGCAGCAGGCTGTGGGAAGGCTGGAAGAATGTACGGAGGAATGTTTGGATTTTAGTAGTGTATACCAGCACACACTACAATAAAAAGTAGATGAATGGTTGATTGAGAGGAGAGAAAGAGCAAGAGGGAGAGAGGGGAAAAAAGGCTGACAAAGAAGATTGAGAAAGTAAGAAAGAGGTTGACAGATTAAGTAGCATGAGAAAGACGAAGAAAGGTGAGCAGAGCTGCAAGTGGGACGATCTGCTGGGAGAGTACAGACTGGAGCACCATCCGTGAGTGAATTACTCCTGTTCTTCCTGCTGAAGCCCACCTGGAACAAGAACAGCTGTACGCCAAGCAAAAGAAGAGAGAAAGAAGTGATTAAGACCTCTTTGCAGTAGCACGGAAGCACTGGCAGAACAAAGGCAGGCAAGTTGCTACATTGACATAGAGGTGAAGTGTGCAAAACAAGGCAGCGTACCGACTGGAGGAAGTATCTAGATGATGTCTGTGAGGTGCCATCAGCGTTGCCACTCCCTCTCTGATGACTCCGAGGAGGCCACTGGGAACCAGGTGGATCCTGGACCAGAACCAGAACCTGAAGAGCTGGATTGGGACAGCTTTAGCACCACACTGGAGCACAGATTAGCAGCTGTGGGTAAATCTTGATAGTTTGTACACAAAATATGTGTGGATGATTTTGGAGTCTACATATATTTTTTAGAAGCGCAAGAGCACTGAAAGCAGAAATAATTGAGTCGGTTAACCGGGTTAACATTAAACCTCAAAACACCAAGTACAGGTGTTCTTAATTAAAATTACACTGTTCTATTAAAATCTACCAGTAGCTAAGACCCTGAAACTAAAACAGCTAAAAGGAATTCATCTATAATTACTTTTACTATTTACATCTGTGGTTTTCCTGCTGTGACATGTAAAGATGTATTTTTTGAAAAAGGCCAATATGGGGAGCTAACGTGTGAAAGGTTCGAGCATGAACGTTAGCTAAATGGAGATCTTGAATCTCTGGTCAAAATATGAATAGCAAGGACTTTTTGTTTTACTACTATATAGTATAAGGCCATCAGGTAGCTAAAAACATAGCTAATTGTAAGATAATGCAACAATTAGCATTACCGGGCTAATTAGCCTGCTCAGCCTAGTAAGATTCAACCTTACATTCACATTTCTGCTTATGCTTTGTTTCGTTTGTTTTATTTTCCTTTTATTTATTTATTTTTTTTTTATTCTGTGCTCCACAAAATGTCCTCTGAAAATCATTTGGCTACTACTTCTTAAAGGTATAAAATGCAGGATTTGTTGTTGATTTGTTTAAAAGTTGGCCTCTCCTCCCCGGATCAGCTAGAGTGAGAAACAGAGAGAGAGCGAGAGACAGAGAGAGAGAGAGAGAGAGAGATGGTCGTGTGAGTTAGACAGTGAGTGAAGAGATCGACGCTGGCAAGAACAAAGCCGTGAAATAGATAAATAAAATTTTATTTTCTAATTCTTTCACAGCAGTTACATTCTAAAGCACAAATGAAAACACCCACACCTTTGCACAACCCTGCGTGAAGGTGCCACATTGCCGGATTTTGTGTGAATGGCAGAGCTTCATCCTGTCCGCTTTGGCCTCTCTGCTCTGCGTGTGTGTAGCTCAGCCCCGTCCTTGGTCAAGCAGACACACAGACCTGCAGCTCTTCAAACATCTATGACACACAGACACAGAGCAGAGCAGAGCAGAGGAGAGAGACAGTGATGTAACCTGTTAGCGACGCTACGAGTCCCAACCTCACACGCTGTTATTGGTTGGGGGCTACACACCCACTTCCCAAAGGCTGACACCCAGAAATGTCCCGAAAACAGCAAAATAATAAGAAAATACGGGCAGAGTGCAGAGTCTCTGCAGATAAATACACCGCCACACATTTCTAGTGAGTCATAAGTGATGATTGAGAGGGAGTCTATACTTTTATTCTTTTCTTTTTTTAGGAAAAGCCTGCATAGTATACCTTTAAATGTATGATGTAAGGTCATATATTGATAAATCACTTGCCTGCTAACCCTAGCATACTCTGAGTAAAGGAAGTTCCGCTAAACAATGAAAACATTGGACAGAAACAAAAAAAGGCAATGTTGAACTGCCCTTTGTAGAACTTGCTAAAAATATCTTTCCAACTGCTATACTTACAATTTTTCACCATTTGCATCCCAAAACATACCTATCTTTGTCAAAACACCAACTAGTATGTGTTCATGCTAATGCTAAGAGAGTAGCTGCGCCATATCTTAAAAAGTACTGCATTTTTTCAGCACTAATAATGACAGTTTATTTTACCCTATAACTACCCTTTGTCTACCCTGTGACTGTCATGACCCTTTTCAGTCGTTGTTTGACTCTTGTCAATCAAGTAAGACTTCTGCCTCTAGAGCAGTACTCCTTCCTGCAAAGTGTTTGTTCAACACTAACCAGTGTGCATTTGTGTGTGTGAGAGAGATGCACGTGCAAGGAACATATGTATAGACACTTGTGCCTTGTGTGTACATGTCCTTTCTGTGTTGAAGTTGTAATCGATCTTGTCTTGTCATACCTGCTAACACCTGTTCAGTCGTCACCAGGTCGAAGCATTAAAGGTGCAAACAGCTTAGCACAGGGAAGAAAATGATGTAAGGACAGTCAGAACAGGCAGGGAGAAAGCGCAAACCAAGTACTTTTATGGAAATAAATGCAGATGGAAATGTGGTTGCCTGATCATTTCACAAATGCCCAGATATTTGGGTATGCTATTCGCTCGTTCCAAATGCCTTGCCCATGATGCCTGGTACATAAGAAAGTAACAGTACCCAGAGCAGACTCTAACAATCACATCTCTTCACTGCTGTTATGGATGGCTGCTGACTAAGAGATCTGGTGTTTGGTAGAGCTTGCTTATCAAGCCAGTACTGTGCGTCACTGTGTTGCCTTTTCAGCTGTACTATATTAAGGAAAGAATCTAGACTAACAAAGGAAAGGTTTCTTCTGACTGGAGGGAGGAAAGTCGCATTTTATGGCATAATCTGTGGTAAGATCCTCTATGATCTAATAGTCTTTACCTTTCCTTCAGCCCCTTTTATTCATTTAATCCCTTCCAATTTACTTTTAATCCCTTAGCCTTTTGCTAATTCTCTGTTTTTTCTTATCCCATTGGACCTCGCTCCTTTTCTTTCTTTTAACTCATTTAACTAGTTAACCTGCTTATCAAAACTACAGTATATTTACAGAATGGGGTAGGCATGTTAAGATAAAATATGAAAATATCTCTGTTGCATTATGTGATTGCATAAAGCAAATTAGAGTCATTTAAATGTAATGCAACATGATTACTGTTGTAATTTAAGTGCTTTAAAAAGCATAAGAGAAAAATGTTTGAAAAAAATTAAATAATCATACATTTGTAATACAATTTGTAAATAATAAAAATAGGTTTAAAGGTTCATCACAGAATTTATCATCTTAGTAGTAACAGAAATTTGATAAAACTACAGTAGACTTGAAAGGAGGTATATCAGGGTCCACAGACTCAATGCAACACAAAGTTATACAAAGTTCCTCATGTTGTGTTTAATACAGCAGTAAAATTGGATGAAGAGAAATAAATGATAGTATGTCCTGCACCAAATGTATTCCAGCAAATCTAAAAAAAATATTGAGAAAAAGAGATATATTAAATTTTGCGTGTAACAACTTCATGTGACAATTATAGATCAAACCTCTCTGTGTCTGCAAACCTCCAGGAGCAAGAGAGCGCTCAGGCATCGGAGCAGCGCTGCGTCCAGCTGGAGAAGGCCCGGCGTGAGCTGGAACGACAGCTATCAGGCCTGTCAGACCGTCTGGAGGAGGAGGAGGCCTGCTCAACCCAGCTAGCCCTCCACAGGGACAGGCTGGAGACTGAGTGCGGCAACCTCAGACGAGACCTGGATGAACTGGAGAACGTCCTCACTGCAGCGGAACAGGATAAACAGGTAGAGCATTATGGGATCTTTATTACAGGACGGAGAGGAAGAGTGATTGATGGTTGCTACACTGATGGCACAGGCAGAGTGTTACATTTCAAAATACATTAAGGACCACAAATCAAAGCAGGTTTACACTTTATTTAGGATGCAACTATACTAGAATTTCAACATAGTATTAAAGTCAAACAAAAATTTGAATTCTGCTCAATTTTGTGTAAGGAAATATAAACTATAATGACACTACAGCTGCTGTGCATATTCTTCCACTTTTCAAAAGAAGATAAAACCATTTTGGGATATATTACTGGAAATGAAATTGACCGAGAAGGACCACAAGGCCCTGCAGAGAGTGGTTCGTTCAGCTGCCTAAAGGACATTTACACCAGGCGCTGCAAGACTAAGACTCTGAGAATCATTAAAGATCCCAACCAACCGGATAACGACCTTTTTTTCTCTGATGCGGTAGGAAGGAAGGTACCGGATACATCAGGCCAGCACTGACAGGCTCAGGAAGAGCTAAATGAGGTCACTGCCTAAGACTGCCCCCCCACCACAATCATACACATTTATATTATTACGCTTTTTTTTAAAATTATGACTCATCATTAATTGTTTAATCTATTTATTTATATTTTTATTATATGAATTTTATTATATTAATAAATTATATTTATATCTCCTTATAACTTGATTGATTGATTGAAGTATCAAGCCTTTAGGTGGGCATTTCATGGCAGTGGTTGATTGACATCTGAAAATATCCAACTTCCATGGTGCACTATGGACTGGAACATGACATGGTCCTGCATATCCTTTTATATTAGACATTTATTTCCCCTTTTTCAACTATCCAACATAGCGTTTGTTATGTGCTATTTAACATATGGGATATATTGTATGTATATATTGTATGAAGTACTTTCTAAATAGAAGATTTAGTCAGGCTAGCTTGCTAACACTGGCACTGATTCCCACTGGAAGTTATTTTTTACATTGTTTATAGGTAGTACAATTTTCACCAAATTACCACATGACAAAAACAATTGCATATTTGGTCCATTTGTGTAGATTTTTGTATCATAAGAAACTGAATGGATTTTTTACTCAAACTAAACTTTATGGAGTGAGGATTGACTATCTGTCTCACTTTAACCTATTTCCTACTGATTCCTGCTTGAACTCTTGATGGAGAAAAGTTTTTCCGTGTTGTGATGAAGCACTGTCTCCTCTGTGTAGACACAAGCAAAGGCTGCTCTGACATCTCCATTACAGCCCCTCACCAAACTCCCTTTATCTGTTTCACTGAGGTGTATTAAAGGATTAAGATGCTATCTTTGTTCAAGAATGCCACAGGAATGCGCTGTACTTACATCACTGCATGTCTTGATGGAAAGAGAGTCGTGCAGGATGGTGTTGATTCAGCCACAACAAATTTACCCTGATTAATTTGATCTGATTTTAGAGCTTGATTTTGGAGAGACATCGTCGAGCTATTATGATGGTTTACCTTGGCTAATCTCCTCCTGTGTGGTAAAGATAATGTAAGATAGAACTGTGAGAGAACTCCAGCACAGTGAATGCAACAAGACCAGGCTTGTTTTATAGCAGAGTTGACATAGGGCTTTGAAAAAATGAGGTGATCATGTCTAACGTTTGTGGTATGTTTTCATAACAGTTATTATGAGTGGACATGATGTATTTGATCCAAAGGAGCAAGAGTTTTGAGCTGAATTCGATTATCTGTCTGTTCTGAAATTTGCTGCATAACAGATATTCGTAGCCCTTTTTGAAGAATAGTCATACAAGTCGACCCCACCATATATCCCAGTCTGCTGGCTCACATTTACAGTCCAATGCTCCGACACATTCTGAACTTCCACACTTGTCTGATTAGGTCTTCATGTCTTCAATAGGAACCAGGAACCCACATGCAAATAGAAAGCTTTGATGTCCACAAGAAAGAGGCAAATTAATGACATCTGTTTTTGTCATGACAGGAGAAAATTGTTTTACGGTGCGGCTGCAAAGTCAGACCCTTCAGATTGAAACTGCTGTTTTCACAAGCCATTGAGGACGGCTGGATAGACAAAAAATCTTGCATGTGCAGGAAAATGATACTTTGCATGATATTTCTTTATGTTTGGTGGTTCAGAAAATTAGTTATCTAATCTGATGTGAAATCACAGACATTGCATCTACTTAGAAATGGTCTTTCAGTGATGACTTGTTCTTTTTCTCTCTCTAGTCATCAGACAGTGAGGTGAGGAGGCTGTCGGAGCAGCTTTTTCAGACGGACGAGGCGGTGCAGAAGCTCAGAAAGGAAAAAGAACATCTAGTGGAGCTCAGCGAGGTGAGAGCACAGTGAATGTTGTTAAGTTTCAGGGTAGGATATTGCTATGCAGGATGCAATGATGCAGTATTAAACAGCCACTCCACTGATTTAGTGTTGCACTGCCATAAAGTTATAAAGAGTCATTGGTATGGGTCAAGCTCAGACACACTGGATCCTACATTACCCATAATGCAACCAATAGCACATTTTTCCTTCTAATGTTCCCAGTTTATAAAACAGACTTTCTTTTATAACTTTGTAGTCTCTGAGCCCTCAGCGGTTCTGTTGACATACAAGCTCCATAACACTTTTCCATGAACTTATGGGCTCAATTTAGTGTCAATAATCAAAGTTCCCACACAGTGTTTGACATTGAAGTTACACATTTATACGCAGATTAAAGCTGCAAGTAAACTTCAGACTTGAAACTCAAGTGTGTGCTCGTGCATTTGTGTGCATGTCACTGTTGATATAATTTGTGCAAATATTTCATTTTGACATCCACATTTTTTTTTCTATGAATTCACAGACTTGGATTTCTTATATAGAGTTTTTTCACGTTTACAAAGTGTTTAGAAATTATTTCTGAACACCATTTCACAAGCTCAAAATCTTACTGACCCATAGTTGAGCATGTAGTTAGCAGATGAAGTCCATGTCATATGGCTGGAACCTGCAGGAAAAGCTAGTAAGTGGACTTTGAGTTGGGATTGTCATGTCAAACTAGTTCTAAATTCTTATATTTACACTCATCCATCCTTCAAATTCCCCATCTTTATACATCAGTTTGAAGCTGTTCCAATCCGTTCCTACCTCAAAGTCAGGTAAAATAAAGATTTACGTCAGGCTCAGTGTAAGCTGTGTGAATTACACACATACTAAGACAATATGTCATCCTATTTGGCTTTATTTGTGATTGTTTATTATCGTAATGGATAGCCTTGCTACATTTATCAGACCATAGAGTGATTCCTCACTCGCTGCTCGACTGGGACCGAAACATAAGTTTAGGAGAACAGAACCATATGGCCTGTAGAGCTGCCAAAAGTGGCACTCATGATAAATGTGCTCCCAATCAGACACACTGCGAACTCTACCTTAAAAAGTAGAGCAGATGCTTTGAAAGCTAAAGAAATCTTAACCTTCTACAACCTCATCATACTCTGTGGCAGCTATAAGAGGCCCTGTTCGCTAATTTCTCACAGATGTTTTGACTAACAGTAGCAGTCTGCATCGTGTAATCTGTGGGAACAATTTAGCATCAGGCCTCATTATCTTCCTACTGTTTGTTGAACATGTCTCAGATTATGGATTTAGTGTGGAATACAAAGAGAAGCTTGTGAAAGAAAAAACCCAAGATGGATCGTCTTGGCATCACAAGAGGTCTTACAGCTGTTGCAGTGAGTTTAGGCACAGAGTCACTGTTTGGTTTGGTGTTCCAACACTTTTGTTCCGAAAGACGGAGAGAAAATAACTGATCCGTCAGATCAAACTGGAGATGACGTTTTCTTTGCAACCAGACGAGTTCTATCTTTCCAAGTCCCAATGTGGCAGACAGATGGATGTGAGGCAGTGTGGTGGATCAGTGATTTAGGGACACATGTGCAGCCTTGCTTAGACATCTTGTATCATCCCAGCAGCAGGCCATTGAGGACCTGCAGAGCGAGGAGGAGAAGGTGAACCTGCTGACCAAAGAGAACACCAAGCTACAGATGCAAGCTGAAGAGGTAAGCACATATTTTGTTTATTTATCTTTTAGAAATATAATATACAGTACGTCTTCTTCTATTTGAACCTTAAATGTAAAATCAAATGACTATGTGTAATGTGAAAGGAGTCACTTGTAGTGATGACCCCACAAAGAATTATCACCAACTCTGCAGTTCCCCTCAGCTATACAGAGTGTTTTACTGTCTTTCAGCCCATTGTTTTCATTTTTATGGCCAGCAACATCACTGTTTTGGTTTACTCTCACTGCTCTCATAGTGTTGTTTCTAGCAGCAGCAGTCAGCTGTTTTCCACAAAAAAGCTCTGATAAACCTACTGTACATTACCTGCCCAGCACCAAACAGCAGACAGACAAAGTAAGCAACTAGCTGGCGAGCAATTCTGCTGTTAAAAGACCAAATAGATAACTTAATTTAAAGCAGCCATAATTATTATTTTTTGGCCACTAGGGGGCAGTGGAACAAGCTATAAACCCAAAGTCGACATATAATCGCCTTATAAAGTTGCTCTGGTGAATGTGGTAGCAAACTGTTTCCTATCAGGCAGACATGAAGCAACAGTAGCATTCACTTGGAGTTTTGTTTCTGGCCACCTAATGAATGTTAGACCAACAGTCACTCTCCTTTTAGCTTTGTTTTGGTCTCCACCAACTCCTGGCAGCTAAATGGTCAACTATGTTCACCAGCTAGTTGCTCACTCTTTCTATCTGCTGTTTGGTGCTGGGCAGGTAACTTACAAGTACTTGGAGCTTTTTTCTGAAAACTGCAGTCTGTTGCATCTGAAAACAAGGTTGATAGGAGTGAATCGACTGAACCAAAACAGCAAAGTAAACAAAAGTTAAAAAAAAAGCTGAAAGACCCTAAAAACACTCTGTAAAGCTGAAAGGAACTGCAGTCAGAGTTTGTCACCACAAGCAACACCTTTCATATAGTCATTTAATCCATTATTAATATAAAAATATATTGATTAGTGCAGCTTTAAAGCCATTATTTACAGTTTTAAAAAAATCTGAAAATTTACATAACATAATGTAAACTAACTTTATTTATATACTGTAGTGCTTTAAACACATCAGTGATTTGTAAATGAAGGTTAGCGTAAGACCAAACCTGTGTATTGGACTAACCTTGGAACTCAACAGAAGCACACATGCTGCACACATGAAATACTGTAGTAATATTAAAGTTATGAACAGAGTGAAATATGAGGAATGGAAACTCAAGGTTGTTTGACTTAATTGTAACCCTGTTTGCCAGCAAGCGTGAAAACATGTAATTTTATGCATAAAAACTGTCCAAAAAAAGGTCAGTCTAATGAATATAATAAATGGTAGATATAAAAGATATTGATTAGTGGCACAAAATATTTAGCTATTGGCAAATATAGTTAATAAAATACCGATGCAAGTTGTAGCCTTCAAAACCTCAGAGCAACTGACCCCTACTGTGAATAATATAATATGATAATCATGGTATTTTATGTCTTGGCCTTTCCTTTGACGTTTGTGTTCAGTTGGAGTACCAGCTGGAGCAGGAGCGCCGTCAGCGTGGTGAGCTGGAGAAGAGCAGGAGGAAGCTGGAGGGTGACAGCAGATCCACTCAGGAGAGTTTGGGAGAGATGGAGAAGATGAGGAGCGGTCTGGAAGACCTCATCAAAAGGTTGGTCAAAGACACGCTCGCTAGTGATGTCCCTTGCTACAATTTGTCCCTTTTGCTTTTGATGTTTCCTATTAAATGATAACAGATTAGTTTTGTAAATACAAGCATGTTATGTTCTTTTTTTAAAAAAATCAGATCAAATGTCATATTTTCAGAAAGTATACATTTATGCCAACTACAATGTATATATGCTATAAAGGTTTAAAACCCAAGAGAAAAAGCCTGTTAAAATGATTTTACTCCTGCATTAACACATGCACTTGACAACATCTGTCAGTGGATGCTCCAGCCGCTCTGATCATATCATATTAACCCCAGGGAAGAGGAAAACTGATGGACTTCTTGACATTTTGATATGATGCTGCTGTCTTGAGGCAGAGGAGCTTGGACTGTGGGAAGATGTAATATGTAATATAGATGCTCCACAGTCCAGTTGTCTCCTCTTTGAGATGTATGCCCCCACAGGCACTCACTAACATCCCAACATGTTGCAATCTGCCCTCAGTAGTATGAGAGCATATGGAATAATTCACTGTAGTTTACCTTGGAGCAATAAGCAACTGAAGACAAGAAGCAACTGTCAGAAAACACACACACACAGACACACCAATCACTGAACAATATGATGTGTATTATGAAGTTAAGACTTGCTCTCTTTGGCATCTGTTGTTGCATGACCCTCTTTCACTGTGATCAGTATTGTGAGTGCCTCACCTGGTTGCTAAGGTGCTGTGTTTTTCAAACAGTCTATATTGGGAGAGAATATGAAATCTGTCACTCACTTCAACTCAGCTCTCAACTCTATGAAGCTTTATTGCAGAGTATCTGCAGGTCTTGAAAAGTCACTGAAGCACTGAATTCAGTTCTCTCAAATATAGGCCTTAGAAGGAATTGAAGATGTATTTTTTTAATTTAATTGACAAAGGTCTTGAATATTCTTTCTCGCCTGCCATTGACAGTGACATCAGTCATGTGAGACTGTGCTGCAGGAAATCGTTTCAGTCAGCAGCCTCAGACATGTAGCAAGCACTGGCACTATTGCTAGTAGCTCGAAGCTAAAAGTAAAAATTTAAATTCACGTAAAGATCCCCTCCAGACAGGTGTTAAGACATATAACAATTCTTGGAACAATAATGTGTGTCTGATATAGTTTTCCCACAAAAAAAGTATAATTACCACATTAAATTCCCTAAAATTACATCTACTCATTAAAAATTCCTGAATCTTTAACTGCTGGACACAAGATATCTCCTACTTCACTATAAAGTTCATTCGCAGTGTTTGTGCACTGGCGGCTTTAAGTTTCTACATTAACTTACTTCAAAACTAGTTGTGATGTCAAAAATAACACTTAAGTAAGCCCTCATAAGTAAGTCAGTGTATTACTTGCAGTAATACACTGACTATGGAAAACTACCTCATACAACCCCACTTAAAAAATGCAAACTATCCCTTTAAGGGGTTACGCCATAGCTACAGTTATACCTATATAGCTTGGGCTGCTTGCTCCTACAAGTTTGTGATGTGCCAATGGAGATTGACTGTGGGGAATATAACTTAAGTATGATAAAGCCAATCTGGTACAATACATTTATCTAGTGTGGTGGTGACATCCAGGGGGAAACCTGACAGTGAACTATAAATCAAAATCTGTGCCTGTAGGTATCTACGTTGAGACTAATGTTAACACTTTGTGTGAAGTACAAATCCAGTTTAAACTTGTATTTATTAAAACTGTCAATGTGCATGCGTTTTTAATTTGGATTACATATGGGGCTAGTTGAAATTGTCTTGAAGTGATTGTTAAAGTTTAAGTTTTTGACCTGAGTGGATTTGATGGGGTTTTTTATAATAATTTTTAATAATCAATTATAATATTATTTTAGGTCATAATCTTACTTTTTCTCTCTGAAGGAAGGACTTGGAGATCAGCAGTACCAGCTCCAAGCTAGAAGCAGAGGAGGCCCTCAACATCGGGCTGCAGAGGAAGAGCAAAGAGCTGCAGGTCAGACAGCTGCTTGTACAGAATACATGAAATTCTTCATGTGTGTATGTGTCTGCAACAGTGATTAGGATTCAGCAGAGGCTTTGCATCAGCAAACTGTCTTCTACTGAAGAAGGAGAGTGCAAATTTGGTGTCAAGGATGAGTGGAATTTAATGTTAGACCAGGTTACTGATACAAATTTGCGTTGAGACAGAAAGCAAAGCACAAATTTGACTGACAGACGTTAGCTGTAAGCTAGGTAGCAACATATACACTAACTGTATATGTGGGAGTGTGCCTGTCCGTGTTCAGCTCAGTCTTTGACTGAACTCAGAGCTCACCAGCAACACAAATTCTTTTTGTTATTTCCTCCTTTTTACTGTCGTCTCTGAACGTTTATGACGCAGATTCAGAAGGCCCGGATACACACTCATTTTTTGGTCAAGCTGAAACATTTTTAACTCGTGTGGATGCATCTTTGTGTCAGTTTGTGCTGACCTGGACGAATTCACATCTAATCTCGTCTTTCCATTGACTCTGTATGCAATCATGCCACCTCTAAAATTAGCTTCGAGTCTGTCTGAACACACAGTAAGGCACAAGGAGCAGTCATGTTTTGTGCTATTTTTGTGGCTGTAGTTGGTGAAGATATGTCCACATTGACACTATTTTATGTATGCTGGGTTTATTTGTTTCACTTTGACTGCTAGACTAGTTCATACCCATACTAAAACTATAAATTAGTTCATTTAGTAAAAGCTTTAATACAAGTTCAGCAGAATATTGGTCTAAGGGATTGCTTGGTAGTCAGGTCTGGTATGTGCATCTGCGTTCTATAATTTGAGAGATGTGGTGAAAAATTTCAAAGGCCTGCGCAATTATGCATGTCTCATCCAATACGGGTTCCTTGATGAAATCTTGCTCAGCCTGCAGCTGGCTTTCAAGATTAATCAATGCAGATCATCAGCAGCACAAGAGGAGTGATAGTTACATGTGAGGATATACAGGACACAACAGCTCCATGGAAGATCACCTGGAAAAACCACTAAAGTAACACTGTAAACATGGTGTCACTGCAAAAGTTTTTGACGATGCAGTTTTAATTTAAAACAGAGAGGGGTAACTAATCGTCAAAACCGTATAATAGGCTATTTGGTTGGAATGACAACCAACCTCCAGCACATGGCTGGAGGTTGGTTTCCTACGAGGACATGCAGGGAGCTCAGCTGTAGCTCAAAGAACAGCAGAGAGATGCATTCCTGCCTTTCAACAGAGCTGCTGGGCTCTGCTCTGTGATTGGAGCATTCGCTCCACAGCTCCATGCCTGTCAGGAGATGGTTAAAACACACCACCTCCATCCAAACTGATAACCATCTGCTGCCTCCCTCCGATGGTGTGACTAGGAGCAGATGCTGGACTCAGCAGCAGTTCCCTCTTATTTTAAGACTCAAACATTTAGTTATGTTTCTCATTTTTAAGCTTACACGTCAGGGGATGTGTTGATATTGCAATAAATGACTTGTTTGTTTGTGTTATGTTTAATTTATGTGCTTCATAGGACTGATATCTATGCCACAGCTGCTATTATCCTTTGTCTTCAATGGCATCAGTTCATGAAGACCGAATCACTGTGATGTCGCACTAACAACAGTCACTTCCAGGTAGACAACTGGCAGTTGATTTGAATTAAGGAGATATGTGAAATTGGCAAACTTTTCAGCTGTAACTGTAACATTTAAAGATAAGTAGTTAAAAACAGTGGCTCAACCTATCTGACGTTTCAGCTATGCTTATTTGATGTACTGTGTTGCTTTGCTAGCGTCTTTGATAAATCTAAACTACCCCACCGTTACATCTCACTGCTGGCTGGAGTAACTGGTGGCTGTCTTTGTCATAGTGGGAAGCTGCCTTACCACTGTTTTACTCATTTATACTTACTTATGCTTGCTTTTAATTACTTTTACTACTTACTGCTTATATTTAAACTTACTAACATACGCTTCTGTGTTTACTTCTTTATTTGCTTAAACTGACATTTATTTTTTCTCTGTGCCATTAAATTGTATGTGCGCGATGCAGGGGTTTTCTACCCAGAAGTTATTGTAAACAAACATTGTGATATCATAGACATATTCTTGGCATTATATAACTGAAACAAATAAATGGAACAGTGGGCATGTTTTGTGATTCAGTGATTGAGAGACTAAGAGGGCAGCTGCCTCTTAAGATATTAATACAATTGATGTGATTAAGATGTAACATTCTAATTTCACAAATATTTGTTCAAAATAAGTATTGCAGTTTGTTTGGAATAAACACAAGATACACATTTCCAAATTATACAATCATGCAATGCAAAAAGTGTGATTTTCTCCCCTACTAGACAAATGTGGTAATGACCCCTATGTCAGAGAAGCCAGACTGAATTGATTATAGTAGGTTTTAGCCATGCTAGCTTTGTGGCTCTAGCGACTGCGAAGTTGGTTGATCAGTTGGTTTGTCCATTTGTCTGCCATTTTGGTCCAAAGTGAAATATTGTCAACTTGTTCAATCTTGAGAGCTTTGTGATTGATCGGCAGAAAATTTGGTTCAGTTATGTTCCTCACAGAATGAACTGTAATAATTTTGGTGACCCTCTGACTTTTCAGCTGTACTTGAGAATTATAGGCTTATAGAGCTGCAACTTTGGCTGTTGACTCCTATGGTACGGTCACATAAGCCTTCCACTGCCTTGCATTCAATTGGGTAGCTCCAGGTCTGAAAAGTGAAGCCAATGAGGAGTCTGACTGTATGGAAGTCTAGGAGAAAATGACTCTACTTATTACTTGATTTATTACCTCTGTAAACAGTTTCCTAATGACTTTATGGTCTCAATCACTAGTTTCAAGTCTTCTTCAATACAGCATGATGTTTATTTCATAAATTATGGTTCCATTTAGAGTAAAATAGACAATAAAGCAGGGTATGCTTTAGGGTGTGGCTACGTTGTGATTAACAAGTTACTACCACATAGGTTAAGTAACGTAACCATGATATAACCCCAGATTCACAGCGTAGGCATAGATAGCTGTAGCCGTCACTATTTCCATGTGTTTTCAGTTCATGAAAGTTAACTGTAACATTTTTGTCGCCTAAAAAGTCTTGTTGTTTGGTTGTACTAAACGACCCTATAAGGAGTTTTATGTTCAGTTTTCCTGGTAAGTACATTTAGTTTTAATGGTTTTAAGCCTGTTTTTCGCCAGCAGAAATCAAAATTTGCATTAGCATTATAACAGTTAACCACAGACTGTAAATGCACCATGCTAACCAAGTTAGCAGCTAGTGTTAGTGTTAGCTTCACCCTCTCATCAAAATATAGTCACTTCTGGCTCCAAAACCAGGAACACCGGCACGCTTTGAAGCCATTGACATAGTGGCCAAACTGTGTAATTATAACATCACATGGTACACACTGGCCCAAAAATACTTTTTCCCATAGACTTACACTGTAAAAGAGATGTCTGTAAATCAGCGGATACATTTTTTTAGGGAAATGACTCGTTTCACTTTCAATATTTGATACCTTTGGTCTGATCACATTTCGAACGTCTAGAAGAGTCGCACAATTAATTTTATCCCCATTCAAGTTAGCCAGACCGAAAGTTTTCTCTCTCTGTCGGCAGAAGTCTCTAATGAGCATATTTCTTGGACACTTTGGGCCCATAGAGCGTGCACGTTTTCTTCGGGGTAATTTCTTTACAGTGGGAAGTGGCTTTTTGCTTTGTGTGCCACTGAGCAACTTTCATAGGAGTTTCATCAGGTTGCTACATCCATTAGTTTTTTTCAGTCTATGTTTGCACTCAATCCTGACAAAGGATGTGGTGTCACATCTCAGATAAACAGCATAAAACATAATCTGGTGGTATAATATTGTGTAAAACAAATTACTAAAGTAATAACGTCTCCATTTCTTAACATATGGTGTGTTATGTGAATGTAACTTTAGTCTTATTGTCCATTTCTTTATTAATTAATTTCTGATTATGTCAATTGCTGACAAAGTCCAGCAGCTGGAAACTTTTTTATGGCAGTAGTGTTTTGCTGACTGTGGAAGAACTGAAGACTCTAGGCACGATGATTTTGCCCTATAAACTTGATTTATGCTTGGTTGCTCAACACTCAAAACGGTATTTCTCAACAAGAGATTGTGTTGTATCTCATTTATCCTTTGGTGACAGAAGGTTATCACATAGTGAACCTGTCCTAGCTGTTATAGATCTCTCTCACAACAGACATTTGGACTTACAAGAGCGTGAAAAACACAGGTGTAACTAATAACATTATCAATGGGTCTGTTCCATTTAGATGTGCCAAAAAATCCTGTCAGGGGTCCAGCGTACCAGGGCACTGTCAGTGGAACACAAACTGATATAAGCAGAAAGAAAATATACAGATATATGTAGATGAGTTATATGAGTGATTGTATGATTTTACTTCTTCTGTCAACCTTGTAGGGAAAACCTTGTAAAGAAGTTGCAAGAAGTATCATGGCAACAAACTGGTTGTTGGCATTGTGTACAACCCTTCCAAATTTTATATGCATGTGATAGTGACAGTTATGCCATGTGATGACTTTCCCAGTCAACATGTCTGGACAGCTCTGAACCATCCAAGCATAAATCAAGCCTTTCAGTTCTGAGTAGCCACAATGCTATTGTGGACATGTAAAAGCGTGTACTGAAGAAACAAAAAAAATAAACAGTTTGCTTTGTATGTTTAGATTTACTTGAGATTATATTGTTACTCTAAATTACTTGTGCAATCTTACAATTAAACTAGCCATTAACTCAACTGACTCCTCGTTAAGTCCTGCCCCCCCCCTAAGATACTGTGCTAAACCTGTCAGGCTTTGCATTGTAGCGAAGCATGTATAGAATTACAATGGAAAATTTACCACTTGAACTTTGTGCTAATCTTTGAAACAAGAGTTCTTTGATTTCATAGAGATGTAGACAAAAGCAGGTGCCTTGTTTTTAGTCAGGGACCGTCGATTTTGACGGGGGCAGATTTTTGCTAGCTAGCTAGATGATGTTAGTTCAGTGAGTTACTGTTAGCTCAACGAGTTGGTTGGAAACTCTTTCTCTGGCTGACTTTTTATTGTTTCCATCTGACTCGTACAAATATGAGAGCCCTGCAAAAGGCTACATACATGATACTGCTAATTCAGCAACATGTAATGATCCAAAAAATACACGGAAGACATGGAAATTAAGGAGCAGCAATGTTTTTGTATTGGAGGGTTGAGTATACCTAATGTACAGTATTATAATGATGGCCCTCGGGACATGCCCTCTCAGCCGTCCCAGCGCCTGACAGCTGTCCCAGCTGTCAATCATGACATCACACCCCTTTTTACATTGTCAAATAACTAATTGAAAACAAACATCAGAAAAATTAGCACTTGGACAAACATCAGCGTGATAAGAACTACCTAAAATGACGGAAAACATCTTTGGGAAAAATGTATTTTTACTTTGATTTTTTAGTTTGGCTCATGTCCAATCCACTAACATGGAGGGGCGGGACATATGACTTATACTGCAGACAGCCACCAGGGGGCGATCAAGATGATTTGGCTTCACTTTTAGGGAGCTGTCATGACATCCATATTTATATACAGTCGATGGTTAGAGCATGTGTTTTTGGTTTTGGAAACATAAATCAGAAAAGACACAACCCTACAAACTGTTTGGATACTCAGTATCATTCTTACTAGAGCCTCAGTTACACCACTTCTGCATGTGGAGAAACCCACAGCTTCATGGAGTGATCAGTGACTGTGACTGGTATACTGGCTAGAACCACTGTTGCCTAAACAGTGGAACAAAAGAGTGCCACCGACTGAATCTGAAATAGCCACAAAACTAAGGAAAAATCCTTGAAGTGCTGGCCACACTGATTATTAAGAAGTAATTTTTGGGAAATGCATGTGGAAAATCACCACAGCAATGACCAGCCTACCACCAAAGATGTTTAGTTTCATTTAAAAGGCCATCTTTCGGATTACGATTTTTGAAAGGCCTTAATAATTAAGATAAGACAGCATTAATTATTTAGATTATATTGGTTTTAGTGTTCTATTTACTGTGATGTTTAGTCTTCCACTGAGCAGAAGACACTGATGTTTATACAGAGGCTTTCTCCTGAATCTTACTGTGTCATCCAGTGGGATCAAGCAAGTCTGAGAGCTTTTATCTGCGTCACTGGTGCATGTTGCAGATAATGTGTTTTGTCTGCGTGAGGCTGCTGATTGCGACAAAGAGCGAGAGAAGCATTCAGAAAGAGGCAGTGATAGAGAGAGACATTGGGAGATAGTGATTTCAAGGTTCAGGTGTTGTTCCCTCACACTGCCAGTGCCTCTGGGAACCTGATGTTTCGTCCAGAGGTTCATTGGGGGAGAAATAAATAGTGTCTTTGTCTCTGATCGGAGGAGTGAAAGGCGATCCGTGCGTCTTTGAGAGTGGACATGTTTTCACATTTACTGTAGCTTTGGCATTCTCCCTATCTTACAATGAGGCCATTATATGTGTGTGTCTGCATGTTCATGTGTGTGTGTGTGTGTGTGTGTGTGTGGACTTTCCTCCTCCTCCTACTGATAAAAATGCAGGTGGACGAGCAAGCCAGCTGAGTGGACGGACCAACTCGTCTACCACCCACTTGAGTCTGGTTTTGACGTAAAGGTCACATGAATATGTCCACAAACTTTAATCAAAGAGATAGCTTTGTCTATCTTTCATGATGAAACCGCCTCTCCCTTTCTAGTGTGCTGTAATTCAAAGCAGTTTGCTCGAAGGGAGTGTCATGGGGGTCACAGGCCTGCAATCCTCATGGCTACTTTCTTACAACTGCCCCATGCTCTTAGTGGTTTTATTACATGATCGTAAAGCAGTTATACACTGCAACTGTGCTGTAAAGGGTCATCAAGATTGGAGAAGATAAAGTTCAGTATCACCCTGCTGGCTGTTTGGTTTCTTCCAGATGTTTCACTGGAGGTGTTAAAGATTGCGCTGCAGTGATAGAAATCAACAACAACATCTCTTTCCAGAAACAGTTTCTCTGTCACTCCGAATCAACTTTTTAAAGCAGCAGTTATTGATTTTTGTTAGCAAACGTATTCACACATTCAGCTGACATAAATCACAATTAGCATTCGTTTGGAGAAGAGATTTTCACTGAACAAATGAATACATTAACACAAATGAACTTGATATACTGTATCATCCTTGTCACTGAACAAATCAGTAGTTTTTAACAGTGGAGTGCCCCTCTATACTCTAATATAGCATTTTTCTTATAAACAGTTGTCTGTTAAACCAAAATCAAAACAATGGGCTGAAAGATGCTAAAACGCTCCACAGAGCTGAGGAGAACTGCAGAGTTGGGTGATGAATCTCTGTGGGTTTGTCACCACGAGTGACCCCTTTCATATTACTCCTAATCATTTGTTCCACTGTTAATATGAAAACATTGATTAGTGTAGCTTTAAGTTTTGCACGTTTTTTTGTCAAAAACATGCACTGTAGAAAATAAGGTGAATTTCAATTTTTGCAACACAAATAATCTACTACATAGAGACTAGAAAAGACTATTTTTTCACAAGATAAAGCTTTTGCTTCCTTCAGGTCACCTTAAGCAGGATGCTAAATTATTTGCTTGCTATTAGCTTTCTATCTAATGTATATACACTGAAAACTTTTCTTAAGTTTTAGCATTAAGCAAGAAGTGGAACTTTGTAATAAGTTGTAAAAGGAATTGTTCAACATTTTGGAAATATGCTTATTATTGAGATTAAAAGACTGTTACCAATCTCTGTGAGCCAGGGCGTGATTAGCCTAGCTTAGCATAAAAACTGGAATCATGGAGAAACAGCTGGAACTTTTGGATAACCATTAATCAAGAAACAGTTACAGTAGCTTCCTTTAAAACCACAAATTGTTATTTTTACATTTCTGTTTGTGAGTACAGATCAAACGAGATACAACATGATAATTAGTGAGTCAGGCTAGCTTTTTCACCCTGCTTCCACAGACATGAAAGTGGTATGAATCTTTTCATCTCACTTGCAAAAAGAAATCAAGTAAGCCTACATTGCAAAATGTTGAACTATTCCATTAAATTAATTTGAACACGTCCACACAGTGTTGGACCCTGACCAACATTAGCTCCTTTCTGAGTGGTGTATTAGCTCAAATGCAAACTGGCCTGTCTGAAAATGTCCAACTGTCCCCCCAAATTTCAGTTAGTGTTTTAAAAGTGAACTGAACACTGTTTTGTTGTATTTTAACAATGCATTTCTTGTAGTGGATCTGAAACTAATTTTTAACCATGCTTAACAGCATGGCTCTCGGAATGGTGGTGTCAGCACTGTGACCACCACTTTGGTCCCGACTGAAATATCTCAACAATTATTTGATGGATTACCATTAAATTTTGTAAATGGTCGCCAGAGGATGAAGCATGATGACTTTGGTGATGCTCTGATTTTCCTCTAGCTCCCCCTGCGGGTTGACTTTTTTTTTTTAGGGAGAGATCTCAACAACTATTGAATGCATTAATATAAAATTTGGTACAACTATTGCAATATCTTGTGTGATCTTCTGACTTTTCATCTAGCACAACTTTCAGGTCAAAATTTCATTTTGTCCAATTCTTTGTCCAAATACCTGCAAAACTAGTGACATTCCCATCAGCCTCAGCTGTACTTTGTGTTTCATGCTAATTAGCAAATGTTACCATGCTAACTTACTAAACTAACATGGTGAACAAGGTAAACATCATACCTGATTATATTTAGCATATTTGTATGGTTATTGTGCGTATGCTAGCATGCTGACGTTAGCATTTCGTTAAGGGCTCTACTTTGCCTAAGTACAGCCTCACAGAGCTGCTGGCAAGGCTGTAGACTAAGTCTTGATAAGAAGTCAATACATTAACCTCACATTTAAAACTGAAACACAATTAAATATTAATAATACATTTGTTTTATATTTGACCATATATTTTATAGAGAAAAACTAGGGTCTCATTTAAAGGGTCCAGATGATGCTGAAAGATTATATCTTGCTCATTCAAATGTCTTTATCTCTCTTGTACAACGTGTACATGTGCTGAACAGGCATCACATCATTTCCAATACCACTGATTTGACCTGCGTCATCACTTACACCAAAAGGCTTTGACCAGGTCAAAAAGGACATGTCGTCACCTGGCGATCTCTTCAGCCAATCAAACAGCCATGACTCGCTGCTGGAAGCCGTACACTGCCATCTGAAGGCATTTAAAAGAACAAAGCTGCAGATTCCAGTACTGATACAGGGACTTGAATAATGCGAGCATGTGTGGACAGTATGGTGGACTTGCATCAGCAGGGGGTCTAAAATCCTCAGTGTATGGTGCAAAGGCAGGGCGTGCAATTGTTTGGCTCTTGTTTTCCCCTCCAACCGACTGGGGGGATCTCACAGGATATAACTGCCCACGCCGCTGACTTTCCCCTCAGATAACAAGCGAGGAGACATCAGCTATGAGGCCACATCTGATTGCAATTCATGGACAATTATGATGGTTTCAGAGTGCAGCGGGGGAAAAGAGAAAGCTAAAACTTTAAGCACATACAATTATGGAGATCAAACCCACCAGCCATTCTCAGCAATGATGGGCTAATTTTGTTATTTCCCCCACATTGCTCCAAGAGTGCTCCGATGAAGAAAAAGTTGGTGTGGGATAATTTAGAGTAAAGTAAATTTCATTTAGAAAAGTGCACAAGTGTTTATAAAATAAATATATAAACCCTTACTGCCAGAGATAAGTAGTCCAAATTGCATTTATCCATGCAGTCTGGCTCTCCACACTGTTAGTACACTATGTTTTCTACAATTGTATTAGAGCCACAATATTTATTTTGAGGCTGGTTTGAGGCTGTGGAAAGTAGAAATTTAACAAGAAACAGATATGTGAGTGAGGAAACAGTGTGTGTGTGTATATGTGTGTGTGTGTGAGAAAGGGAGAAAGAGGCTGTGCATGCATAAGGGGGTGTGGACAGTAAAATGCCGGAGGGGATCAACAGTGTGTGTGTGTATGCTCTTGTGTGTGCGCGTGTGTGTGTGTGTGGGGGGGACAGTCAGTCAGTCAGTCAGTTGGGCTGCTGCTGCCTCACCATGGCTGTTCTCTCTGCAGAGGTCCTGCGCTGGCATGTGAGTTATTTTATTTCACTCATTCCTTCTATCGGTTTAAGCTTAACCTATAAAAAAAAAGTTGAAAAAAGCAGTTGATGATTTTATGTTATTTTTGTTATTAAACCATGAGATGTCTGAAGCCAATTGTGGGACATTTCTAAAGCATTTTGATTAAGTTCCCTTGCATTGATAATGAATCAAAGATGGTACAACTGCAAGGTAATTCCTTGCCCATGTGTGCTTATTTTGCACTAAAATGTCTTATAGTAGACTGTTCTGGGGAGCTGTGAGCGCCATGTAGCTGCTGAGTGGCTTTCACCACATCAGTGAGTGTAGGTGTTGTTGCTGTGAATGGCCCTGGGCTGCACGCCTTGTCAGACACACTTCCTGACAGTGAGACATAGATAGGAGCTGGAGATAACACACAACATGACACAACTTGGAGGGATGCAGCTATGTTGGGAAACTAGCAATAAATTTTTATTAGCAGTACAAAACGCGGTTTTGGCACGAGATTAGTGGAGGGGACAGAAATGTGCTGCGGGTGATTTATTTATGTTGAATCATTCTAATTGTTTTGAATGTTGGAGCAGAAGCAGACTAAAATAATATTCAGAGGATGTAGTCACACTTCAGGTGCAGTTTTGTTGGTCTCACATAAATGGTTATACAAATATTGTAACCAGTTGTGGAGGAAGTATTCACATCCTTTACTTAATTCAGTGTAGCAATACCACAATGTGCAAATAAAAGTTCTGCATTGAAAATGTTATCATCAGCCAAATACAATTATAAATGTATTAATGTGTAAGTATTGTTTGACTGTTGTATTAGCTGGAGCTAAATTGAATTACTTTATATCCTGTTTGGTAGTTTATCTATAACATTGCATCATATTTTTCATATTCTAAGATCATTTTACATTTTGTATGTAAAATCTGAATTAGTATCTCAAAATTTACTTAAGTGCTGTACTTGAGTAAATGAAATTAGTTACATTAGCTGAACTGATTGCAACCAGTACTTTTATGTATTGTAACAAGCAGCAGTGAGTTTTTGTTCACCGCAGGAAAAAATATTATATATTTTTTTTAAATTAGTTTGGTTTGGTTTCTGGTTTACAACCATGTTAGTAACACTTTATTGTAACTCCCATATTTACGATTTATAAGCAGTGAATAAATAAGTAATGAATAGTTTATACAACATTATGAAGTAATTATGAGCAACTATAAGGGAATTTATTAAGTGTTTAATAATGTTTTTATAAAGAACTTGTACAGCTCCTATTAATCATCTGTAAGTTGCATAAACAGTTAATAACATAAACAACTTAATAATGCATTATAACAGCAATAAACACAGTATAACAGAGTCATATATAATGATGTCATAAGAAGTTTAAACATATTTCTAAACAATTTAAACACTCGTGAATGATTTTCACATGTACAAATGAGTTGAAAGAAATGTGTGAAACTGTTTATATACTGGTGCTTACAGATGCTACATAGGTGGATTAAAGAGTCACCAAAATATTATCATTTAATATTTTATTTAACTTTTTATATTCTATATATAAGACTTAGTTTAAGCAGGAAGGGACAGGAGTGTCCGGGCCAAGTAGCAGCAGAGACCATAAAACATAGTTTTAATAATGAATTAGATATAATTATTATGATCAGATTATAATGACTACCACACTGTAAATTCAGACTTTGGAAAGCATCACTGAATGTCAGCCAGGAATGTCGAACCAAAAGAAAGCCAAAACATAAAGCAGATTCCTCGAATGTCAGGAAAATGGCATTGATGCTTTTTTGTCTCGCTGACCAGACATAGCAGACCCAGCCCTGGGTCAGAATACAGATAATGACGGTGGCCACAGACATTCTTGCTCTAAATTGCTACCTGAGGAAAAAGCCAGAGGCGTGTCAAATCCCCAGGGAAAGCAGAGCGCATGAAGCGGCCTCACCACACAAGTGCTGCCCTGAAATAGCAAACAATCTGCGGAGGTGACGCCCCATTTGTTCTCTGTCAGAATGATATAGGCACTGTGAAACCAGAGGATAACAGCCCGACCTCCGATGTTCTAGTCATATTTCATATTTTAGTGAAAGCAGACTGTTATTTTCTTCTTATTCAAATCCATCTCAACACGAACTCTGTCTCTCTTCAGGCTCGCATTGAGGAGCTGGAGGAGGAGCTGGAGGCTGAGCGGGCCATGAGAGCCAAGGTATGATACACAACTATAAGACACAGTATAACATAAAGACTCACCTCTCACCTCTCCCTAAATGAAACAAAGAGCAGATGAGCCTTAAATGTCTGTCAGGCTGCAGGGCAGATAAGAGGATGCCAGCAGCTCTGGAATGAGCTCGTCTCTGCTGCTGTAACATTCACGTCTGTGGTGTTGAGAGCTGTTTGTGGACTGGGAGGAACATTGAAAAAGAGAAAAAAGGTTGCTGATGTGTTGGCAGCCGGTGGGGTACGTGTGTCGGTGCTGCGCCTCTGGTCACCCCAAACTATCTGCACCTGTGATAATAAACTCAGGGGGGAGAGACCTTGTGTTTCTGATTAACATACAGGGCAACCCCAGAGGCGTAGAGGGAGCCCCAACATCCTTTTTCCTCTTTCTTATTTCTTATTTTTCCCAATCTTTCTCTACACACACACACACACACACACACACACACACACCAGTGCACCTTCTGTTTCTTGTAATCTCCCTCGCTTCGCTCCTAGAAGCAAATCAGAAGAACAGGATGTTTTTTTCACCTTCCTTTTTACCACAGAGAAGTTTCCAAGACAGATTCTTGGTAATGTAAAAGCTTAAAGCTGCGTTTCCAGACAGCATCCCTGGTTCATATGAAGCTAATCTCCCAAGGTGGGCGCTTCAAGTGCTTGTTGTTTCAAACGAGACGCTCTTTAAGCGTGTGTGTATTTAAGCTACAGAGCCTGGTTGCCCCTCTTAAGACTGAGAGTTTCCATGTTACAGTAGGTAAAGGCAGAAATGCAAAGGTACATATTTCACCCAGAGTGTTGAATAGAGTGACAGCAGGCCCGAGGGCGTGTTTTGCACACTTCTCCCCACTCTGGGTGGTATCCCTAATGGTGCCCCCCCTTCACACCCCCAACCCCTAAAAGCCACAGAGCGGTGAAAGAGGCAGGCAGAGACATGCAGGTCTTTATCTGTTCCACAGCCTGCGTCTTCAGAGGAGCTCAAATACAACATACCTCTGCTGCAAACAGGCTCGCTATTGTTAGGCTCTGCTCCTCAGGTCGCACAGGGGAGATATCATCAGCAGATAGAGGCTGACAGACAGCACTATTTTCCGAGGGATCTTCTCCCAAATGGAATGCCAGCCGGTTCACACACATACACACACATACACACACACACATACACACACACACGTATACGTGTACAGTCGAGTTTGTCAATCACTAAGGAACACACACACACATAGCAAGCACACATACTGTAGTCATCAAACAGTATGTAATCTTCAAGAAAACACACTTATGACATCATTTTCTTTACATTTTGACAAGATGGGAAAGTCTCTGAAACATTCAATTATTATGTGACGCAAAGAGTTTCCATTTAAACCCAAACTAAAGAAAGATTTTACTGTAAAGTTGCATCAATCATGTTTTTTGGCCACATGGGGGCAGAACTCCTAAACAAGCTTAAAATAACTTTTAACATGTTAAGGCTTTGTAAAGTTGATATTGCACACAGGTTAGTATTAGCAAACTATTGCATGTTCACACATCCACATCAGCATTCATTTGGAGTCATGTTTCAGCCATCTGATGAATATAAGTCTGATATCCTCTCTCCTTTCAGATCAGTTTTGATCCACCCACTCTTGAGAACATCTGGAACTTTAGCTGCTAGTTGCTAACTTTGTATGTCTGCTGTTTGTCTGCTGGACAGGTAGTGTAAAGTGGGTTCATCATACTGAAAACAGCTGCCTGTTGCTATTGGAAACAAGGCTAAAGAGACCAGTGAGACTGAACCAAAACAGTAAAGTTGTGGGCTGTAAAACCAAAACAATGAGCTGAGAGATGCTAAAACACTCAGTAGAGTCAAGGGAACTGCAGAGATGGTGATAAGTCTCTGTGGGTTTGTCACTATGAGCGGCCCCTTTAACATAACACATAGTCATTTGATTCAGTGTTAATATAAATATTGGTAAGTGCTGCTTTAACAGTTCATCAACTGATTGAACACCCCAAAATGTTGCCATTAAAGGGTTAGTTCATCTAAATAAATAAAAACTTAGCCATTCATGTAGATGTGATTTCATTTGCATCTCTGAGATTTCATTGCACAAACTACTGTATCTGCAGCTAGATGCCACTAGACATACATATGTGACAATTGTTTTTGTTTTCACGATTTGGGTGAAACAACCCTTTAAGTACTCAACCCTCATGTTAGCTGAAATCCAGTACAGTACCAAACATTGCCTTGTTGTGACTTTGTCAACAATTCTTTCTCTACACATTTTAGTGGTACAGAAGAAGGCTGGGCTGAAGTAGACTTGTGTATTCTTATGTGTATTTTTTGTACAAATCCAAGTTGTTCCACTGACTTATGAGGGTGTTATTACAGGAAATTTCCATTTTAGTAGTTGTGACAATTATTAATTTAATTGAAATTATGCCTTTTTTTAAGTTATGGGGTTCATCTAAACCAATTATTTGGAAGTGAAAACAAAGATGAATTTTAAAGTCATTACACATTAACTGTTTGTTGTACACCACCATTAGATTTAGATGTTAGTTCCAGGATGAACTCATGTAAAATTCTGTCATCATGCAGCTGTGGTCAGAGAAGGACCTCCATCATACTGGAGGCTGAGGACAGGAACAGACTGATAGGATAGTGGAAAGCACACAAGGAGCACACACTGGCATGTGTGTACATACTGAACACACTCCCACTCCATCACGCTCTTGTGCAAACGAAGATGAATCTTCCTTCTACCTCCACCAGGCGACTTTGGGTGCACTGACCCTCCATTAGCATGTAAACGGGAGTGAGTGGTGTCGGGTGGTGCTGATCCAGAGGAGCTGTTGACTCAGTCAGTAGTGCGGAGGAGAGCGATGAGTGAACCCCTCACACACAGCCAGGTTGTAGACACAGAGGGTGGGGCTGGGGCAGGGGGCTAGGGGGACTCTAAGGAGGAGGGCCCCAGTGAGTATCATCTGTTTTCCCTTGTTGTGCCTGAGGTGTGTTGCTTCTATCGGGGAGGCCTGACTGCAGCTTTTTACAGACCAGTCTCAACATCTACGGCTGTCTTTAAACCAGCTGTAAAAGATTGGTGTAAAAACAACAAGTGCTTTTAACTACAGAGCGCAGGCTGTTTGTGCGTGTAATGGCCCAACATTATAAACTCTCTCCATGTGTGCTGTGCCATGTTTGAGCGTGAGAAGGAGTTTATCATTTATACATCAGCATTTTTGCAGCTTTATATATTTGTTTTGAATTTCTATGCAACAAATGTACTTTGTATTTCTTTTGATGTAACATATTAACTTTTACTGTGTTTTATATGGTATCAGGTTTTATTATATTGGTAAAACCTGTGTCGATTTTGAGTGTGATAGCCTATAGCTATTTATATCTTTAAGATGTGGATAGCCAATGTTATATTATTATAGAATAATACATATATTTAAAAAAAAAAAAAAAAAAAACAGGTTTATTTTATCCATGAAATATGAAATATGTACAGTATATAAAACTCTTTCTATAAATCCACGAAAGTAAGTACAAATTTAATAATGTGATAATTCTTATTCTGAAACTATTGTTATTGTTAGTACATTTAAAAATAGCAGTAATAATGAGAAACTGTTTTGATACATCTGATTACATTACTTCATGAATAAGTTAAGGTTCAGGGTCTTGGTGTAGTATTGAGAATTAATATATAATATATAATAAAGCCCATATGCAACATGTTCCGACCTCCAGTTAGTTTTAAATTAAAGCTGCACTAATCAATATTTTTATATGAACAGTGGATCAAATGATGTCATGTATCATCTGAAAGGACTCTGCTTTTTCCCTCAGTTAAATGGAGATTTTTAGTGTCTTTCAGCTCATTGTTTTGGTTTTACAGCCTACGTTTAATGTTTGGTTCAGCCTAACTGCTCTCATCAAACTCATTTCCAGCCACAGGGAGCTATAGCAAAAAAACGACCTGCCCAGTACCCAAACAGCAGACAGAAAAAGTTAGCAATTAGCATATGGAATTCCATAGAATGGAACATTTAGCAACTTAGGAGTGAGATATAATATTTTCCAGGACTTGGTGGAGATGAAACAGAGCTAAAAGGAGAGTGAATATTGGTCTTACATTTGTGAAGTGGCCAGTTGTGTGTGTAACCAGGCAGTAGTTTGCTAACAGGTTAGCCCTGATAGCAACCTCACAAGGCCATAACATTTTATATTACACAGTGGAGCATTTAGCTGCTGAAGGGACATATTTCTCTCTGGAGTTGGTGGAGACGAGAAACAGTGTAAAAAGAGTGAACATTGGACTTACCCTCACCAGGTCAGAAACACAACTCTAAATGAATGCTAACATTAATCCGGGTCTGCTGTATGTGTAAATAGGCTGCTCTAAATGCTGACATCTTAGCCATAACATCTTTATAAAGTGATAAAATGTCACTGTTGTGTTGCTTGTTGTGTGAGCAGTTACTACCATGTTTTGAAAAATGCAAAAATGCAGCTTTTAAAGATGATTTTCAGTTTATCCCCAAGACCACACATCTCTTAGCTTGCTAAATCTAAATCTGTTATGTCTCATCCAAATTGAAACCAAACACCACATCAACAAAAGCAAGACTGAAAGAAGCAGGGCTCTACTTTATAGGATATTTAGCAGTGACCAGAGCTAACATTGGATAACATACACAGGAAACAGAATCTCATAGATAATATTTAGACTGTGTGACAGCAGTTAACCTCTGTATTGCTCTGACTGGATACAAGCTGCTCTCCTGACCTCTGACCTCTAGAAAGATCACTTCCTATTGTGTGCTGTCAGTCATGCTGATCCCCTGGTGGTTAAATATCCTGTGCCAGGAGGTGGGACTGCTTTTGGGCCAAAATAGGTGAACAAAGCAGTCTTTTGCCTGTCTATCTCACTGTCTGCTTAAACTTTTAATATACTGTTTTACAATTTTACATTAACATGAATCCAGAGGATCAGTCCACTCATCAGTCAATTTTGTTCATTTATTTCCTGTATCCTGACACACAAGATCTTGGAAGATTCTAGTAAATTTGAACACATTTGTACACTTTATGTCCATTTCCACTCTTGAACTGCCTTGTGTTTGGCAGGTGGAGAAGCAGAGAGCAGATCTATCCAGAGAACTGGATGATCTCACTGACCGACTGGAAGAAGAAGGAGGGGTCACTGCCTCGCAGGTAAACTACATGCATTCTAACGCAAACACAAACACACTTTACATCACTGAAAGAATGGGAAAAACACATATACAGTTTCCTCTCAAGAGTTAGATGAGAAGATTGATACCACTCCCATGTCTGCGCGTTAAGTACAGAGCTAGAGCTGTGAGACAATTAGCCTAGCTTAGCGTAAAGACTGGAAGCAGGGGGAAACAGCTAGCCTCATTCAGTTCCAAATTCAAAAATATGTCTATCAACCTCTAAAGCTTACTAATGAACACATTGTATCTCATTTGTTTAATTTGTACACAAACAGAGATGTAAAATGATAATTGTTGGTTTTAGGGTTAGTTGCGTGCTAGAACAGTGAGGTTGCCTAGCAATGAGCGCTATAGCCAGAGATGGATAAACTGTTTGTTTTTGTTTTTGTTTTTTGGCAAGAAAATAGTACTGCAAATTTAGTCTGATTCTGCAATTAAAACTCTTGTTGGGTATGATTTTCTTCCAAAGCAGCAGAGAGTTGTACAAACGTTAGATATTTTGCTTTTACACCATGTTGCCTTAAATAAAGACCTTTAAACACTGCCTTAATGTGATGAACAGATAGAGGTGAACAAGAAGCGAGAGGCCGAGCTCCAGCGTCTGAGGCGAGACCTGGAGGAGACCTCTGTCCAGTCTGAAGCGCTAGCTGTGATGCTGAGGAAACGGCACAGCGATGCCATGGTGGAACTGAGTGACCAGTGTGAGGCACTGCAGCGGGCCAGGGCCAAACTGGAGAAGGAGAAGCAGAAGCTGAGGATGGAGGTGGACGAGCTGGCCGCTTCACTGGACAGTCTGCAGAAAGCCAAGGTCGGGAAGTTAGGTCACATGGACAAGAGTTAGATTTCTAACAAGCCAGTAATGTCAGGCTTATGTTACTTGTGACTGTAACATAACGTGTGCTGGTGTGTTTGTGTTGTGCTGCAGACATCTTCAGACAGCCAGATAAAGAAGCTGGAGGAGCAGTTGTCTGACGCCAACAGGAGAGGAGACGACCTGCAAAGGACGCTCACTGAGCTCAGTGTGGCCAAGAACAGACTCACAGGTACACTAATGTTAGACCCATTAAAGATAGATTCTTACCAGTGTTCCTAAGACAATTATATTCAATCTTAATATTATATTTGTTCTAGCCATTAAACAGATTCACTGACAGTTTCTCTGGGGTATGAGTGAGTATATACAGTAACTTCAGAGAGCAAAACACAGTCAGAGATAAAGAATAGTTTGACATTTTGGGAAATATGGTTATTCACTGTCTTGCTGAGAGTTAGATGAGAAGATTGATACCACTCTCATGGTTGTGCGATAACTGTGGAGCTGGAGCCAGGATTCGATTAGCCTAGCTTAGCATAAAGACTGAAAGCAGGGGGAAACAGCTAGCTTGGCTCTTGCCAAAACTCAAAAATATGCCTCTCAAAGGTCACTGTTTCATATGATATATCTTGTTTTTTCATCTGTGTTAAAATCGAAATTTAAAAACCACCCAAGTGGTTTTACAGGGAGTTACTAGCTGGGACTTTCCGGATGCAGTGACCTCCTGGAGTCTCGATTCGTTTTGTGTACAGATCAAACACACAAGATAAAACCTGTTTATTGGTGAGATTAACATGTGTTAATAGGTATATTTTTGAGCTTTGGGCAGAGCCAGGTTACCTGTTTCCCAATGTTTTCAATCTTTATGCTAAGCTAAGCTAATCACATGTTGGCTCTAGCTTCATACTTAAAGGACAGACATGAGAGAGATATTGTCCTGTGATCTAACCCTCTGCAAAAAAGTGAATAAACAATTTTCCCAAAACTATTAATTTAAAAGTGTGCTGTCAAAAATGACTTTTAGTCCCTAACATGGTTAAAGCTCCAAAACTGAACTCATGAGAGCCTTTTTATTAGACCCTCCCTGCCTAATAAAGGCCCATGTCTTTCTAACACCACACTCCCAGTGTGTAATGCAAGAAGATAATGTTCTCAAATGTCCTTGCTATTTTATACTCTGTATCTACTGCTTCAAATTATGCTACAGTGTGTCGTTAATCAGTGTTCTGGTTGTTCTATCAGCTGATAACGCAGACGTGAGTCGACAGATGGAGGAGGCGGAAGGCAGAGCCAGCCAGCTGAGCCGCTCCAAGACTGTGCTCCAGTCCCAACTGGAGGAGCTCAAGAAACAGTTGGACGAGGAGGTCAAGGTCGGTGTTTTGAACTCACTATGGAATTATGAAATAGAAAATATTCAGCGTGAAAATAAAATGACAAAAAGGCTTTAATGTGGCCGTTTTTCCACTAAACGTAACATGTTCACACTGTTTCTCTGTGGTGTGGTTGGCAGTGTAAGCAGACGGTCAGCGGCAGTCTGAACTCAGTGCGGCAGGAGTGCGAGGTGCTGAAGGAGCAGCTGGAGGAGGAGCAGGAGAGCAAGCAGGAGCTGCAGCGCCTTGTCTCCAAACTCAACAGTGAGGTGACACACTGGAGGACCAAACATGAGGCCGACGCCATCCAGCACGCCGACGAGCTGGAGGACACCAAGTACGTCAAGTTGATACTGGTCTCATTTGAGATGATGTAATACCTTGAAAAAATCAGAAATGTATATCAGTGGTGCAAATAACGTGTGTGCTGCAGGAAGAAGCTGGCATCACGGCTACAGGAGGCAGAGGAGGCTGTGGAAGCTACCCAGGCCAAATGTTCCTCCCTGGAGAAAACCAAACAGAGGCTGCAGGGAGAAGTGGAGGAGCTCTGCATGGACCTGGAGAAGGTAGAACATCAAGCGCATTATATGAGTGTTACCACTCTATAAACTTCCCTTGATTATTGTGTTTGAGCATTGTGTTCCTTCTCTCAGGCCAGCAGCTGTGGGCAGGCTCTGGATAAGAAGCAGCGGGTGCTGGAGAAGCAGCTCGGAGACTGGAGGCAGAAGTGTGAGGAGCTGGTGGCCGAAGTGGAGGGCTGCCAGAAGGAGAGCAGGCAACACGCCAGCGAGCTCTTCAAACTGAAGACAACACATGAGGAGTCTCTGGAGCAGCTGGAGGCTTTACGCAGGGAAAACAAGGCCTACCAGGGTACAAGAATATGAATGTTAGCCTCACAAATAGCAGATGATTGTAACCACGGATCAATTAATGTGTGTATGTCTTACAGAGGAGATAGCTGACCTCACAGACCAGCTGTCAGATGGAGGTAAGAGTGTCCACGAGCTCCAGAAAGCAAAAAAGAAGATCGAGATGGAAAAAGAGGAGTTACAGGCCTCACTGGAAGAGTCTGAGGCAGCTTTAGAGGTACGCAACTTCAGTAAATCAGTCAAGTCAAATTTTTTCATATAGCACAATATCACAAATCACAAAACTGTGAAATTCAAAGGAGAAAAAATTCCCCCAAAAAAACTTTAATAGGGGAAAAAATGGAAAAAAACTTCAGGAAGAGCAACAGAAGAGGGATCCCTCTCCAAGAACGTACAGACATGCAATAGATTAAAACTAAATTACAGAAATACAGCATGGACAAACAGGATGACAAAATTATATATAAACTAGTAACATATATGAAGAATGTGATCAGGAGGACACCAAAAACAGAATAGGGATAGCCATGTGACCTCCATCGCCATGGAGACCTGGGAAGAGAACAGACTACACAAACACACATGAGACACTCAACTCAAAAATAAGTCCTTTACAGACATTTCAACAAAAGAAAAAAACATTCTCACATAAAGCACATTAAACACAAGAAGACATATGTCATTAAGAAAAAATAGTTAAAAGTGTGAAACTATTCAAATTAAGAGCCAAATTTATGTTGCTAAAAGATTTTTTTTGAACTTAATATACATGTGATTGTATATTAAGTTGTTCTGATGTTGGTCTTCATTTCTCTGTAAAAACTCATCAACCAGCCCTCCATCTTTCCCATGATGCACCCAAATCATTGTTCTGTTTTCTGAAACCTTCACTCTTCAAAGATCTCTTTCTAAAAATATTTGGGAATAGATAAATATTTCCATTGCCTTGGCAGACAGTATAATTAAGTTCTGGATCAGTGATTAATATAATCATGATGAATTATTTCCCTGTTCTCCCAGGCTGAGGAGACCAAGGTGCTGAGGCTGCAGCTGGAGTTGTCTCAGGCTAGAGGAGACCTGGAACGCAGACTTCAGGAGAAGGAGGAAGAGATCGAAGCTGCGAGGTACCTCATCTCTCTCAGTGACACTTTCCTCATTCACAGCACTAACTCTCTTCCTGTCCTCTGTTTCCCTTTATTCCTTCAACAAAGTACTTTAGAGGTAAGACTTTTCCTTCCTTCAAACCCTGCTTTGCAACAACACATCTGCATGGTCTGTAATACCTCTGCCCTCCTCCTCTGTCAGAAAAAGCCACCAGAGGGCGCTGGAGTCCCTGCAGGCCAGTCTGGATGTGGAGGTGAAAGGCAGAGCTGAGGGGCTGAAGCTGAAGAAGAAACTGGAGGCCGACATCAATGAACTGGAGCTGCAGGTGGACCTGTTCACCAAGAACAACGCAGAGCTCAGCAAGAACAGCAAGAAGGCTCAGCAGCAGATCAAGGTTTGATTGATAACGTAAGGTTTTTTCTTTACAGCAAGTCTGCTTCACAGAGACACTCACAGAATCTGTCCCCCTCTGTCCCAGGAGCTACAGGTTCAGCTAGAGGAGGAGGTGCGCAGCCATGAGGAGCGCAGGGAGGAGCAGGCAGCCCTGGAACGACGCTGCACCCTATTGGTCAGTGAGGGTGAGGAGACGCGGTCAGCCCTGGAGAGCGCAGAGAGGGCCCGTAAGGTCCTGGAGACAGAGCTGCAGGACGCTAACGAGAAATACAGTGACCTCAACAACCAGGTGATATATGGTCTCTTTGCTGTGGTGTCCTGCAGACACTGAAAGCCTGATCTGATCCGTACTCATGTCTTCTTCATACCTGTGTGTTCAGTTCCAGTCGGCTCTGAGTGGGAGGAGGAAGCTGGAGGTGGATCTCCAGGCTCTGCAGCAGGAGCACGAGGAGCTGCAGGGGGAGTTCAGAGGATTCACAGACAAGGCCAAGAAGGCCAGCTGTGAGGTAAAACACACCAGACGCCTGATATGAATAACTGTAACTTGCAGTAGAGTTTCATTCAGTTTTGTGAAATAATGTTTTGATTGGATGGTGTGATTGTGTCAGTTGGCGCGAGTGGGGGAGGAGCTGCGTCTAGAGCAGGAGCACACGCTTCACCTGGAGAGAGTGAAGAAAGGTCTGGAGGCCCAGATCAAAGACATGAGCAGCAGGCTGGACGAGGCCGAGCAGATGGCTCTGAAAGGAGGCAAGAAGATCATCCAGAAGTTGGAGGCAAAGGTACAGACTCAAAAAACATGTTGTCAGCACATTGATTCAAAGCAATAAATGTCAACATCTACTAGCCGATTGCCAAGAAATCTGATATTAATATTTATCATCCCCACAGGATGATGTCTAATAATGTTGGTTACCACTCTGACCTTTTGTTTGGGCCAAAACTTCCACTTCTGCACAAAAAAAAAAAAAAAATCTAGAAAAACAAAATTTCTTCCGAAGTTTTTTCCTCACTGAATTATATGCCAAGTTATTTCTTTCAGTCAGTTGCCTGGCAACCAGCTGAGACTCCAGGAAGTTACTGGTCCCAGCCAAGAAATATCAAAACTTAAATCCAGACTGTGTTTTAGTATTTTACTAAACTAGTGGACTAACTGTATATTTTACATTTTAAGCCAAATTACTGTTAAGGCTCAAAGAATAGCAAAGTCTGCATGTCCACACTCTGATGTGTGTGTGTGTGTGTCTGTGTGCAGGTGAAGGAGCTGGAGCTGGAGCTGGACTCGGAGCAGAAGCGGCACGCTGAGACGGTGAAGACGCTCAGGAAGAATGAGCGCCGGCTGAAGGAGCTGCTGTTCCAGTCCGAGGAGGACCAGAAGAACCAGCAGAGGATGCAGGAGCTGGTGGAGAGGCTGCAGAACAAGATGAAGGCCTACAAGAGACAAGTGGAAGAGGCCGTACGTCACCTCGTCCTCTGACTCAAAACACACCTACACTGACCCACAGTGCATTTGACCTACAGTACATATCACTTGATGTTTTAATCACATGCAATTTGTTTATATTGCAGGAGGAACAAGCTAACATGAACTTGGCAAAGTACAGGAAGACAGTCCATGAGCTGGATGACGCTGAGGAGCGAGCTGACATCGCTGAGTCAGCACTCACCAAGATCAGGACCAAGAACAGAGGCAGCTTTGGCAAAGGATACTCCTCTGTAAGTAACCTGGGCCTGCTGAGAGGCAAACTGCTTACCTATCAAATAGCTGTATATGGAATAGGATGTCATCTACTACAGCCTAGTGGGATTCTGATGTGACACATATGGTCTTTAGTTTGTTTTGTTCACTATCATCACAGTTGCTGCTGACCTTCAGGAAGTCTGCAGTTAAAACAAAATTTAATGGCAACTACCGGAGTTAAATTTTGTACAGATATTCATGGTTCACGCACATCGAATCTTACTGACACTTTACCTCCATGAGTGCACATTTTTGTTTTTAAGTAAGATATCTCAACAACTATTGGATGGATTGCTGTGAAGTTTGGTGTACACATTCATGTCACCCTCAGGATGATTGGTGCAATCTTTTCCTCTAGCGCCATCAGCTGGTCAAACCTTTAGTTTGTCCGATACTTTGGTTTATAACCAGATACCTGCAAAACTAATGACATTCCCATCAACCTCAGCTGTAGGTTGTGTTTAATGCTAATTGACAAATGTTAGCATGCTAAAATGCTAAACCAAGATGGTGAACATGGTAAACATTATACCTGCTAAATATCAGCATGTTAGCATTGTCATTGTGAGCATGTTAGCATGCTGACATTAGTGTGGCGATCCTGTTTAAATGAACAAACTACTGTACTGTTATAGTCTATTTACTTTAGCTGCATCCCTGATGTTGCAGTGTATTCACCTTCATAGTTATTCTGAAGTTTAATTTTTGTCAAAAGATTGAAACAATAAGAGTGTGAAGACGTATAAGTAGAATCAGATTGCAGTAACTCCTTGCACAGCACCTCTGAGCCATGTGCAGAAAAAAAGAGTATACGTGGTATGCAGTGATATTCAAATCATTTATTTAAGTAAAAGTAGCAATATCACTATAAAAATACTCATCAAAAGTTAAAGTCCTGCGTTCAAAATCATACCTTAAGTAAAAGTACAGATGTATTAACAACAAAATGTAAAAGTATCTAAAGAAATGTATTCATTATACAAAAATGTGTAAAATCAGAAATTGCAAATTAATCAGTTACAGCTGTCAGATAAATATAGAATATAAATAAAGTATATGCTTAGTACTGTACCTTTTGAAGTGGTTATATTTTACTGTTTAATAATGTTAGGTGATACATAAATTAATTATTCTGGATCTGATTACTTCCAGCGCCAATTGCTTTGAATCGCATTTTTTAACAGTTCTTTCAATTCTACCTTAAAATCACCTGAAATTAATCTGCAGAGTGTACTTTGGTTGACAAAAGAAAAAAAACAGAACCTAACAAAATCCCAGAGGTAGATTTTGTGTTTTTTCTGAATGATGACTTTGAGGTGTATCTGTGGTCCACCAGGGTTACAGCACGCCGTACCCTGGCCTGGTCAGGTCCCCCAGCTCTGTGGGATCAGAGGGCAGAGGAGAGAAGATCCTCAACGACGACAACGAGTCTGTCAGCTCCCTCATCCCGGCCTATCTCAACTCCCTCAAGAAGCTCATGATCGATTAGAAAGACAAACGATGACATCAACTCCTCCTTACAGGTGTGACATCATTCCAGCTCTGACGTTATTTGAAGAAATCAAACATGATACAGTATGAAGTTTGAAACATCAGAGGCTGAAACTGTATTTTCACCACACATTCAGGTTATAAACAAACCCGACAGTGTTTGTGTAGACTGTACGCTCCCGTTGAATTGATCTGAAATATATTCACACCTTCCTGTTTGTGTAATGACTGCAGTCTGTCAGATCACACCTCTAATAACACACTCCAGCTTTATTCCAACACATTTTTATATCCACTTCATAGTGTCATATTTGTATGTAAAAACAGATTGAGTATGGATAGATGTTTCTAAATTCCCACTCAAGTGAAAGGTGGCACTTTATAAATCAATTATAAGTCATTTTTAAGCCTTTTTGTAAGTCTTTACATACTTTTGAAGCTGCCAATCTAAAGTATAAAATACTCATCATTTCCAAATGCACAGTGTACCGTCATACAGTCAAAACAATATTATCTCTACTCATATTGTGAAATAATGAAGCAAAACAAATTAAATACACTAAATATACTATTTATTGAATAATGTCTTACTTTAATTACATGAATAACATTCAAAACCTGAAACTTCATTAACGTTAAATCAGATAAGACCTCATCTATACACTAGTTCCCTAACTGTTAAATGGTATACAGGTATATTCTCCTCCAAGTAAGCACCCTGTAACTTCAAATAACTACTAACTTTTATAAAGTGCTACTAACATTAGGTCAAACTGGCAAATATCAGGGTTTTTTAGGCAACAACGCCAAGCTGGCAGATTAGCCAAGTCTTGGTTAGCTTTGTTGATTCCCAACTTGCTGAATATCAAAATACCAAACATGGCTTTTTACACATTAAGCTATAATCAACTATTCTACTACTGAATACTATATTTATCCAATTCTTTCTCATTCGCAAGCAAAACGAATAAAAACCTTTTTAGATGAATACAGTTGACTACAACAGCAGCCATTTTGGGTCAGGTTGAAACTGGTAAATCTTGCAGCAGGTGTTGACAGATTTGTCTGATAAATTGTAAAGTAGCCCATTAGTAGTTGCATGTCAGTCATATTTGTGAATGGCTATTTCATCTATTGGCATAAACTGGAATAATTGGAGCTGCAGTTTTATAAATGATTTACAACAGTGTAAGTCAACAGATTAATTATAAAAAATTTACAAATGTGTAAATGATTAGAGCATAACTAATGGCTTATAAATGACGTATAATAAGAATCATTATTTTTTGTGTTACTAAGATGCAACAAGGTGCCATCATGTGTGGGTTATTTAGGTCAAATATGAAATGCAATTTCAATGTATTCTACCTAAACTATTTCAGGTTTATCTCTGTCTGAACTTTTAACCGCATCTTTATTATCGCTGCCTTCAACTGTAACAAGGCTTGACCAAACCATTTTATTGTTGAATGTGAAAATGTGTTTTTTAGGAAATAAAAGACATTTATTGTATTTTCCTCTGAGTTGCTCATTTTGTCGTCTCATCAAACTTCCCACTTATGCTGCCATATCATACAAGAGAGCAAAAACAAACCAGAAATGAGCCTGTAGTGACATAAGATACATATTTTCATTTTATTAATGACAATGCCAACCTTTAGCTGTTAATGTACAAAAACGTCTCAGTCCTCTTCTCTTGGTGGTCAAGTTATACTAATACTGGACAAGACATGGTTGTAAAAGAGCATTTTGTACATTTAGCTTGAATCCAACTGAAGCAACTATTTCCAAAACTGTAGAATATTTGAGAGAGCTGTCATTTCTACTGCATATAAAACACTTTGTGTGTTTCATATATTATCCGTACCAAATTTCTTATGTCTTAGTGAAAGATTCTACTATTTACTGTATTTTACATCCTTCGCACTACTTTCTTCTTTCATAGCAAATCACACATCTCATGTATTTACACCAGACCCCCCGAACACAATCAAAACACTTCACTTCCATTAGTAATAAAATGTGTAACAAGTAAGTTCTCTTTAGAATGCTTTCCATATCAACAGCAACTTACAGTATATTTACTAAAAATCATTTGGGTATAAAGTGCAATTGGCTGATTATTTTATTCTTATTGGGAATTAAGTAACAACAAAGGAGGAATTAAAACTGTGTTGTTGAGCTTAAGATTTCAGATTTTTTTTTCCAGAAAAGCGTAACCAGATTTGTGATCTTAGTCCTCAGCAACTGACCCTTTGCTAAACCCCAATCCCTGAACAACGATTGTAAATCGCTGTCAATCATAGCTTAGCAACTGTAGCTATCAATCATAGTTTAGCAACTGTAACTAGGCAGGCCTGTCAAGCTTTGGATTTCCTAACAAACTAAAATGGTGTTCATTGGGCTCTAATAAGAGCAATGCTGCCAGGTATTTAAAGAGTTTGGAGGGTAGTTTCTTTTTTTATTACCTTCTGAAAAACAAAAGTGTAAGGACTGAATTAAACAATGTGTGTTTATCTGCTCTAACATCAGCTACAAACATTAGCATGCCTGGCTAATTAGCTTACTACCCACAATGGTAACCTTGCAAGGGGAATGTCATTAGCTATTTATATTATGATGTGTTTTTTGTGAAGCTAAGATGCTAGCTTATTACAGTTTAGATTAATGATAGCTCTCTTAATTTTGTTTGGGGAAGTTTAGACTCCAGCCAAACTTGAGTTACACAGTGATACATTTATGTTGGTTATTCCTCATCTTCAAATCCTTTTCTCTTGAGAAAGTGAAGCATACTGCTAAAAAACACAAACATTAAAGCATTAATATACAAACGTTGTCCCTTAATAGCCCAAGTATGTTTTTCTAAGCGTTAAAAAAGGGTTATGTTTGAATGAGTCACATTATAATTACATTTTTAATTTTAATACTTTATAATGCAAGGACTAACTAGGTGGACTCATAGACTGTATCTTGTAGCTTTAGCCTAGCCTTTTAGCATTACACAATGTATGTAGCCATCAAGTAAATGTAAAACCATTATCATTGTAAACTGCATATGTGCCCTGCTAATATGTAGGTTTTACACAGGTAACAACAGTAACTAAGAGGGGTGGGGCTTTGCAAAGGGTCAATATAGATATTAGTATTACAATACTTTAGCCTTATTCTGGTACTCAGTAATATAACACTCTTAGGACAGAATGCATTTTGCTTAGCAGCATCCGTTAAATCATTTTTGCCAACAACTTGCAGTCACATGTGTATCAACACACGTGACTCAGAGAATTACCTCACACAGCAAAAAGCACATACAAACAGCAGCATTACACTGCTGCACAACATAAAGCTATTCAACATTTACAGATGTTAAATGTTCACTGTAGGTGCTTCTTCATCACTTCCCTCACCTGAGTATCCTTTTTCAACATAATTCACACTCCCATTTTCATGTGCTGTTGAGCTGGGCACCAGCTTGCATAACAGAACACCAAGACCCGCCACTATCTTCATTCATCTGTTGGGGTCATCACAAAACTCCCCAAACACTGACATCATCATCCTCACCAGGTTGCCGTTGGGATGTTAAGAGGCAGTGAGCACTGACTGATCACCCCTCAGTCTGTTAGGAGTCACACATGGATCAGCGGGCGAGTGATGATCCCAACACAGATTCAATCTCCCACTCAGTCCTCAGGCATGTCGCCTCTAGGTCAGTGTCTATCTGTGAGCTCGGGGGTTAAAGTGTGCATAAGCAGAGCCGGCGGACAGCACTGAGGTTAAATCTCTATGTCCACTGGCCTGATGTCTCCAGTCTTATTCTCCCGCACCCACAGCTCTCTGTCTTTGGCTGGGTCCACACACTGCAGGAGCTGGTCCACTGGCTCCATCGTCTGGACAAAGAAAGAAACAGCAGTCAGCTGCAGCATCAAAATAGCAATTCAAATGTCTTTTCCTCACCTGTGTTTAGATGATGCCTCAGGTTTTCCTCTCAGATGGCTTGTAACATGTCTTTTTAGCTCCCTCTAATGATGTGCCAGTCATGAACCAATCATTCAAAACGAACAACTCTTTTTACTGACTCAGGAGTGACAAGTCCTTTTCTCCACCAACTTGTTCACTGACTTGCCCCTAGCTAGTGCCAACTACGCAAATGAGGTGAGACAATTTGTCACTATTGTGCAACTCTTATATTAACTGTGTTTGTGGAGATGTATCAAGTTAATTGTTGTATTAACCTAGCCCTGTGAGAAAAACAACCACTTTGGTGCTTGTTTCCAGTCAGTACTCACTCTCCCAGCCCTGAGCTGAAGGTCTGACTCCGGCTGCTTGAATCACTCACTCACCCAGTAACTGTCCATGAATTTTAATTTGTCCCTTTGTAGTAGTTTACTACTCAATTCTGGTTGATCAATCATGAAATTCAACAGTCTGTAATTTCTGATTTAGCAGACTGTGTTGCTATGGATGCTGTTCTGATCATACATGGGGCTGACTGCTATTCATGTCTTTTAAGCAGAATTTTTTTCAAATGGATAAAATCATTTTAAATAAATAAAATTATTTCAGTTATTTTTATTACCAATATTTTGTATAAAATACTTTATTTATATCATAAACAGCCATGTATTAGTATTAAGTATTCACAGTATACTTCATGTTCATCTCGCAAAGGTAATTATTTAGCTCCCTATTATTTAGTTAAATCAAAAAATGCTTGCAACTGCTGCCTTTTTTGAAGATGAACTACAAGATAACTCTAGTGAGTGCGCACTGTAGACTCTCCAGATGCTGCGCTGCCCTCCCAGTTGAATTCCGCCTTTTTTGTTCCATCAACATCACATTATTCACTGTAGCAAATCGGTGGCCCACCATGTAAATCTAATAGTACAACGAGATTTTTTTGTATTCCCTCGCCATATATTTTGCATTACCTCGCAATATGTTTTGTGTTCTCTCACAATAAATTTTGTGTTACCTTGCACTACTTTTCTTCTTCCATTCCTTCTGAGCCATATGTCTATCTCTGCTCAGCTGCTCCCAGTGCAACACCTCAGTATGGATCAGCTCATTGAATTTTACTTTGAACAGGGCATTAAGTATGCTGATATAGTACTACTGCTCAAGAGGCATGGTTATGTAATTAGTGAAAGTAAACTTAAACGAATTCTTAGATAAAGAGGTCTCTCCAGCAGAAAGCAGTACAGTCATTTGCAGGATGTTGTTGGTTTCATTCATGAAAAGTTACTGTATTCAGGACAACTGCACGGATACAGATGGATGTATTCTAAATGTAGAGAATACAGTCTACAAGTAAGAAAAGAGGATGTCCGCTTGATTATGAAAGAGCTGGATCCCAGAGGGGTTTCACTGAGGAAAAGGAGACGTCTCCAGAGGCAGAATAACTTCTCAAAGGGACCAAATTTCATCTGGCATATACACTCTGATGATAAGAGGCCTCTGGAGACGTCTCCTTTTCCTCAGTGAAACCCCTCTGGGATCCAGCTCTTTCATAATCAAGTGGAAATCCTCTCTTCTTACATGTACTTTTAATCCTACTTGCAAACTTAAAGTCCTCCTCCAGTCAAAAATATGTTTTGCTTATTGTTACTTCACTTGGATGTTGGACTGTCGCTGTGCAGAGTGATGTATGTGCAGAGTTTGTTTTCACATTCATCTGCTGAAGGAGGAAAGTTTCACTGCAGTCATTTTAAATCTGAGTGTTTACCTACAAGGATAATTTGTGACATTATAACTAGTTAAAACCCAGTCGTGGTCCAGTATACAAATTACAAAAGTGTGATATGGAAACTTGAAGCATCCAGAAATGAACAATATTTGCATATTTATAGATTCTGGATTTATCAAAATACATTTTTGAGTGGAGGGGGACTTTAAGAGGTCTCTTTGGGTGACAGGTGAGCACATACCTTTTAAGACACATTTTGTATGACTACACAATATCTTATAGGTCATGATGAACTATATGTTACCTTACTTTATTCTTGCTGAAGCTGCTGTTTTCAGGAAGCTACTTGTTAATTTCATATGTTAACTGCTATGTTAAAAGAGCAACTCAGCACTCTGACTTAACTTCAATTTGCTCCCCACACATAATCAAAACATATATTCTAACCTGTACTTTGCAGACAAATCAGATTTCAGAGATCTTTTGGCCAACATGCAGGGAAATTGCTTGATTTTCTCTGGGAAAAAAAGCAAGAACCTCTGTTGCAATGAACACTATAGCCTGATACCAGGATACATTGATGAGTATAATAAAGTGATTGTACATATAATTTTCTATCCCAAAAACATAGATAAAGGTGGCCACAGATTACGTACTACACGCCATCTTGATTGACAGTAGGGGTCTGGAATTATTTTTTTTTTAAAAACAATAAAAATGTAATTGTTATTATTGTAACTTAATAAGCACTAAACCTTGATGATGAACTAATGTTTTTATTATTGGCCTGTAAATTTAGTAAGTCAAAATGTCTGTTGTGGGTTTATTTTAGAAAGTATATTAGGTCACCAATTATACATACAGTACTATACATGGTATTTTAATTGTGTAGAGACTCACATCAGTGATCATGATCATTTCCTCTGGACAACAAGTAGAGTAGAACATGCAGCATGTTATTATTCTAATAAACTATACTTACACTTTGGTTGAACATGTCTGTCTCGTGTCGAAGGGTGGTGTACTGACACAGGTGCTGTCTGATCATCTCCACCCGCTCGACCTCCAGCCGCTCCAGCTCCTGAACACAAAACCAGTCTGTGAGTCATCGCTACACTTCCATCTGTCTGCACTCAGCAGAATCAGGGATCTACAGTGGTAACAGGGGACTTCATTCTCTGTTTAGCAAACTGTAAATTCTTAAGTAGACATATTTACATATTTCATAATAGGCGTGCAGAAGCTATCTGTGCCCTTTGATACATTTCAGGGCTCCGCTCACCAAACAGTCTCTCAAACTACCACGGCAACACAACTTTCCTCCACACATTTCACACTCACACTCATTAAACACACGGTTTCTTACCAGGCTCGTGGTGACCATCTCCTCAAACCATTTGGACTGGGACTGGTTGTAAAGGTCGACACAGCGCATCAGTTCATCTCCTGTTACAGTGAATAAAAAGAAGTTGATCAGGGGCTTCTTACTGCACATACTTAAGAAAAAAAATTTCCACTGGAAAATATGTACTGGAAAATTTGTCCATGACACTTGGCAAATTGTCCATTTCTCTGGATATATTGTACATTCAAATGTGTAATGCACAATATGGCCACTAGGTGGTGCTACTGCCCAAATATTGACTCGCAACTGAAGTGTTACCACAGCACACATCTACAGCATTTGTTCTATCTCACCCACCTGATACGATTATCCCAAACAGTGCAGACAATCTGGACTGATAATAGATTTCATTATGATACCATAAGCAAGGATAAAAAAGAAAGGTCTAATCTGTCCTTTCATTAATGTTACTGTCTGTATCCTGCTGGCAACAAAAACAAACACTAAGCATGAGGAAGATTAGATCAGAGAGGAAATCACACATCATTCTGTTCTTCAGCAGATGACTCTTAATCTTCTGCAGCGGATGGCTGCTGAGATATCTGATACTTTATATCCACATTAATACTGTCTTATTCTTTGAAATGTGTGAATGCTAAATAGCTCGCAGCTAGTGCAGGACAGTGTTTCTCAGAGTGGATCTCGGTCCTTGAGGGAGTATGTTTCACTCACTGTCCGCATCCACCCACAGTATAGACAGTTATATAATTACCTGAAAAAGTCACGTCTAGTGATACAAGATGGAATTCTGGGGATGGACACTTTATTCACTTTACATTTATTTAGTTAAATGGGCAAGGCCATACTGTAGTTTGCTGCCTGGTTCCATAACTTTGAATCATCGCCCATTTGTTGAGCAACTCAAATATGTCTGGTGTTGTACCAATAGATGACTATTACCTTGGTTAGAGAAACAATCGACTATTCAGAGCTTTGTAGATAGGATTATGAATCCCTCCTCCCCCAAAACAGAAATCAGCTAGCATAAACATAATGTCAGGCTGAATGATGGTCAGGCTACATAGTTTGCTATTTTTACAATAATAAACCTACATTATCCAACACCTTAACCCCTACATTTTCACTTTTTTGCAGCTTAAAGGACCAGTGTGTAGAGTTTAGTGGCATCTAGCTGAATTCGGCAGAAATTGAATATAATATTCATAAGTATGTTTTAATTACTGTATAATTCCATGAAAATAAGAATCGTGTTTTCGTTACCTTAGAATGAGCCTTTTATATCTACATAGGGAACGGGTCCTCTTCCACAGAGCCCGCCATGTTGCACCGCCATGTTTCTACAGTAGCCCAGAACGGACAAACCAAACACTGGCTGTAGAGAGGGCCTTTTGCGTTTTTCATGAGTTTTGTGGCCACTGTAGGTTCTCCTACATGCTTGGAAGGGCAAATGTTACACACTGGTACTTTAAACCTGCAATAACTAATTGTTTTGCCTCTTGGGGGCAGTATAACAGGCCACAAAAACAATATTGAGATATTATCACGAAGTAAAGTTAATATGACTATAACATGTTAGCAAAACGGTTGCCTATATACACCTTCAGCAGACACAGAGCAACATTAGCCTGAAAAAAGCTAAGTCTGTAAAACAGATGGGAACTCTCTGAGGGTTCATAGTCATTTGACCTATTGTTACTATAAAGATATTGAAAAATATTGATTGGACCAGCTTTAAAGAATAACTTAACACTAAATCTGGCCTCCAGTGATTTAACTTCTCACCTCGCTGTAGTGATGTACAGATGGACCCAGTGACATCACTTCAGGGTGTGGTTACAGGTGCAACAGAGCACATTTCTGACCACACCCAACCAATGCAAAACAGGCTTGAAATTTTCAAACAGTGGGGATAGCAAAACACTGCTTTTAAGCCTACTGTTAAGTTTTTCTTTAAATTACTTTAAGGTAAGTCAAATCATCTTATTCCACTCTGTCTCACAGTATCATATATGTTCTGTATCACTTTGTTCCAACTCTTCATTGAAACTATATGGTGTTAACACTCTCATTCAATGGAAATATTCAAAATGTCTTGTGCATCATAACATGACACATCTGGTATCTCTACTAGAATTTAGAGGAAAACGTTGTAGGTTTGAACAATGTTTGGCTGCTCAGCATACAAGGTCAGTTGGATTTAAAAAGGTTAAAAGGTATAGAGCTTTTCAAACACAGTTTTATCTAGATTTTGTTCTTGCACATCAAAAAGTTGTAGCGTTTGCAGCTGCCACTGTTCAGCCCAGTTTACAGTAAACAGGGTCTTCAGGTCAGCTCAGAATATGGTTCTATAAATAGAAAGGGAAGAAAAAATGAGAAGGAAATGCAAAAGAGTTGCTGATTATGCTGCAGATAAGTCCTCACATCTGTGCTCAAATAAATACCAATCATTTCCCCCTTTTAAAAAAAAAAAAAAAAGGGCTCGATAAAAGGTTGATCATGGTCTTAGGTGGTTAATATAAAGGAAATTCCTGGTATAAGAAGGCAGCGAGAGCATGAAACGATAATGAGCCTTTGTTATGAGCAGACAGATGCCATGCTTTAGTTGTTTTGGCATCAGTCTCCTCGCTGCTTTCCTCACACTGCAGTCATCACTGGCAGCCAGACGCCATGAGCACCGTCAACAACTGCTGCTGTTTTTCTCCCTGGTTGCATAAGCAGCACGGAGGAGGGATGACTGTGTGTTTTGTGTGTGCACGAGGAGAGCCAGTTTGGATGGAGGCTCGGTACTTGTGTGTGACAGCATGCGGTTGTGCCTGGTTGAGTCAAGACATCACACCCTGGCGGAGAGTCTACATCTGTTTACTCTTAGCCAGTCACTTTCCTCAGGTCGCACAGCTATTAAAAACTTTTACAAACCAACCTGGCTCCTGCTAATGCTACTTTTCCTCTCCGCCTCTTTTTCCCCTCGTACCCTTCTGACATGCACATGTGTTTTGTTTTCACAGTTTGTAGCCGCTGACCAGCCTGCAAGCACAGACCTTATGTTTCCAGTGAGACGTTTCCAGTCGTGTGTGTGAATGTAGCTTGATGATCAGACAGGACTGACACTTCTTTTTCACTGCGTTATTCAGTCTGACACTTTGTTCATACTAGCTGTTTTTTGACGGCGAGTCATGTATCCTTTCCAGTAACAACACATTTTCAGCAGAAAGAAAAGCTGCATTAATGGATGCTAGAGCACTTGAGGTTTAACATGTCAACTGAAAAAATATGCTGATTTAAAAGTTGTTATATCTGTAAATCAATTTACATAAATCTGTACAACTGAGAAATTCTTAGATGTGGGCAGCAATAAATCAGCCTGAGGTCAGGTTTGGATGACTGTACACAGAAATAACATGACCAGTATACCGAGTGATATGGCAAGTTTTTTTTTCATATGGGTCAATATCAATATACTGTATATAACTACATAAATTAATTAAGTCATAATTTCTGTTAAGCCTACAGATTCCCTTAAAGAGTAACTTAACACCCGCCTGAAAATCTTGTTTTTGCTGACCTCCAGTGGTTTAACTCTGCACCTTGCTGCGGTGATGCACAGGTGTACTCCAGTGCCCTGTGACATCACCGTTGGGTGTGGTTACAGAAGAAAGCATGCAGTAAAACACTTCTTTTTTCTTTACTCTTTAAGCTGACTGTTGATGTCCTGTGCTGGCATCAAAACTTTCTCTGACTTTTGCTAACCCAATAACCTGCTGTGCCTATTTTAGCATTGTTCCTGTGATATGTTTAGTTTTTAGTACGCTGACAGGGCTTGTTACCCTAGCCCTGAGCCTTTGACAACTATGACTGCAAGTGACAATAATGGCATAATGTTAAATGCTAAAACTTAGTTAAACTGTAGAGAAATGTCAAAAAGTCATAAAGTTAGTAAACTATCTCAGTAATGTCAGTTACACATTTGTATCTATCTGAAGATGGCTAACACTAGCAACATAAGCTACTGGTATATACACAAAGTAAGGCTGTAGCAAAGGTATTGACCTGAGCAAGGATGAGTTTTATCACTTATGAATTCAACTTTTCATTTGTAAGAGGAAGATTGTGTTGTCTTTCTAATTTACAGTACATAGCCTTGCTTTAACTTGCAATTTAGTCTCACATTCAGTCTTAAACATTTGGAAAAAGTAGAACTTTATATGTAGTATTTTTTGAACACAGCAGAATAGATTGGATCATGAAATCCTTCCAGCAATTCAAGGAAAAAACAGCACTATATTCTCTATTATAGATGAAATTACTTTGTGGGGTGGATGTTGTTTGCATTCAGATTATTAATGTGCATGTATGTGTGTGTGTGTAACACCCCACCCCCACCCCCCCACCCCCACCCCCAAGCACTCTGGAGTTAGTTCACACCCACGCCTCTCTGCCAGTCTGGTGTGAGCACAGTCTAGTCAAGCATAGAAAGTTTCTCACCCCCTTTTCTTCTCGCCTCTCCCATCTCCTCTATTAAAAACTCCCCAGTCTGGCTGATAAAGCTTATGAGTCATGTACAAGACAAACAGCATCTTGGTTCACAGCCAATCAAATGACCGCTCAAATGAAGGGCTAAAGAAACACCGTAGGAGGATACAGATTTAATGTCCAGTAAGTTAACCATTTACTAAACTGTATTAGTTCTGCTGTCATGGGTATCTGAGTTGTAACTCAACTGACGACAGTGCTGACACAAACCACTGCTGATCAACCTCAGATGATCTCTGATATGGGAGAATGAACGCATCTGGCAGGGATGGACTTTTATAGTTTCAATGATTAAATCAAGATCCACATACTGTTTACAGAGCTAAAACACTTTCTAAACTAGTAATTCAGATGAACAAAAATGCTTATACAAAATCATTTAGAAGCAAGGTTGAACAATAGCCTGTCTAACTCCTTGATCAAGACTAACATATCCTGGCAACTGTTCACCAGACTGACATTAAACGCACAATATGTAATTTCAGCCGCTAGGGGTCTCTCAATCAAAACAATAACAAAAGATGGAGTGTGATGACGGTGTGAAGTAGCAAGGGATCATGGGAGTTGTTGTCTTCGTCATTAAATAACCAGCTTCACCGGGATAGGATTACTCCAGTGATAATCATTCGGGATGTTTTTACCAGGAGCTGAATTACCCGCGGAGGTATCCCCCTCTCCAGAACAAACGGACCTGGAGATTACAGGTAAAAACAGTAAATAAAGCTGTTTCACCTAAAAAAAATCAGTGTTTCTCGGACAATGTACGGCGACCACCGGACATCCGATATGGGCTGTTAGCCGAGCTGCTGCTAACACTTGTTCGCTTTATTTCTCTTATAACTTTAGATACAGACGTTCGGCCGGTTTCTCCCGGGAGTCGAATTATCCGCAGAGGTCTCCTCCTCTCCAGAAATAAACGTACACGCAGATTAAAATCGTTAAAACCCTATGAACCCTGTCCATTTTCAACAATCTATGAGGTTTCCTCTAGTGTTACCCTCTGACCAAAACGATGAATCTGCACACAAGATATCTTATAGTTCAATTGACAGAATACTAAGAAACTAACTGAGCACATTCATACACCTCAGAGAATGAACCCTTTTGATTTTAATGACTCTATGACCATTCAGGACAAACTTTATTTCCACCCACACTGCTGTTTAGGTTCTATGAACAGCTAAGTCGTCAGTATGTTGTTTGTTCTTTTTGTGGGGTGTAATGAACATTGTAGCCTCTAGGGGACACAAGCACTGGCTTTAAACTTCCAAGCCTCTAGTTTCACAGCGGTGTGAACTGAAATAAAACTGAAAAGGTGCCAATTAAAAATAATGAGCAGTTAGGGTTCTCCCTTCTAATTTCATGAACCACCGAAAGAACTTTGCAGAGATCAATCAGCCTTCTCACAAACAAAACATCATTACATGTTGTCATCTGAAAGGAAAAACTTGTTCTGACATCTTGAGAATAAGAGAAACTGTCTTCTAACTTTCCAACCTCCAACTGTGTTTCTTTTGTTTTTCTGAATGCACACAAAGTAACAATTACCCTTAGCGTTAGTTATTATTTTATTTCTTTGTCATGCTAAAAATACTATGCTAACAAGTACTGACTCATTAAAAAATCTAGAGCACTAATTTATCATTTCAAATTCTGTAACATTCCTATAATAACCCTACTGGGACTTAGATAATATCTGCTTACACTTTTTCAGTGAGCTGAACACACTTTACATTCTTGTATTTAATTGCTAACATCATATTTTAAAATATGACTATGATATTCTCTCTCTCTGTTGTCAGTATTGTATTTATGCTTTGTGAATGTCTCCACATGTATCTTATATAGTTTTAATTTATCATATGCATGAATTTCTCATATAGTAACATCTGTTGTAGCGACTCAACATTGAATTTATGATATTTTTCCCTTATAATATACAGTACCAGTCAAAAGTTTGAACACTCCTTCCCATTCCCTTGAATGAGAAATTGTGTCCTTTTGACTGGTACTGTATATCAGTAAAGTGAGAAGAGGGAACATTGTTAACGACCTACCAGCACACCACTGTGGTTTTATTGGTTGTTACTGCCAGTTTAAAGCCATGACACTGGAGGTCTCAGTCTTTTTAAATCAATGACAGAAATCTATTATGGTTTCCTCTACCTTGAATAGGTCAACATGTCACCTTTCTTTATGCAGCTTCTAATCTAATGTTCTTGTGTTGTATATGGTTTAAATGCTTTGGAGAAACCGTACTTTTTTTGCAGGTAAAAAAAATGTTAAAGCACTAAACATCACTGCACAATACTGGTCACTATATAAACAGCAGTAAATTACAAATAATCACTCACAGCAATCACAGCCACAGATATTAGAGAACTTGCAATGCAAATACACTGACCTGCACTTCCTCCTACCTAAAACAACAAACACCTGAGTGAGACCATGGCCCCTTGTGACCTGCAGTTTGACCTTTGACCCTTGACTCTGACCTGCTTGCGTGGATTTCCTGCGGGCCTTCTTGATGTCTTCTTCGATCTTGTTGCTGAGTTTGATCTCCAGCTGCTGAGTCTTCAACTCCAACTCCTTCTGTCTGTCAGCCAGAGCTTTTCGGGCCTGACGGTGATAAGGGACTACAGTCAGATACATGCTCAGATCTCACAGCTGCAAGTGTAGAGAACTTTTTATTCTAAAGCAAGAAAAAAACATGAGGTTGAGTGTCAGCTAGCACTGTGTGTAGTGTTCTGGAAACAAGCATCATTCCGCCAGGGGTCGCTATATACCTAAAACCATCAATGGGTAAAATTTACCCATTAATACTAAAAAATGTACTCTGTCATTGTATTAAAGCATTGTCTTCACAAAGGAATGTCTAAAGTCACAAAATGAGTTTGTTTAATCATCACCTGTGTTTTGGTTATAATCTATCCTTAAGAGCACTAATGGCTTTGCATGGCCGTCAGTATAAATCAGCTTAAAATGACACTGAAAATAACAATCAGAAGAAAATATTTGCATATTTTTGTGCTATGATATTATTATAAAATGACATTCATGACATAATGAGATAACCCATGACCAAAGTAGCCTAAATAGTTAAAATGGACAATAATGAGCCATAATAATAACAATAAACAACCACCACACTTATGGGTGATTTAATGTTGCAACAAAATCGACATGACAAAGTCAAGTGCACAATTTCACCTAATCAATTATTAATTTAGGCATTTCAGCAATGTGTGAATAAGAGAAAATCACCAAGAAACTTGAGGTAACTGTGAAAGTTTTTTTTAAATTCATAACATCATAACGCAAATATATGTTTCTCTTTTGATGTTCCGTTCATGAAAACAGAGAGCCTAAACATTAAACTGTAACACTGAAAAACAAAAATGAATGAATAATCAATTAACTAAAACTAAGTTTTACACACAATAAACATTTGTGAGGAGGCAAAATCATCTTCATTTGAACACGTGATTATATGTGTCCCTCATACATGCTTTGAGCAGACATTCAGAACCTTGACTGTTCATTTTCCACAGACAGCTTCCTGTTCTTCAGGCACTTGGCAAAGGTTTTTTTGCAGGTCATTCTCCTCTGCTCTTTTTATAATTTAATTATGACTTTACAAAGTCAGCAACTACAACAATAGTTGGTGGTTCATAACATTATTTTAGGTAATGTCAAAGACTGGGGGACAGGAATATTTTATTAAAACATAGTAAAGTACAATTGAAACAACAGTCTGCTTCCATTCATCACAGTGATAATGCAGTCTGCTGCAAATTTTCTCAGTATTCATCCATCATCCAGTGTTAAAGCCGCCTTATGACAAGCCAACATAGCCAGCATCCTTTTTCCTGTCCTGGTTTTAACGTTCAATTCTCCATTAGATGAGTTTATCAGAGAGAAACTGTTTTGTCCCTTGTCAGAGCAAATACTGCTCGGATGACAGATTATGTGAGACAGATTTGCAGTCGCCCCAGGCTTTAGCCAATTGCTTTTCATTGTACATATACAAAAAGCAGGAAACATTCCAGAGAAGGGAAACAGCCGTCTGCTTATGGAGGAGATGTGGAATGTTAACCACCAGCAAGACGATTCTTGAAAATATGGTGCTGCCAAGTGCAACGAGAGACTGTGTTAAATTAGAGTTGCTGTGCTTGTTGATGTATTTGTGTGTGTGTGTGTGTACCTTCTCCACTGCTGCATAGCGACCAACCAGCTGCTTCCGCAAGTCGGCAATGTGATGGTCGAACCTCTTCATGTCCTTCTTAAAATTCTCCCTGAAGGTCAGAAAAGGCTTCTCCACTTCACTCTGGAGCTGCTCAAACCAAAAAGAACCAACAGTTCAACACTGACTGCCAGAGGAGAACATTTTACATTTGAGTGTTTTGGAACTAAATGTTAATTTTGGGTCATAAGGATCCAATTGCAGACCCACTCCTGGAGACCTCAGGTTTTGAAACCCCAGGAATGAGGTGCAACATTCCTTTGGGGTCTCCAGGAGTGAAATATATCACTTGCTTTAGTAGCCATTTTCCCTCAAGAACTTAACTCAACAAATTTTTTTTGTGTAAAAGATTTTAAACCTGCATGAACTGATTTGTTTGGCTACTTTCAACAAACTGTAAATACAAACACAGCCAACTGACATGTTATCTATCACCTTTTACATTGAGAAGGCAAGCTTGTTAGCAAAAAGTGGCGCTTATTTACACACCCGGCAGACAGACATTAGCTTCATGTTGGAGTCAAGTTTCTGTCCACCTGACCAATGTAAGTTCTATATTCACTCTCCTTTTAGCTCTGTTTTGGGTCTCCACCAACCTTAGCTGGTAAATGCTCCACTATGTTCACCAGCTAATCGCTAACTGTGTGTGTTTGCCATTTGTTGCTGAGCAGGTAGTGTACAGTGGGTTTTCAGAGCTTTTTTGTTGAAAACAGCTGCCATGCTGCTGTCGAAAAGACGCTATAAGAACGGAGAGAGTGAAACAAAACAGTAAAGCAAAGTCATGTAATAATTGTCACTACGAGCTACTCCTTTCATATACAGTCATTTGATCAGTTGTTAAAGCTGGAGTTCAGGACTTTTGTCTCCCCCTTCTGGCAGTGAGAGTAAAGGGGGCCGATCAGCTGTGGACAAGGGGAGGACATTACTCTTCATTTGATAACATTAAAAGTAAAGTAAGACTTTTCTGTTGACTTCGCGACTCATTTTTAAAAAGATGAGAGAGAGAGAGAGCTGAGAGCACTAGCGAGCGAGAGAAAGAGAGCAGCTCTGGTCGAGCGAGCTAGAGAGTGAATGAAGAGAGGAAGCAGTGATAATAAGAAAGCTGGTGAATCAGATCAATAAAACGTTATTTTCTGATTGTTTCACAGCAGTTAGGTTCTAGAGCACAAACACGCCCACAACCCCACACATCTCCGCTCAACCCTGCAGACGCATTGAACATTCAGCGTTCAATACTGCGGAAAGCCTATGGCTGAAACACGTCCATTGTTTTTGCTGCTGTGCATCATAAAAGAAATGATATACACTTATCTGTGAGTGCTGAAATCTCCATTTGTTATTTTTGTGGTTTCTAGACACACCCTAAGAAAAAAAAAGTTTACTTCTGCACTCTGGTTCAAGGCAGTATCGCCCAATGCAAGAAGATAATATTTAATTGCACATTACCTGCTAGCAATGAAAAGTTTAGCATTGAGTTGGACCCATGGCTAACAAAATGACTCACTCTTTGTGAGTTTCCTGCTTTGAAGTTGAGTGCATTTATTTATTTTATTTTTATTTTATTCTATTTATCTATTTATGTGAACTGGGTAGACTGTGAAACCGAATTACCCTTCTGGGATAAATAAAGTTGTCTGAATTTGAATCTGAATCCTATCTCCCACTAACAGCGCAGGACTATGTGAACATTTTGGCTTAATGGCAACAGTTGGAAATTATCACACCATGACGCTCGCTGGCCCCAAAATACTTTTTCCATATTACATTAAATTAACATTACAACACAAACAGCTCTAAAAAATGAATACATTATTTTGAGCATCAACACATGGAAACATCTCTGTATCAAAATTTGAGCCATTATGTACAATAAAAATAAAAAACCTCTTTTTTTATGCTATTCATATGTGCGGGAAGCCAGTAGGAATTAAGCCAGCTTAGCCAGAGAAGGACTCTAAAAGCTTGTAAAACTTTTTTAGCAGATGTGCCCAGTGAGCAACTTTCACTGGAATGAATGGGGAGCCATCTTGGAACATAGTATCCAGTTCTTTAACACATCCATGTCACACTCCTGGGATGGCTACACTCTTCCTATTGGCTCACAGACCTTTTGTCCACAGCAGTGAGGTCTGTAACTTGCTGGCATATGTAGATAAAGCTTTGCATTCTGAAAAAAAAAAAACACTGTCACTATGACTTTGCTGATTTGACAGGCTCATACCGATGCTGGAATAAAGTAGGCCAGCTTATTGAACAGTGTCATGCGAGGACAGCAAGTTTGCAATGGGACAAAAATAGAAAATAAAGCTGCAGAAAAGTAATTCCCTACAAATTCTACTGAATTTCCCCAACATCAGGTTGTGGTGGGCTACATAAATAATTTTGGATGGTGTGCAGCTGAATTTCAATTTGATGTCACTAAGTGATCCTGATGTATTGTGTTCACAGTGCAAAAGCATGCACGACTTTTGTTTACTTTCGGATTTCTGATAACTGACAAGAATAAATCTATCAGGCTGCTTTAAGAATAGAATGACAATATAAATCCAGATGCAGATACTGTAACTCTTCATGCATTTAAAGTGGTGCTGAAACAAAATTACTTATTTTTTTCAGCAGCAAGTCATGAAAAGAATGACATTATTTCAATAATTATATAGTTATCAATCAAAAAGAGGAAATCACTTTAATCCTGCTCTATAGATCTGATTTCATTATTAAAAAAAACATAATTAGCTCCGTTCCCTGTAGTCGTTTCACCATTGTGTCATCATCCTCGCACACTGAGCTAATTAAGATGAGAAATGGTTTGATTTCATGGAGCCAAACAACAACTGGGACATTAAATATCAACTTTTCTTAGCTTCCCAGTCATATTTCTCTTCATTTCTGAATGCAAGATATGGATTTATACTAAATTTAAATCACGCACAGTGAGAACTTACGTCTCCAAGGAATGTGATATATATATAAATATATATTATTTTTGAAATGAGTAACCTTTGAGTAAAAAGCCCTTCACTGGTAATATGAACCTGAATACCGTGGTGCTCACTGTCCCAGCCATCAGTGATGAATGAGATCTACACTCCCCTCCTGTAGCCTCATTGGAAACCATCATTCAAAGTTCATTTCCACTCAAATCCTTCCTTCTCCTGCAAGAACCTGGAGCGGCGCCGCACATCTGCGCATCTCTGGAGGATAACATCACCGACTTGATTTCCTCCATCAGCCCAGCTGTAATCCTGGTCTATATCTTTCGTTTTCCCTCTCTTACCTCCCATGACAAACTCATCTCACACTTGCACTTTATGACCCTGAAATTTAGAGCAACGTCCCCCTCAAAGCCAGTGAAGAAGGTGAAAAGTTTTCTGTGCCTTTTAGAGGAGCTTATCTTTGGCTCAGTTGTCAGACTGAGCACTCAAGAAGAAGCTAAAAACGTTGGATTGAGGTCAACGACTAGAATGACGGAAGTCTGGTGGGAGACAGCATGTGATAAATGCTGATTCAAAGCCTGGGTGTCATATGTATGTCCTTCAGCCCACAGTGCCATCAGGAAGCGCTTTACTGTATGTAATTACATTTGAAGGCAGTCTTGTCTGCCTCGTGACTCACATGCACAGTAGGCTGCAGAGCCCACGGTCGATATAGTATCATGCACTGTGAGACGTGAAGTCCCTCACTACATGTATCAGTTTTGTAGTCCAATTCAAAATGTTCTACAATGTCCCAGCATGTTGTCCTGTGCAAGACTGAGATTTTAAATCTTGAAATGAGTGTTCAGACAGGTTGTAAACAAGCCAACAGTTCATCCAGACAATGACCTGTACGTAACTACAGTAAAGACAGATTTACGCTAATGCAAGGGGTTAAATGGAGTCCCATCATAGGTAGGTTTTGATTTTTAGTGCAGTACTTCAGTGTTTTAGTTCAATTGTCGATGACAATGCTGCAACACTAGATGTATCAGCCATGTTCTGCTTTCATTTTACTGTTTATTCCCCACAGTAACACTCACTTTACGTTATGATATGAAGTGACAGTGGGCTATGCTCATACTTATGTAACTGGAATTATATCTTTGTAACTTATACTATAGGAGTGTCCCATGCAGGCTCTGTGTTCACATTCAGAGCAGTGATCGACTAATCATTGCAACTCTATCATAGCTCCATCCAAATATACAGTAAAGTTGTGTTTAGACTGAATGTGAAGCAAACTTAAGTGTCAACAGACATGATGTCACTCTGGTCTGTGCAAACTGAGACGAAGACGTGTCAACACAAGTTGAAAATGTTACAAATTTAACGAAACATCTGCACTTTCCCAAACCTTTGTGATTCCAGTTCATTAACATAAAGTATGCAGACAAGAATAAAAGTCGGACATTTTTGGATGAAAATACATACATGGTTGGTGCATATGTTGCTACGTAGCTACAGCTAATGTATGTACGGTTGGCTGTTTGGGACGAACAAATGGATTGGAAACACAATCCAGGTGAATATCAGGAAATTTGTCAATTCTTCACAGATATGCATAACTTCAGGTACGGGGATCAAGCAGGCTGTCGCTAATTAGAGGTGGAGAAAAGTAAGATTAATTACTTTTGAGGAGAACTTGAGGTGAACCTCAGCTTCATCAGTCAGACTCTTCTTCAGCTGGGCCCAAGCCTCCCCCAGAGTCCTGCGAAGAGATAAGAAGGAGGATGAGAGAGAGAGAGAGAGAGACAGTATGTTTAATATGTTACACAAGGAAGGACCACACACACTTTAACAGAAAGTGTTGGGGAAAAGGGGGGAGTAAGGCAGAGCTTGTGAGGGGGCCGGGTGAATCTTATCACACACACACGCAGATGGGGTTCAGCAGCAGAGCCAGTGCAAAAGTTCAACGGATACACAAGTAACCAGTAAATCTAGAGAGCTGAGCTGAGGTCCACAGCCAGTTCAGCAGATGATTAGGATGTATGGGACATGAGATATGGCTCAGCTTATTCTCTCAGCTATGAGTTCAGCTTTTCAACACAGCTGGGGGCAGTAACACAGTGAGGGCTTGTATTGCTTTGAAGATAAGTGATAAAATTAAGTTAACTGATGCATGTTAAGTAATAATTACAAAGAACGTGTCTTTCTAATAGGCCAGATGATTCATAATTAGCACTGACAGTAAATGGAATGAGGCAGAAAGCCTCTTCATTGTTCTTCAAGCTGAGGAGTGTAAAACAATCATCCAGAAGGCAGACGGTCACAGCCACGAGGCTCTGGGTCCAGGACTGACAATCTTTATGGGTAAGTGGGTCACTTCAAAGCATCTCTCTGAATGGAAGACATGTGTGGAATTCCCTCAGACTGACATCCAACACATTCCTGACACTGTCAGGGTAAAGTCTGGCACTTGCACCTCTCAGGCATCAAAAAAGGGTAAAAAAAAAAAAAGATTTTGAGATTTAAAAACTATTTTCAAAGCATATGGTTGCTGATCATGAACTTAAATGTAAAAGAATTTCCAAATATTTGATAATTTTATCAAATATTTGGAAATTTAATTTTTTGACATATTTGCAAATTATATCTCTTCCCTTGGTATTCTTAATACATTCGCAAACCTGATTTTTTTCTGTACATGTTCACACATTCAGATACAATCAAGCTAATTTTTTCACAGTCTTACAAAAGTATTATACAACTGCAGAATGTGAAATTATTTCTGAACATCACATCAAAGGCTCAAAATCTTTTAGACCCTTTTGAGATTCCATAAACTGCTTACACAGCATAACAAGAGCAGTCAGATGAGAGACTTGCATATGATAATGAATAGCTGATGTGGTTTTATAATTCAATCCACAGCAACTGTGGTTTGACTGGAATGAAGAGAGTTGTAAGCATGAGTAAAACAGCCACCATGGCCGAACAAAGAAAGCAACCTAAACTTTATTAAAGGTAGCCTTTGGAGTTTTCTTGTAAACAACCACAGTTTATGTTTACATTTAGTGTTACTCACCATAACACACTAGGGGTACCCCCGAGGTTGAACTAATGTATTGAATGTATTTCGTTCCTCATGGAAGGTTTTAAAAGTTTGAAACTTGCATTGTTTGCATCCATGTTTGCTTGCTATCAGTTTTCTTTTTTCCTGCCTTTGTTAGTGCAATGCTGCATTTCTTGACGAGTTACTGCCACCTGTTGCTCATAGGAATAGCGCAACAAAAACTCCACAGGGTACCTTTAATTAATGAATAATTTAAGGAAAAAGACAACAAATTTAGCGCAAAAACTTCACAACAATGATCAATAAACACTTAAGGTGCAGTGTGTAGAATTTAGTGGCATCTAGCAGAATGGACAGAAATGGAATATAATATTCATAAATATGTTTAATTAGTGTATAATCAACTAAAAATAAGAACCGGTGTGTTTTCATTACCTTAGAATGAGCCCTTTATATCTACATAGGGAGCGGGTCCTCTTCCACGGAACCCGCCATGTTTCTACAGTAGCCCAGAACGGACAAACCAAACACTGGCTCTAGAGAGGGCCTTTCATGTTTTTTGCAAGTTTCATGGCCACACTTGTAAGGGGAGGGTGAGGGGAGAGGTATTCAGTTGGTTTTAATATGCAACCTCACAACTAGATGCCACTAAATCCTGCACACTGGTCCTTTAACAAAACTGATGACCCAAAATGAAGGCAATCTTTATTTGTTAAAGCGACTGTTTAGAATTTTTTATGTGACTGTAGAATCTTTCAAATTATTCTCACATCATTATTTTTTGTTTGTTTTTTGTTAGTAGAAAAACAACACAATCCTGGTGAAAATTGGTGCAATCTATGTGTTGCTTTCAGCCCATCGAATACATCTGGTGATTGGATTTAGCATGCATCAAGGTCTGCCACTGAGTCTTTTTTGATAATACCACTGGAGGGCATTACGGTTGGAAACACGCTTTAACTGAAAAACTCTTACTTCCAGTAACAGTGAATCTTTAATAGTGACCTCATCCTGCACTAGTTGATATGAACAGAAAATGTTAGCAAGCTGTCAGAGTCATCACAAATATTTGAATTTTATTATTAGTTTTTTATTTTTCATTTCATTTGTTAACATTTTGCTCACTGCATTATGTCACTCCAAAACATGTTGTTTCAACAGGAATTCAACATTTTAAGCAAAGTAAAGAGGCTATTTCATGGTGTGTTTAATATGGTTATCTCAAGCCAGGCCAGTATGAAAGCTCATAAATACACTGTATGTTCTCCACCTTACAAATAAATGAGAAGCTAGAGAATACACAGACTTTTTATTCATATCTCATGATTTAAATCTGCAAAAGTTTCACCACTCCAAATGTTATCCACACTTAGTGCATTACATCTGTCATGTCCCTGCAATCTTAATATCCCCAGTAACAGATAATGCCAACAACATACTGAATCTCAGGGAGAGTGAATCTCCTGCCATGTACTCCCTCCATTCAACACAACAGATACACCGCATGATTGGTGGCAATAAAAAGTGGTCACGTGCCTTGTGGCCACATCTCTACCAAACAAATGGTAAATTCAGGAAAAAATAGACGGCTGGTTCTGGGCTGCGGCCACTCGGATGGTAGGAACTGAGCAACAAAACAGCGATTGTCCTGTCTGACAACAGAGCTGGCCTGAGGGAGAACATAATGAAAGTATTGTGTTGCACTTTTCTGGGTGTGGGCAGACTGACCCGGCTGGCATAATCTGGATCCTATATGGAACAATTCCATCCCACTGTAGCCCTCTATTACCATGCTAATATGAAGAGGGGTTATCTTATATGCATGTAAACAGTGCAAGGGAGGGTAAGCCTACAGCAGCTAAACCTTGTTGGCTGTCTCGTTTGCACCATTTTCTTGGTCTGATATAAAGTTTTTAATATAAAACTGAGTAAACAAACTAATACTGTAATGTTCTATGAGGTTAAAATGAGCCTATGAGCCATGGTGATAATTATGGGTAAATGCTAAAATGTAGTGTCACAGTATCACAAGTAGAGAAGCATCAGCAAACTGACTCACTAATGTCAGTTATACATTAATATCTATCTGATGTTTGCTAACATAGCTAATGTTAGCTGCCATTAGCTACTGGTAATACCAGAACAAGAAAGGCTGTATCAGCAAAACTCCTGTTGTGTATTGAACTGAGAGAGGGTGTATTTTAGTGTTTATGAATTCAAATTTTGTATTTTGTAAAAGATAAGATGTGTTATTTGTCAGAGAGGAACACTTGAAGCCTAAAAGATCACCAAAAGCCTTTCCTTAAGTTAAAATGTAGCATAGTTATAGCAGAAGAGTTTACAAGGTAGAATTTTATTTTTTTTTAATCAATAAATGAAATGTGCTGCACAAACTCGATCTTGCATCGAGATATAGTTGATACTAAATATTGACACCTTATAACTGCTAGGTGTAAGTGCTGGTCAGCTAACTGAACCAACTGACAAAACTCACCTGCTAGCTTAAACCATCAAAAGCAATGGTTAATCAACCAATATCATTACAGATTTTAACTAGATCTGATTTAATATTTCTAGAATATTAATCAACCTGGCAAAGTTTATGTTAATTACTTTTCACAAACACAATATGAATCATATTACAAAATGATATAACTATAACATTAGACCAAATGACCCAAAATGTTGTTTGGCAAGGTAGTGTAATTGGAAATTTCCCACTCTCTCTAAACAACATGAACTCTATTTATTCTGAAGCATATATTTAGCCAAATAAATAATACAAAGTAAACTATGTTTACAAATGAATAGCAGGGAAGTTTCATATATTACTCAGCTTCCTCCAAGTGTTATCTTTGAAAGTTATGTTACTGCTTGTGATGCAACAATGACTTCCTGTGTACAATGTTGATTGTACTGTGGTTAGGCAGTGTGACACCCAGTTAAGAGGAATATTAGCTATATTGCAAATGTTTTCAACATGGTACCACATTGTATTTTGAAAGCCAAAATGGTGCTTCCACAATATTTAGATAAGATCATAAGGTCATAAATGGCTGTTGATAGCTGTTCCCATCCCACAGTATTTAAATAGTGTCATAAATTTTAATAACTCTCCCTCTCACTCAATATTTGGTCAACCCGTCTGCATTTTTCCTGTAGGTGATCCTCCAGCATCACAGAATCTGATGGGTGTTATTTTTAGGTGTAACACTGGTGCTACAGAAATTTGTGATTACTAACGTCTTTATGTCATAAATCTAAGACATTCCTTAAAATTAAATGTTGCAACAGTTTAGTTATCACTAGTTTCAAACTAGATAGTTACTAAGAACATTAGAACTACACAGACCCACGCATAAACTTAAAGTCCCCCTTCACTCAAAAATGTGTTTTTCTTCTTGTTCTTTCAGTTGAATGTTTGAGCTTCACTGTGCAGAATGATGTATGTGTAGAGTTTGTTTACACATTCATCTGCTGAAGGAGGAACCTTTCTCTGTACTCACTGAAAATCAGAGTATAGGGCGTGTACCTACGAGCATATGTGACATCACAACTAGTTTGGAGGTTAATCCTGGTCTATGCAACTATGCAACTTACACAAGTGTGATGTGGAAATTTGAATCCTCCAGTGCACAAACACTTGGAATGGACTTTACAGAGAAGAAGGAGACATCTTGTGTCCAGCTGTTAAGCTTTTGAAAAGAAAAATATTTGCATATTCATACATTTTAATGAGGGAGATGGTGTAGAAGTCATTTTAAGGATTTTAACCAGGTAACTGAACTTTTTTGTGTAAAAATTATATTAGACACAAATTATTATTTAAAGCAGAGTATTTTTATATTTCTTAAAACATGCTTGGGGGGATCTTTAAGAATGGATCTATGAACAGCTTCTGCAACCAATTCTAGTTCAGTATTAATGTGATAACATGATGAAACTACCAATGGGGCATTGACATATTATACTTGGATTATGTGTTTTAACATGTTTTTCAGAATAAAGTAATTTCCAGCTGACTTTCTGTCACGTTGCTAAGCACTCCAACTGTTTCCTTGTGGAATCTCTTAATAAAGATGAGTTTAATAACAATGCCGTAGGTGGCGTCCGTACAAATCCCAGCTTCTTCTCTTTGTGGGTGTCTTTAGCTGGCCGTGCCCCTCTCAGCTTCCTGTTACTTTACTTTCCATGTTACTGTGTCCCCTCACAGAATCAGACAAAGCACTCCCCTCAGCATGATATCCCCTCTGCTGTCAGACTGAAGAAAAGAGGAGTGGCTGCAAACTCTTTCTCCCCGCAGGGTTTCCCTCACATCCCCCTTCCCCTCCAAAGCCCCAACATGCACAACGTAACATTCTGTCTCCTCAAATCTCCCTCCCCTCATCTTCATTCTTAACCCCCTCCCTTACATCTGTACCTTCTCCCCTCCCTCCCTCCCTCCTCTCCTCCGCTCTCTCTTAATAGCTGAAGTATGCTGCAGGATGGAGATCAAAGGATCCAGTGATTTACAGGAAGGTCATACTGTTTCACAGCATAACTGACAGGGCCTCCAGACCAAGACTCACACTGGGATGTCTCGCCTGGTTGGCTAGTTGACTGGCTAGCTGACTGAGTAGCAGTCCACCTGGCTGGCTGATTGGACATTAGTGTTTATTTGCATCCACCAAAATCTCCCAAAAACACACTTTAAAGAGATAATGTTACTTCAAAAAGGCAAAATAACACATTCTGGCTCATACAAATGAAAAGTTGAATTCATAAGCAATAAAACAGACCCTTGCTCTAGTCAATACACTCAGGTTTGCAACAGCCTTACTGGTATGATCAGGGGCTTATGGTGGCTTATGTTAAAAAAAATAGATATTGCTGTGTAACTAGAGCACAAAGTGGGCTGGTATTCACTGGTATTGGCAGTTTTACATTTTACTCGTGTGTACTGTGACTTTTTTTAAGCATAATCACTTCTCACAGACCGTCAGTGCTCTTATAAGCCCTCGCAAAATCAGATTATCTGTGTGATTCATGATAGCCCTAGCTAATAACAAATGGGCTCATCTGTGTCTGCTCTCGCCTACCTGCTTTTCACTCTTGGCAACTAAAAATCTATTGTAACGTAACATTAGTAATGTCACACTCATGTTAGCTTGGCTCCATAAGGGCAACACAAACAGGGTGATGACACAATAGAGTTTCAAATTCTACCCAACCAGTGCTAAATGCAGACCAGGAGCACCCTGAGCAAGCTAATGTTAGTACTTAGCAGCAAAGCTTGTCGATGTAGCTCAACAAAAGAGATGGCTACAGCAGCCAGCTACAACAAGCTGGATTTAACATCACTCAAGATGAACACCCCAAATGTTTGCTTTTAACACCTCCCTGTCACATTAGAACACTAGAAAGCTGTTCACATAGAGGTGGCAACCAAGTGATGACTGTCATGAACGTTCTACAGCTGAAGCCTTTTTTGAGTATTATTCAATTATATGTTCAATTTACATAAAACAGAAAAAAAGCAAATTCTCACATTTGAGTAGTTGGAAACAGTGAATGTTTAACCCTTTTCCTTGAAAAATGACTTTAACAATTGTCAAAATAGTTGAGAATTGATTTTCTGCCATTCAAATAATTGATTAATGGACTAAGCATTCCATTGCTTATTTGCACACAGTCATCATATCAGGGGATTGTAAATATTTTCTCTTGTCTGAATGCAAAGTGCATTTTTAAATTCATTTTTTCCCCCCAGACTGTCAATCATCTGACACTGAATCTCTACAAGTAGTATGACTATTGTTTTGTAGCTGACCCTGACCTTTGACCTCCCTGGGAAGAAATATGCCCTCTGTGGTGCTATAAAGTATCATATTATTATTATTGCAAAATACGCTGTGGAGAAAGGAGCCCAATAACATATTTATAGCCTCCTCATGTCCATAAGTGGGAAAGTCTGGCAGGCTGCTTTTCAAGGGTTGACGTGCCTTTTTTAAAAATTTTTAATATTGATTTATATCTTCCATGCTGCCATATGTGACGGGCTATGATGAGAGGAGGTTTCTCTCTCTTCAAACAATCTTTCGAGGAGGAAGGTCACTCACCCTTCTTCCTGGCTTGCTAGAGGGATCTGGGAAAGCTTGGAGAGATTCTTGGCGTACTCCTCTTCTATCTTTATCCTGAGAGGGAAGTAGAGAGTTTCATTACCACACAGCCTTTACGCAACCCTTGCCGTTTCTATGTGCGTTTCCTGTGTTGTGCAACACAGCGATGTACATGAATGAGCGCAAAAAAGGGAAACACTTTGTTTTAATGACAACTGTATGGTTTTCATGGTAACTTCAGCATAAAGCATGAAAAAAAAAGAAGAGGGCGGCTGATTAAAAAGCTGATACCTCTCTCTTATGAACTCAGCCATCTCTTTCTGCATCTGTTTCCCCTTCAGCTGTTTCTGCAGCAAGACCTCAAATCCTGTGATGTAGCCGTTGCCCTGGGGATCCTTCTTATCAGTCTATGAGATAAACATAGCAAGCACACGAGAAACACATTGAACAAACACTTTGCAGCAAACATGAGAACGTCACACCTCGACCCACTAACTCAGTGAAATAAATCAGCTGCCGCATTACTTCAAATACAGAGAGGTTACAGCAACATCAGATAAAAAGGGTCGGGATCAGTCAGTGTTTACATGCACTGTAGTAACCTGGTTACTGTAAAATCCATGTACACATGCAGTAGGTCAGTAATCTGATTTCCCTCTACACCTGACCATATTTTATAACCTTAGCTCATTTTAAAGATGCATTAATCAATATTTTGATGTTAACAATTGATCAAATATGTTTAATAATATAATAAAGGGCTCACTTTTAGCGACAAACCCACTGAGAATTAGTTTTACTTTAACTTTTTTAGTGTCTTTCAGCTCATTGTTTTGGTTTTGCAGCCCGCAGCTTTGCTCTTTTGGTTCACGCTGACTTCTTTCAGCAGATAAAAACTCCACTGGACACTACCTGCCTAGCACCACACAGCAGAGAGACAAAGTTTGCGACTAGCTGGTGAACACAGTGGAGCATTTAGCAGCTAAAGACCCAGATATTTCCCTCAAGAGTCGGTCGAGTGCAAACCATAATCGCGAGAGTGATCATTGGCCAGAAACACGACTCCAAATGAATGCTTATATTGCTCTGTTGTGTCTGCGGGATATGTTAATAAGAACCACAAAAAATACAGCAGACAGACAAAGTTTGCGACTGGCTGGTGAACACTGTGGAGCATAAAGAAGCTGAAGAGTAAGACATTTTGTTGGCGGAGACCAAAACAGAGCTAAAAGGAGAGTACATACTTGACTTACATTTGTTAGGAAGCCAGACACACAACTGCAAATTAATGCTAATGTTATTCTGTGTCTGCTGGATGTGTAAATAGGCGATAGGTTTGCTAACACCGTGGACATAACAACTTTATAAGGTTATAAAATCTCAGATGTTGTATTTTTAGCTTTTTCTGCTGCCCCCAAGTGGACAAAAAATCTATTACTGCAGCTTCAAGTGTAGTGATATAAGATGCTGCATCCTTAAGGTTTTATTTATGTCAGAGCATTTGGACTGACCGAAGAGTCAGAAAAATCTCAGTGAGAAAATACACAATTTATCTTTACAGCACAGATCATAGATTATTTAGAGTCCTATAAAATACTCAGTGTGAGATTCAGTATTAGATTCAGTTTTAGTCAGATTGGATTTAATTATCTTTATTTCACAAATGCACAGCTACATGGATGTTTTGTTTCATCCCTCTGTCAGAGTGGCACCTCCCTGTCAATCTTGTTTAAGTTAGAAACCTTATACATGGCCAAGAAATCCGGTATCTCAAGCTTTGCTAACCAGTAACAAGTTTTTTTATATGACGTTTAAGAGATTAGGTTACAGCAGAAAGCAGACAGTAAACAGGTTACTTAAGTGCCTGTTAAAGCACTAATTGCCAGTTCATTAACTCATATTAATCAAAGTCCTGAGAACTGAGGCCAAAACCAAGGGGTGTGAGAGCTGCGTCGATGATAAAAACTGACTTGTTTTCATCCAAACCTGTCAGGCCCTGTGTCCACTTTCCCTACAAGCTCTCTCTTCCCACTGTGTTGTTACCTCCATGTGTTTGACTACAGTGTGTTAGCCCCACACATCACACCTGGTAGAGATTACGCTGCAGGGGTGGGAGAACAGCAGAGGCCAGCTGGCTCGCTGCAGTCCAGCCAGTTACATGTAATGTATTATCCAGCCGCGCTGTCGGTCGGATCTTATTAAAGCCAACGCTGATTCTCAGCATGCGGCGTGGCCAGGATGAGATGAAATATGGAGTCATGTTGAAAGATGAAAAGGATCCGACTCTCCAGGATGTTCATTTAGAAATTTACAGGAGAGTGGCAATGTCAACAGAGGGAGAATGACTTTTCAAAAGGATAGTTTTTCTTACTTTGGTCGCTAGTTATTCTCATTCAAGAATTTCACCGAAATCTTTCCCTTCTTCTCACTTTCATCTGTATAGTCCTCTTCTTCCTGCTTTGAATTATCCAATCAGTTAACTTAGTGTGCGGAGTGGAATAGAAATCTCAGCACCTAGTGAAGTACTACAATGATTCACACTTTCAATGCTTGGCTAAATATACTCAGTTTTTACTCACTTTATTTACAAGAATTTGGCACTGTCACTTGGCAGGCCACATATAGTTATTTTCAAGATAAATGACTCAGAAATTCCATAATTTGGTATGTGAGTGGTACTAAACATCTTCTAGGGCAGTGGAAATGGGTCAAAACATAAAACTCAAGAATGCAAACGCAAGATGATAAACGGCAAAGGAAAGCATGAAAAAACATTTGCTGTTACAGAAAATTCTGTTTTTTTCAGGCTTTCTTTGAATGTTTGCACCTTTCTTCGCGTGTGATGAAGTGCCAGTAGACACTGAGGTCACATGCCAGAAAGGTTAGGAACGATTGTTATTACTATCATTTCCATCAACCCCCATTCCTACTCCTATTGTTTTTCTTTTTTGTTTCCATTTCTTAGAAATAGGTTGAATATGGATAAGTTTTAGGCACTATGTTTCCCATCATGCAGTGGGTGATGTAGAAAGTTTATACAGTACAAATACAAAAAGTATAACTTAGTCATGGCATAAGTAAGTTAGCTGTGAGTGAAAAATTAGCTCAACTGGATAAAATTCTAAATTTGGTAAATATGAGTCAAGTCCTTGCACAATATGTAACTTGCCGCCAGGCTTTTCTCAATCAAAACAATAACAAAAGATGGAATTTGATGACGTTGTGAAGTGGCATGGGATCCTGGTAGTTGCTGTCTTCATTGTTAAACAACCAGTTAGGTTTCCTTCAGTGTTCATTGTTCAGGAGGTTTTTACCCAAATTATCCACAGAAGTCTCCTCCTCTCCAAAACAAACAGACTCAATGATTAAAACCGGTAAAAACAGTGAATAAAGAAGTTTCATGTAAAAAATCAGTGTTTCTCCGATACTGATCAGTGGACACAGGATGTCTGGGAGGGTCTCTGTGTGAGCCGAGCTTCCGCTAACGTTTGCTCAGTTTGTTTCTGTGATAACTTAAGATCCACACGTCTGATGAATAAAAACCTTCATCCGGTTAAAAGATATAGTTTAAAATGACCAAGATTGAAAAAGTTTATCATAAAAGTGTGGCTTAAAACTGAATAAAAGTCAATTTATGACAGTAGTTTCTGGTGGACAATCACAACACCGATGTATTATCTTGTATGTGTATACTCTTTGGTAGATGCCATTGTGGTGGACAACCACAACACCGATGCATGTGCACAAGATGATTATCATCTTGTGCGTGTATACTCTTTGGTAGATGGTGTATGATGCCATTGACAGGTGACCAAATGAAACAGACCTTGATTAAAATTACAGATTTCTCTGGGTTTGAGAATTGTTGGAAACATTTGGGATAATCTAAGAACACAACTCAACAAAATATATAAAATAGGTCTAGTCGTTTTTAGACATTTTAATGCAGAATAGTTATATATTATAGCGTTTTCTGTGCATGATTTCAACATAAATTTATGGATTTTTGTCCTAAATGAGCATTAGAGAAATGGATAAAACTGGAAAGGTAAGCTGATTCCAGAAGTACATGGATGATGTCTGTGCATTCTGATTGACAGCTACCTAGAAAGAACGGGTGAGATTTTTGAAGCAAAATGTCAATCATGTGCTGTGTTGAGTGTTGCTCTTGATCAACCCCCTTCAGATACAGTATATTATGGCCAGCTTGCACTATAGCCTCTTAAAAATTGAGGTAAATTTACCCAGAAATAGTCACAGTAGCTCCATTCGTCTGGTTTCAGCAGCTGTTGCTCCGGCATGCACAAAGGCGATGGGAACGTCACACAGTTAATCTGAGAGAGAGAGAGAGAGAGAGAGAGAGAGAGAGAGAGAGAGAGAGAGAGAGACAGAGAGAGAGAGAGAGAGAGAGCATCACAAAGAGGGCAGTTTAATGGGGCAGTTTATTGCATCATGACAGACAACTTTGCTTTGATGCCACTGCACTCTACAGCAGCATTGTTAGTACACTGTGTGTTGGAAGACAGTTTATAGAAGTACACACACAGAGACTTCTACTCTGGTATTCAAAGTAGTCTGCACTCTGTTGCTTTGGCAACACTCTAATCTTGGCAGCTCAGAGAACACACAAATGTAAAGAAGGCACTTCCAATCGACCCAGCATTGTTCATTCAATTTTCTGTATTCACTCCGTCCTTGGAGACAGTATTGTCAATACAGAGCGTTTGTGGTTCTCATCCTTTTTGGGATTCATCATTCAACCCTCTACCACAACACTCTGAACATCTGCTTTGGCCCAGAGCAATCAGCAAAATGGATTCCCAAAGATTGCCTTTAATTATCTTGGTGCCGTTAATTGTCTGCTCGCTCTCCCGGCAGCAGTGATGTTGTTGAATATGTTGGCTGCAGGGCTCCCTGCTGTGAACTGCTCAGTATTGCTGTAGGATTTCATTCAATAGAACTGCATGCAATGCGTTACTGTGGCACTTTCTGTGCTCGGGGACTTTGTGTTTTGCTTTTATGTTTTTCTTTTAAACCTCCAGGGTGGTGGAGAAGGTACAGTAGAAGATAGTCTTGCGAACTTTAAATGCATTCACACAACATAATAAAATTCTCTGAAATCACGGCTGCGTAATGACACAACCGCACAAGGTTAGGATTTGATAAGTCATCACTTCCAGATTTAGCAGAACAAAAACTCTGGGTTACCATGAAAATGTAAAACTTACTCTGCAGATTCTTCAATTGCCAATTCAATTTTTCATGACAAGGGAAGAAAGAAACAAAAGGAAGGGAAAGAAACCACATGTAGAAAATAAATTAAGTGGCATGTCTTCACTATAGAGATACAAACAGACCCAAGTTTAGCAAAGGCTCCGGGGCAGACAAAAGGAGCTTTATCTTCTCTCACATTCACTCCAATTAACCTCAGGAGGTAAACAGCCGGCAGCGAGGATGCACTGTTCCCATTTAAAAAAAACTTCAGTGGCACCAGAGAGCACCCCTGTCTAATGCCAAAGCCTCGCCTTTCAGAGCAAATCGACAAATACAGTTCTGTTGATGACTTTTACAGAGTCAATAGCCAGATTGAAACGGCAGAATGGAGGGGAAGGAGAAAAAGGCCTCTAATTCAACCTTATCTTGGCTTATGAAGCTTATAATTTGTTTGAGGGAATGGCGTCCTATTTAATCACTGTGGAGGTCCAGAGGTTGACAGCTAGCAGGGCTTTAGACTGACCCCCGCTTCTTTTGGTAAAGATGAGGGCAAGGCTACTTCCAACACTCCAATGAAGGGCTTAGTTTGTTTGCATTCACACACACAAACTGCTCCCAGAACTTTCTTTCCTGACCTTTGGTGACCTAGCTCAACTGACAATTCGCTGAATCACTCTACCAAACAGTGATTGTCCAGTCACAGCTCAGTACAGTAGGCATAACTTTGGATTTCTCCACATGCTGAAGCAAGCTATATTCAGCTACATTTACTATCTAAAGAGTTTGGACTATGGTGTCTTTTTTTTTTTTTTGCCTTTCCAAAACTGAGAATTCAAGAGCAAAATTGGAGATGGCATGGATTCAATAGCATGTTTGTCTGCTCTAACACAAGCTGCAAACATTTGCATGTCTGGCTAACTAGCTTACTACTCACAATAGTGACCTAGTGTTACTTTCACATCCAAAAATGAGCATATCATTAGCTAACTACATTATTTTGTACGGTTACGATATACTTTAGAAAAAGCTAAGTTCCCAGTAATTTGGAGCCAGCCCTGATGTGAATACTGTAGAGGTTAGGGTAATGTTAGTAGCTCTGTGCTCTTTATTGGATTTAGGATAGATCACACTACTGCAACCCCAGCCAATTTAGCTTAGTTACGTTTGCCAAACTCATCGTTTAGCCCTCATACTCAAAGCCTTTTCTCTTGTAAACATGAAACATTATTACTATTATTTGAAAATATGACACTATACTATAATACTACGGCTAACAAGCTACCCAATAAGAACAATTCTACTCCTTTATTACTCTACTCTAGCCTCAGTGTCCTAGCATGATGTTGTGTATGTAGCCAAAAGGTTCACATTTAAGATATTTTTTCCAGGGTTCTTGTTTTAAAAAGAGGCATCAACCAACTCACTGAGTTAATGTTAATTAGCTATCTTGCTACAGTTACAGTTTGCCTATAAATGAGATCTTTGGTCTATTTCTGTCTGAGACTTAGGACTCATTGTTTCGAAAATTACTAGGAATTTCGAGTGGCAAATTTGGCATTGTTATTGTAAACGTATGTGTATGTGCCTTGCTAGAATGGAAAAAGGGCCTTGCAAAGGGTCAACTGAGTCTTGACCTTTAGCATATTGTATCAGCAGGGGTTAAATTGGAACCTCAGCCTCGCCCCTCTTTCTCTCATGTTTCCTGTTATAACCATCTGCTTATCAATAGCATCACCCTGGTTGCTATGGAAGCAGAGACATGCCCTCTCTCTCTCTAAAGCTTGTGATTTTAAATGTACTGTAAGAGAAAAAAAAAAACAGAGAAAAGAGAAGTCAGAGTGAACTCCAAAACCTCTCAACAGCAGCACCTCTGCTGTTTACCGAGCATGAGGCCCAACAGGATGCAACAACCTGACAACAGAGGGGAAATTATCTGGATGGTGGATAGGATGATGTCACTGTGTATCTGTATACTAGCAACTGAACAACAACACTGAAGAAGACATTAAACACATTTACAGCTGTCATATAGTCAAGATTTTACTTTGTATATTGTCCCAGTGAAATAAACAGTGAACTGCATTTTCCTATATCATCATTTTCAAATTGGGGGAAAATATACTTAAGCTGTCCCCTGCTGGTATCACATGTGGTTCTTCAGGGCTAGTGTAGAGAGTCGGGTTTAGTTCATGGTTAGTTAAGAGTTCCCGTTAGTTGTCCCACTCACCGTGACCGTGGTCTCCTTCTGTTTCCTGGTGGGCGATGTTGATCCCGGGCTCTGCAGGGAGAAGAAGGACGCTCCGTCAAAACCTCCGTCCTCCATGTCAGACATGACTGCTCAACATACACACACTGTCACTCGCACGCACACAAACACAGTTGTTTTCCTGGCAAGCTCTGTTAGCGTCTGTCTGGTGTTCTCTCTGCTCCTGCTGCTGCTGCTGTGTGTGTATGCATGCATGTGTGTTAGTGTGTGTGTTGCTGTGCAGAGTGGGGAGGATAGTTCTGCAGAGCAAAGCAAAGCTTTCTCTCTCTTTGTGTGAGTGTGGATGTGTGTGTGTGTATGTGTGTGTGTGTCTGTGTGTGTGTGTATGTGTGTGATTTCTAACACTTAAGCTTAGAATGGAGTAATTTCCAGTCTCCTATGATAAACCATCAGTGTGTGAGTGTGTTAAGGGGGCAGAAATTAGGAAAGAAGTGTAAATATAAAGTGAGACAAAAGGATGAAAAGTATAGAAAGCTGCTCTTTCTATACATAAAAAAAGAGAACAGGACCTTGAATCATCAGTAGCATAAGTGTGTTTATATTTTTTGAATGACTGGGTGTGTGTGCACAAGTGTGAGATGCAGGAAAGCAGGGAAATGAGGAGACAGAGTGAATAAGTGGTGGGTGGATCCTGTATAACTGCACCCTGACTGCCTGGTTAATTATGATCAAGGGAGCAGATACTGTAGGCGGGATTAATCCTCTCTAACTGCCATCAGCCTCTCCATGAGGATAATAATGAGAGAGGAAGGGGAGAGGAGGTTTGATCATCTGAAATGTGGAAGGACATCATACATCATAATTATAGTTATTATAAAACTCGGGCTATGTGTTATTCATTTTTATAACTGTATAACAATGCTATTAGAGGTGACTTGTTGATTCCACAGTTTTATGTGCTCATTACATTTGAATCATTACTGGATATTTAATGATGACATCAGTATGGGCGTTCCCTTTAATTTCTCTATAATTTAGTTTATATAATATAACACACTGTAATAATTTAGACAACACACACACTGAAAGAAATACATTTGACAGTAATTTTATTATGAGCACCCCCAAATGTTTTCGTTGTCTGTGCACGAAAAAGGGACAGCACAATACAAACTTTACTTTCATTTAGCACAGTTTTTCAGACTGGGCTGTGTGTGATGTTGTCGAGAAAAAGGAACAACAAGAGTCAGACAGCATTACCTGTGGCTCTGTACTGCTCTTCCTGACCAGACTGTTGTTTGAATGCTCCACATGGTGCAAGGGACTACCACCTGCATGAAATCCATTCACTGGAGAGACAAATGAGAGAAAGAGAGAGAGATAAAGACATAGAAATTTCATTAGTTCTTTGATGTCTGAGTAGCTGCCATGCTGTAAACTTTAGTTGATCCGGGGGGGATTCACTTATCTTTATGAGTGAAACAAGCCAGTGCTGACCTGTGTCTTTGTTTTTTTAGCTTGATAAATGTGTTTAATGGGGCTGGCACAGTAGTGGATTTACCCAATCCAGAGACCTGGATTGGGTAAATCTATCACTATGTTTGTGTTTATGGTCTTTCATAAGCTCTTAGTAACCGCTTAACTACTTTCAAACTACTGATTTACTGAATCAAGTTCCATATTTAAAACTTAAGAAAAATATTGCAGAAGATAGTAAGTGTTTCCCCTATAATTGTGGGCCGCTAGGATAACGAGAACCCTCACCAGGCCAAAAAAATCTTTTTGTAAATGCCAAAAATAACGGCAAATGTCCATTAATTCAGAAATCAATAGCGTTTAAGGGCGTCTCTGTGCATCACTGTTCCAAAACATGAGTCAACTTCTTTGTCATTGCCTGGGAAACTCGTGGTAGCGTAGCTCCTTTTAAGGAATAGGGCAGTGCGTAATGTGTGTTTGTAGCGAGTGAGTGGTTGAGTGCGAGCGGCAGAAAAGTGATGGTGAATGCGAGCAGAGCAGAGGAAAAGGTTAGCAGGAAGTTGTCTGCCATTTATGCCATTTATCTGGCGGTAAATGGGTCTAGCTCCAAAGTTAGCAACAACGGGTTAGCCTAACCTGACCATGCTAAATAGAGGAACAGAGAATGGAGAAATGTGTGGCTGCTGAGTCTCTCCTGAGTTGTGCTCAGCGCAACCCCCTTGTTCTTTGGTTTGAGGCAAAACTAAATAGTCATTTATAATACAGGTGATACATATGAATGATTGCTACTTCCAGTATTTGAGTGGGAAACGCCTCAAAAACTTTACTGCCTTTTTCTGTTTGTCTGTCTTTAGGAGCAGGGTCAGAAGACGGACAGATGAGGCCTTAGTTCTGCAGTTGAGGCCACAGATAAAATTAGTCACAGGAAGTGTCTGTGTGTCTGTGTATGGTGTGAATGAGCGGGTGCTTTGTGCTACTGTGGAAATTTAGGTGAATTCACAGCCTCAGGGCACTAGTACTTGAGGATGTTGAAGTGATAGAGACTTCAGATGAAGAGATAGAGTTGTAGTACCTGCTGGCAGGGAGTTCTTGTGTCGGAGAGAGGTTTTGGGGGTCCCAGGCACACTGGACGGTCGTTCCCATGTTGTTTCTGATAGAGTGATCAGGAGAAGAGGAAGAAGATGATAACATTATGAGAACAGTACCAGCTGTGATTTTACTTTTGTCATTTTGTTGACGATTGCAGCTATTTGTGGGCAACAGTAAGAAGAAGTGATTCCACCCAAAGCTGCACATTTGGCACTTACCGCAGTCAGCAGTTAAACTACAAATGAACAAAATAAGTATATGTGTTGTGTCCAATCTTACTGTACATTTGTAGTGATAACCAGCCTGATAAGAAGTCTCAATTACCATTTTGTTCTACTTCATTCATCCAGCCTAAAATCATGTTCATATGTTCTGCTTCATGTTTCATGTATTGCTGAGATTCTTTCCAGTCGACATGGAAGCTGTGGTGGCTGAAGCTATTGTAGGAGCAGTTCTCAGAAATCAAAGACTTATCCCAAAGTCTCGTTATTTCTAAAAGATGACTAATGCTGCTTCAGCTGATTAGTCAACTGAGAGAGAACTGCCAATAATTTTGACACTCAATTAATGGTTTCACTCATTTCTAAAGCAAAATGCCAAAAAAAAATGTATGTTTCCAGCCTCTAAAATGTGAGGATTACATCACTTAATATTGAGTGTGAGATTGGGTTTTAGACTCATGGTCAGACAGCAACAGAAATTTGAGAACTTTGAAAGTTTGATGGACATTTTTCACAATTTTCTGGCATTTTATAGATTACATGACAAATTAATTGATAACAAAAAGTAATTATAAGTTGCAGCCACACATTCACGCTTGTTTTCATTTTTGTGGCCATTTTTCTGTCACAATTTTTCCTATGTACAGTAGCTAGGGTGCTAGCAAGCTACTTAAGAAGATAACGCCCCTTTTCTTAGACCTCTACAGAGTTCTGCTTGGTTGTATGTTTCTCCAAGCACAACACTGACCTAAAGTATTTGAATTGCTGAACAAACTGGAGCAGTGATTCAGAGGTATGGGACCAGGCTAAGTGATGTCACATGTACCATGTTAATTATGAGTCGCTAACATCAATAGTTCTCTGGCTCAACAGACAATTGTCTTCTTCTTTTCTACCTTAAACTTACACTAACTTGCTTGTTGGCTAACATTAGCATTAGCAAACACAGCTAACAGCAAGCACAGCTTACCCAGAAATGTGTTTACAATGTCTCCCATTGCATAACATTATGAAAACAAGTGGCCACTGTCATGGCTAAAAGCTAGCTTTTTTTCACAGGATGGAGTCTTTTGTGGTTAGTTTATTCCTTCTAATGAGTAAAACAATTTTGAGAACCACATACCATTAATCATCAATATAATATTAAAGCTTAAAGAGGTATGGGACTTGTTAGCATCATTAGATATCTTAGCCAATGAGATTCAGTTAAGGTGGTTGCCATATACTTGCCAAACATGTTTAGTGGCTTGATGGACCCTATGTGTCGAGATTTGGATTTGTGGCTTCAATATCTACAAAGAATTGTTCTGTATCTTATCAGGATGAGAATTAGACCACAATCCCATTGTAAAGGGCCTACATTCTGAAATGCTAGTGGAGGGTGCAAGAGTAGGCTTGTAGTTAGCATGTCTTGTACTACAACCATGAATATACTGAGTTACCGTACAGCACAGTAATACCCACTAAATACAACAGGTACCAGCTTTTATTAACCATTTAGAAAGGAAAAATGTGCCTTCACAATGTTTCAAAGGCACAATTGCTCTTCCATCATCTGTCCCCATTCCACTTCTGCTGGTTAAGATGCTGGAGAACGAGCATACAGTACAAAAAGCTTGACCGACAGAGACCTTAATATAGAAGGTCTGTCTTTGATTTTTATTCCTCTATGTCCACTCTCACCACAGCACTGAGCTCAATTAGCCGTTTACTGTCAGCACAGAAAGAAGAGGCACAGACATGTAAAGAGCTCTTATTTCATTTGGATCTTTTTGGCTGGCTCTGCTCTATTTGGCACTGCCTAGCAGAAGAGACAACTGAGCAAAGCCCATCAGCTCAAATGACACGCATGGAGAGGATAACTGGCAGCAGGCTTATGGAGAGAGGCTGTGCCTTCATGTTTGATGTACAACACCAGCGTAAAGCCTGTACTTGTGGGTCCTAAAAGCCTCAATTTTTCTCCCATAGCCTGTCATAAACAAATCGATACTCTGAGAAATATAGGATATTAATGCAGAAAAATATAGCATAATCTACTTAGCCCAGGGAAATTGTTGTTCATCATGACTGTGTTCCTCGCCAGAGGGGTAGCAGTCAAAACACCATTTAAAAAAACATTTATATTACATTAAATATGTGGATAATGTTCAGTTTGCCATTGCAAAGCCAGGAAGCTGAAATAAAATGACAAATTGAGATAGTTTGTCATTGTTATTTGCAATTTAATGTTCCCACAAAGTTTGTGTAAAGGAAAACACATTATACATGTTAGAAAATAATTGCTGAAAACATATGGAAAGACTGAACTGTGTAGTACTGAATTATGGAGTTAGAGCGTTAAACTGTTTTCATCATTTCTGGATTTTTTGGGCAGGCTTGAACTGGTGGCTCTATGATGTAGAGGGGTTACTAGCACGATTTCTACAGTTAACAGAGTATTGTTAGTATGGTATTAATAGTTTAAAGTTTTAAACTTTGACTACCACCACCAATACCAACATTCTCAATTAGAGAAAGGGTGAAAATAAGGCACAAAGAAGGCCCCATGACTGAGTTTGCATTAGGCCCCCAAATCACTAAATCCGCCCCTGGTCATTATAAGTAATGATGAAGAGTTGTGAAATTATACATATTTACTATAATTTTTGACTCTGAGTGGAGCAGGTTGGGTTTCCAGGCAACAGGCTCTTGAAATGCAGATTGTCGATCATTTCCGTCAAACGGGTTTTTATACAGGGGAGAGAGCAGCTTTGGCACCTGCTAGATTCATACCCCCAGATACAGTGATACATATGCAGCAGCACCAGGAGTAATTCTCATCAGCCGCCTTGTCACAGACGGGCTGAAATCCAAAAGTTTTCAATCTCCCTGAATTGCCTTAATAGTCTTGATAGACCCGTGTCAGCTCAGTTTACCCACTTTAACATTTGTGAAATAGTTCATCCGCCCTTTTCAGGCCTGTCAGAGGTCTTAATGATGTAATTTCATGATATCAATGACAGAATGCAGCATCTAATGATGGAAGCTGCATTAGGAAAGGGTCTTTTATGCAACATAAAAGCATAAAAGCATAAATTAAAGCTGTCTGACTCCTCAAACACAGTCATAACCACATTTTGACTTTGCATATATCACTGGGTTCAGACTCACCAAAGTGTTGCAACTCAAGAGGCTGATACCGGATGACAGTGGTTTCAGTGTGAGGCAGATGTGTATAACTAAATGTATGAATGGAAATAGTCAACAGCAGGTCTCAAAACAGAAATAACCTGGCATCACCTTACTGTCCGCCAACCACGCCACAAGTGATGCGAGACATCCCTGATTCTGAAGGGGGAGAAGGGGAAATGGCCTAGTTGGCTTTGACACTGCTATATTTTATTTATAACCATATGACATTGGTCCCTGATGCATTAGCTACCTCCTGTCTCTGTTTTTGTAATCAATCAGAACAGCCCATTCACACTCCTATTATCCTGAGGAGGAAAGCGCCGAGATACTTCCAAGATCTCATCTTTTAGCGATAAGACAAAGAAAGAAAGAAGAGAAGATGCACTGTGACTATTGTAGAATAAAATTAGCATTTGTGGTACACTCCCTGGTGCTGTTTGACTGAAATTACAAAGGGCATATCCTTTTGCACTCAAAAATCATACTAAAGTGATTTTCAAATGCTTTGTATTGAATGCTCCTTTACTTTCCAAGCCTTTAGGTGGGTGTGCCAGTGTATGTGTTTGATTGACAGCTGAGCTGGCAGGCGCTCAGACACACAATGAAAAAAAATTACCGTAGCTTACAAGCCATGGACAAACTACATTTTGTTAGCTGTGGTATAAAAAATAAGAAACACCATTTAGCACCTAAACTAACCAATGTTAAAATTTGCAGAAAAGTTTTTAAGCTGTTAAATAGAGAGCTGAATTCATACTATGTTCCAGGAGTAACAAGTGTAGGCTAGAAAACCTCATTCAAATTGTCATGTGTAATAATACAACTTTCTTAAAAATCAAGCCACACAACATACCTTCCTCAACTAAAATTTGAAAAATGTCAATGTGATAATGTGTCAATTTAATATTTCCATTTTAAGTGGCATTAACAAAAACCTTTTAACAGTCCATCGTGGGACGAAGCTCACAGCTAGACAGATCGAAGCTTGTCGAGAGACCGTGATGTCAAGGGGAGACAGGACAAAGAAGGCTGCAAACATTTCTTTAAACAGCAGAGTTAACAGCTAAGACATTAAAGGATGGCATTTGAAGATCATTATTTGAGCATGGGTCGATATTATGGGTAAAGAAACTGAGAAGTTGATGAGCAGTACATGCACTGCCACGCTGGTAAACTGGAAATTCTGAAAATAGGGAAGCACAGTTTCTAGAAAGAGTTACAGAAGCTGGAGGAACAGCAATTAGCATGAAAGTGACATCATGCCTTTGAATATCTATGTGCTACAGCTGACTAGCTAATTAGCTGACTAGCTTGTTCAACAAGACACAAGACATGTGTTAATACTTAAACCTGAAATAACTGCAATAACATTTTTTTTAAGTCAGTATCCTATGATAGAATGGTGACATTACTGCTTTATGCAAATATTTGGTTTAATTAGAATGATATGGTTGACTATATGCACAAGGGTCTACGTGATGTAAAATATAATTTCTTCCATTTGCACTGTGATATTTTCAAAGGACATGTATTTTATAGAGCAGACCTGTATGCTGAAGCAGAAGAGAAACGTGCAATTTCAAACGGATTTCATTTTATTTATAAAACAGATGAGAAGTTATTTATAGTTTCGTATGAATCAACTTCATTCAAAAATACCTGGAAACTGAGCGGACTGTCTGTCTGTGGTGAATCTACAGTGTGTGTGTGCTGGGACTGTTGAGTATTTGGTTTGGTGTGTTTATAAAGCAGCCTACTGGTCAGGTTGGGATGAGTGGAGAGTCTTAGGAGACGGCTGGTACAAACCGCAGCACCCTGCACCGCTGCACCCAGCAACACAGGAAGGAAAACCTACAAAACAACGAGCCCTGACACAAGGACATGCAGCCCTCACCCACGCACACAGCTCTGTTACTATGGCAATGCAGGAACACAAACGGACACATAAACATACACACACACACACACAAAGAAAGTATCTAATCTAGGTGAACTTTAGAATAACGAAAGGGAGGTCCAGTGAAAATAGCAGTGATGCTATAAATACTGATTGTTTCAGTAGAAAATGATATCAGATGGATTTCTTTGGAAACAGTTGCTGCAGTGGTGAATGTGAAAGAACCACACGCATGCAGTACGGTAATGAATGAGTGTGTGTTAGGATTGAGCTGCAAAGAAACAGAACATGAGTCCTTGAGGTTTTTCTCTGCTCTCAGAGGCCAGTTTTACAACACTACAGCAACAATACTGCTTTCTTTAGGAGCCAAGACATACTGTAGATGCTGCTGATGTGTTTTTTATATGCAAAAAAGTTATGAAAGATGTATCATTTTCCCTCTCAGGAAATATTTGCAACTCTTTTGTTCCAGCACACCAGTCTTGTCATTCCAGGCTCTGTCCCTCTGGAGTATTAACAGTTTTACTATTGAAGATAAGTTTTGAAACCCTGTCATATGAAGACAAAACAGATCTGTTAAAGTCCTTCTGGAATAACACAGAGACAGAGGGGAAAAAAATCAAACATTTTGAGATTATCTTAACTGTTAAAACATCTTATAACCACACATTTTTGATGTGATCAAAAGCAAAATGTCAACTTTTTGACATTAGCAGGTTAACCACCTAATTTTATCTGAAAAGAGAAGGAGAGGAGGAAGAGGAGGAGTGACTCCCCTGGTCTCGTGTCTGGGTGGAGCCCTCGGTTAATTTTAGATTCCCTCTCGTGGCCACAACTCGACCGCTGTGACCATGATCAGAGACCTACAACATGTGAACATCTCTGATGTGAAACTGATTTCTCTCTTAAGTGACCACTAATCCACAGTCCTGGTTATCCAGTATGAAGGGTGCAGGTGAACAGTCGTTGGGCCTCATGCAACAACCACTCATACCAACAGATCTGTTCTTCAATGGCAACAGGCCGCGTTCAACAGGCCTGGATCAGTCACAAGAGACAGATTAAAGTAAGAATAGTCCAAATCAAGGCAGTAGAGTAGTAGAGGACAAGATCAGAGAAACACTGTATTCTACATTTCCCATAATGCAACTAAACAATGTCTTTCATTGCCTTTTAAATGCCTCTTCTTTCCATACTTCCAGCTTCTTACACAGGCTTTCTTGTAAAAAAAGAGTAAATCTCAAGCCTATGCCGAGATGACCATGATGACATCATCATCATTAATTTTGTCAGCCTTTAAAAAGCTCGCTCCAGAGCCAGAGAAGACATTGTAAAACTGTTTTCGCAGGCTGAAAGTAAACTTACTAAAATCATTGGAGTGCCCCTTATTTTAATTATAATGGTTTCATCTCAGTGAACTAGTAGTTTACATATGACAACTAGACAAAAAAAGCAACAAATAAATAAATCTTGGTCAAAGTAATATTCTGTTCTTGGCATGAATGTGCATCATGGCTGCCATTTTAATGAGATTAACTTTTTTTGTTTCTATTTTCACTGGCATGACAACATCAGTGATTCAGTGGTTGTCACACTCCAACAGCTGCCTCAGGGTTTTCATGCAGGCTGCTGTCCAAGTGAACATCCTCCATTATAACAAGTCACTGACCGTTTTGCTTTAACATCTAACTTCATGTCAAATCATTCCTTCTTTATTTCTGTCACAAAAGTCCCTGCAATGACAATTTGTTGACAGTTGTAGTAACATTTCCTTTTATTCGTGTCTGCTAATACAACTACTGACTGCTAAATCTGTTCTGTTTTTCTCTGCTGATTTCTAACAGCAGGACTTCATGTTTAGTGGTTTGAAGGTCCTCCTTTATACTCTTGGGTGACGCTTAGTGGATGAAACTTGCTGACAAATTGAGCCAAACATTTAGTCTGAAACACCACTCATTCTCTACAGCTACGTTAGCAACTCTCTTAATGCTAACATGCTGATGTTTAGCAGCAGTGTTGTAGCTTAGCGTGTTAGAATGCTGTTGCTAATTAGCACTAAACACAAATTGAAGGTGAGACTGATGGGAATGTCATTCATTTTGCAGGTATTTGGCCACAAACCAAGTATTGAACAAATTAATTTATGAACATATGTATCACATTGTCAGACCAACTGACAGACAGACCAACATTATTGTCCATAAAGCCATACTGGCTAGCACTAGGGTGGCTAAAAAGATTGTCACTGTGTCTGTATGATTGGTGAGAGCTGCATCTGAGAAACCTGCGCTTCCTAACCTTCATTACATCCTCAAGTCAAAGGTACATGAGAGTCGCCAACAGTAGATATTAGTGTCATCAGTCAGGTTTTAGAGTGAGTTCAGTCAGGGATAGTATGTCTGCAGAACAGAGGAGGGTATTAAGCTGTCTCTATGCCAGTGTGTGTGTGTGTGTGTTTGTGTGTGTGTGTGTGTGTGTGTGTGTGTGTGTGTTCAGGGAGAAACTGAGTGGGAATTGTGTTTTTACAGAAACAAGGCACTATCAGCAGTATCATTTCTACAAGGCCCTGATGTGCTCTGTCTCGCTCTGGTACCATCACTACCACAGACACTGAGTGAACGTTTCACTCCATTACAGACAGATGAAACCACGTAGATATCATTTAAGAACAAATGTTTCCCTATAGATGTAAAATTTTCATATAAAAAAATCACTTTATTTTTAATCCAAAGTGTAGTTGGGGAGCAAGGCAGGAAACCTTCAGTGTGAAATGACAAATGAAAACTAGAAAATAAATGTTTATTAAGTATGCATCTTTTAAGGTGAAAGAAAAATCTATAACATTTTAACTTTTTGTTGATAACAAATGTAATCTTTTGCCTCTTGGTCTTTTAGTCACTTTGATGAAAAATTAATCACAGGGCACCCTAACAGTTGCACTACATGTCATATAATATTATCCCATTAAATTCTGGAGTCTGGTTCCACACAAAGGAAGCACCAAATCCAAACTAAAGAGCAATGTTTTTCAGAACACAGGAGCTAAAAACCTAAGAGCTGTGCAGGATTTAAGGTGGTGCTAAGCTAGAAAATACCCTGAAGGATAGTAAGAGATATTATTATACTCAGCTTCATGTTGGGTGGTTCTTAGCCTCCACATAATCAATTACAATCACAGAACATACACCTTGTCAGGTATGAGCCACTGTCTGTGCATTAAGTCAGGACATGGTTAGCCTAGATTAGCAGTGGGGCAGCTAACCTGCTGGCTCTATTCAAAGTTAAAACATAAAACTGAAGCTGACTTGTTGACACAATTTATCTTGTTAGCTTTTTGGATGTAAGAACAACAATTTGTGGTTTTAGGAACTATGTCTTAGTCAACAGCTGGAAGCAGAGACTGCATGAAATAGCTCCAACCTGTAACTACCCCTAAAAAGTTTCAACATTTCTGTTCATGTACGGGTTAAACAAACACAACATTTTGCTTTTGAGGTGTTGGTAGGCATATGCTTTCATTTTGGACAGAGCCAGGCGAGGTTTCCCCCTGCTTCTAGCGTCTTTACGCTAAGCTAGGCTAACCATGCACTGACTCCAGCTCTGAATTAAACTCTCAGACATGAGATAGGTATCAATCTTCTCATCTCCCTCTTGGTAAGACAGCAGCAAAAGCATATTTCCCAACATGTTATATACTTCCTTTAAAGTGATCATGGACGTGATAAAATGTCACTAGAACTGTTTAAGTTTCTTTTACCATTGCTTGTGGTGTTGACGTAGTATCGCCGCCCTTGTGGAGACATGTAGCATCTCCATTGAGGAGGCAGGGGGTCTCTGAGATCCTCCACAGGAAGCTGACTCAGTGATGCTGTCCTCTGTCAAGACAAGAAAAAGCAATAAAAACATCAGTGTCAGTGTCAACAACCACAGACAGGCTCATCAGCAACTTGGAGACACATATAAACAGTGTGTTAGCTCCTAGACAGAGATTTATTTCTCAAGGGCTTTCATAATTGAGCATAATTACTGGAGATAAACAGATAAAAGAAAATTAAAAAAAAAAAACAACAACTCACTGCAGATCAGGCAACACTAGAGATGCAGTAGATATGTGCAGCACTCAGCTCGAGTTCAATAAGGTTCTCATTTCCTCAAGTATTTCACAACCAGCAACCAATGACATCATAGCAGAGCAGGCTGAGCCGCTGCTGCTGCCACACAAAGAACAACAAACTGGCGCGTCTCTGCAGTTGGACCTAGAGCCGGAGTTTCAGAGTCAGTGTATGTGCACACAACATACAGCTGAGGAGCACTGGAGAGCATGTAGGCAAACTGCACACATCTGCTACTGATTAGCAGGAAAACAACAGGCAGAGACCATTGTAACACATTGTGGAGATGCTGTTTGGAGACTTTGGCAGAGCCAGATGAAATTCCATATCAGCCACAGTTTTGTTACTGGGGTCCATACCAAGTCATTCAAGCATCTAGTAGAGTAGTAACTGCAAGGAAACTTGATCCAGTTTCTGCAGGCCAGATACTGTATGTGTTCAATAGAATACAGTAGAAAGAGGAGCCTTGGGTCATTTACAGACATAACTGACCGTTCACTAAACCCTATCCCCGAACAGCAATTGTCCAATAATAGCTTAGCAACCGTAACTAGACATGGCAGGTCTTTCAAGTTTTGGATTTCTCCACATGCTAAAGTGGTGAACATGGACCTGAATAAAGAGAGATACTCTGAATTTGAAGTGCATGAAGGATCTTTTTTTTAGCTTTTCCGAAAGCAAAAACAAAGAACAAAAGTGTAAAAAGTGGAGTAAAAAGTGTACTTGATTGCTGTGATGTAAGGTGAAAGCATTAGCATATCCATGTCCATGTCCTCCATTATTTTGTGGAGTTACAGGTTACATTTAAAAAGCCCTGTTTCAACATAGCACAAATTATAGTCATGTATCATGTATGTGACCATCGAGTGAATATTTTAGACCCTTTTACAGGGGTGTCGTCTTATAATAAGTCAACTTGAAACATTAAAAAGTCAGCTGCAGAAATTTTTTTCAGCCAACTCATGGAACTAATGTTAGCTTTATTAGCTAGCTAGCCATAGCTGATAAAATCTGTTAAGTTATTTTCAGCCGGCAAACAGCCACTGCCTAGAAATGAGAAGCTCCTTTTGCCTACATCTGCCTGAAATCAAGGACACATACGAATGCTAAATCTGCCCCCTCAATCATTGTAACCTGCATATGTGTCGTTCAATACAAGTTCAGCACATGTATGAGAGAATCTTTGATTTTGGCCCCCATAACTTACATTGAAAGAACATTTGAAGGAGATCTTTTAATAACCAGTATGAACAGGAGGAATGATTACAGCAAGGAAAACCTCTTTCACTGCTCAGATGGACACCTGTTGTTTTAAGACAGACTTGAAAAACTGTGAACCTGACCTTTAACTTTTAAACCTTTAAACAGCGCTTGTGTAGGCTTAGTGTTTACTGAATTGAATATAACAGCTTGAACTAGCAACAGAATGAACGTACTACTGTACTAAGACAGTCAGAATCAATGGCAAACATCATGGTGGTATGAACAGCAATGTATTCACTTACTGATCATTTGACAGTGACTTCACTTAGCTTAGAAAAAAGTGATCTAACTACATAGTCAGTGACTACATATCTTTGAACTGAACTGAACGAAATGATTCAAATCAGTAAAGGGATAAATACATAATTTATACCTCTACCATGCGAAAACAGAAAGCGTGACAGACATAGCAACAGTAACTAGGGCCAATTGGTGATGCATTTGAACATCAGACGAAGGTTCAACCAAGTGCAAGCTATTTGACGTTCCTAAACTAATCAGTATGTGTAAGTTCAGCTGGTTGCATGCAAGAGAATGCATGCAAATGCAAGAGAAAGAGAAACAAACTGTCCCTGGAGATAAAAGCTGCATCACCTCAGAGAATGAAGTCATTACATGTAACTGCTTCTGCTGGAAGAAGAGAAGGGAAGAAACCCTCTGGTCCCACAGGACTGGAGACTATGAATCTATGTCAGCCCCGAATGACTTATGAGTCTATGTAATTACAAAGTCTCCAACAGCATCGCCAGGATGTTTTCCCTTTGATGGTCTCAGTGGTCACTGTTATATTTGTCCTTCGTGTGCCTTTGAGAAACAGATTTGCTTGAATAGTCCAGTAATTTCCTACAGCAGTGAAAAGTGGTCATGGATGTAACAATGGATAAACCCCAACATGCCATGACAGAAAATCTGAGCTATTTCCGATCGTATCGGTGACACAGGAACACATGTTAATGTACTGCAAAAGAAATGGAGGGAGAAAAAAGTCAATATGACTGCCAAGCCACAGATACAGTTACAGTGGAGCTAAGTGCTCAAGTATGTAGAGTGCACTGCACAGTAGTGTGCAGAGGCAAGTTATCCTTCAGTTGATCCACAAATCAAACACAATGGGGTATTACATTCATTTTCAGTCTTCAAATGTATAATGGGTGAAAACAGGACAGAGCAGGCAATATGTGAAAGAGACTGTTACCTCAAACTCATCATTCCATCACTATCCGCATGACAGTCCTGGATTGCTATCTAATGCAACCTGGATGTTTAATTTGCTAAAGCGTTCATCAACTCTATTATGTGAGGAATGAAATATGAATTTGCTGGATGGTAGGCAGTCTCCTTAGCAACTTCAATGATGGGAAACAACAGGTGTATGGTAATTACAAACATGACACATTCTGACAGATAGACAGCCAATACAAAACATTGTGAGCTCAGTGCTTCCAATAGTGGCTGAAAGATATATAAATTAGAGTAATGTTTGAAAGAATTTTGAGAAATATGCTTATTTGATTTTTTTACAAGCTTGAGATGAGAAGATTAATATCAATCTAATGCCTGTGGGTTATGTACGGAGTTCGAGTCACGATGTGATTAGTGTAGTTCAGCATAAAGATAATTAAGTAGGGGAAAACAACTAGCCTGGCTATGTCCAAAGAAAACACTACAAAAATACTCCCACCAATACTTCTACTAATTAGAAAATTGTATCTCATTTGTTTAATCCATACACAAACAGAAAGGTTAAAATTATCATTTGTGGCTTTAGGAGAAATTAAGTGCTAGAACTATTTCTTGATGAACAACAGATACGCTATCCATCTGCCAAGCGCTTCTGTGCAGCTTCCTGCCAACCTCACTGTGATGACAAGACTATGGGAAAAGGTTATGGTATGTAACTCCCCATAAAAATCACAAATTGCCATTTTTACATTTTTGCTTGTGTACGGATTAAACAAATGAGATACAACATGTTTAGAGGTGTTTCAAATCTATGCTAAGCTAGGCTAACCACACACTGGCTCCAGTTCTGTACTTAAACATTGATATGAGATTCATATTGATCTACTCATCTCACTGTCATAAAGAAAGCCAATAAGTGTATCTGAAACTAAACAATAGTATTGCTTCAATACAGCTTCTTGCCACCAGTGATTCTACATGGTTTGTACTGATTACTCTGTCAAACCAAATCGGGTTTTTAGTTTTTTCCCGCCGTTCTTCCTGTAACACATTTCATGTGTCTGAGAAACTGAAATGTCAGGGTTCCATCCAGGATCAGGACCACTCAGATCCATGTTGTGCAGTAAAAAGAGACACTTAGGGATTTCTCTGCATGCCCTGGCTACTTTCCTGTTGGTGTTCTTCAGGCACACTGTTGTTTGGTCACATGTTCATTATCATTGAAATGATACCGCAGTATTGTTTTTCTCTGAGCTCAGCAGATATGGCTCTCAGAAGCAGGAAAAGACAGATGGGAGTGGGCTGTTGTGGTCAGGCGGACACGGATAATATGCAAAAATCTTGGACATGAAGACACTTCAGGTTGTGGACATGGTTCATTTCCAGAACAACAATTTCAAAAAAACTTAAAGTTCCCCTGAACCTCCAGTGTAAGTTTCTGTCTTTTGAAGATTTGTTTCAAACTAAGTCTCCAACCTGCACAGAGCTTTGACTGAGCAGTGCTCTGAGCCACAAGTTAAAATCCTCCTCCCTGGCAAAAGTTTGAGACAGACATAACAGTCCTGTCGTACAGATAAAAAACAGACAGAGGAGAGAGAATGGGAACACCTTGGTGGTGGGAAGTATGACGCATCTCAGAGCCAGCTTGTCTCGGCATATGCAACATTAAATAATGCACCATTCCAGATGGTTAACCTTCTAAACCCCAGACTGCCTGTGGCTCCACATTCACAGCATGCCAGAAAAGCCCCTGGCAGAGAACACAAGGACTCATCCCAGGCTGCGATGACTGAGAAGCGACCACAACAATCACGGCTGCTGTCTGTGAGCCCTGCAGACGCTCTCTATACATCTGTCCTCCAGTATGATTCCATCTAAAATAGACTTTTAATTTAACATTCATTAGTCATTGCAGCAGTCATTTGAAAACACAAAGATAAGATAAGCGGGAATTAAATTGTGAGTTGGTGAAATGTGGTTTAATTAAAGTGTCACTCCCACTAAATATCATCCATAGTGGATGATCAATGGACTCCATCAGTCATTTTATACCAAGAATTTCGATGCTCATTGTTTTGTTTTTTTAAAATTACGTCCAGTTGGTCTAAACCTGTCATGTTTACTTCTATGTCTGTCAGTGGTTTCCTTCATTTCCCACAACATTCAGTGATGGTACGTCAACTTGTTTCTCTCTAACCACTTTCTAACAATGATGCTTCTGATTTGCAACCAAATCCCTTATTGAATATGCAATATTGTGGCTGAATTACTGTACACTATGATGTGTGCAAGTTGTTGGTGGAGAAATTGCCTCTTATATGTGGGATCAGTTAAGGGTTCAGTATGCTTCAAACGAACGTCTTCGCACAAGGAGTCGTTTGAGCACATCTAAAGGCAAAACTGTTCCCCCCTGTTTCAAATGGTCACATTCAAATGCAGGGAGAAAAGCCTGCCATCATAAGCAAAGTTTCCATCCAAATGTGGCACAAATTTTAACCAGATTTCTGGAAAATCTGCAAAAGAAAATGCTAATTAATGCATGTTTCCTTCCACTACTTCTACACACATATTTGGAGCTGGGCTTGTCAAGGTGAACAGTTGGTGGCACTAATTTTCCAGTGCGGCACAATTGCAGAACAGAGAGAGCTCTCTCTACTCAAAGGCATTCATGGTTTTCCAACCACAGAAAGTGACACAGGTAGCTCTGTGAAGAATGAAAAAATTGTGAAATCCTGCCTACTTTCTCACCTCCCCAACCACTGCAGGAAGTGACCATCAGGTTGTTAATTTCGGAAAGTTACAAAACTTGAAAAAACAATGTCAGAAAGATGTGGAGGGAGGGGATTAGAGATGTTCAATGACCACAAAAGCACTTAGTTTAAAGCATACTGACGTCAACAAGACCCTTGCTCTTTGATTCTGAGGGTCTCGCTCTGAAATTTGGTGTTCGCTGCTGATAATAATGATGTTCTTTGCGAACATGACAACAATACTACTAAACAACAAAATGGGCCAAGAAATATGAGGTACATGACCAATATGACATATGCGTAATTATGGCTTAAGACTGATATCCATGATTATTTTGCTTGATACTTTGATTATTACATTTATTTACAAAGAAATGAGAAAAACTCTAGTGCACCTCAGCATTTTAAAATGACAGCTGCTCTAAACAGGATTATGTATATTAAAAATATATCAACTGACTGCATGTGATATGAAAGGTGTCACTCATAGTGACAAACCCACACATAATAAACACCAACTCTGTTTTTAGCATCTTTCAGCTCACTGTTTTGGCTTCACACCTCTTAGACAACTCTTTTCAGTGAAAAAGCTCCAATAAGCGACTAGCTGGTGAACATAGACAAGCATTTAGAGGCTAAAGAGCCAGATATTTTTCTCAGGAGTCGGTGATGACCAAAACGGAGCTATAAGGGGTGAATTTTGAACTTACATTAATCAGGTGGACAGAAACACAATTCCTGGATGTGTAACTAAGCAACTGTTTACCATAACAGCTTCATAAGGTGATTATATATCATCGTTGTATTTACAGCATATTGCACTACCCCCTAGTGGCCAAAAGTTTCAATGTAGGTTTAAGGATTAAGGGCTTTAAAATGTAAAAAAAACATTTTTTGGGATATTGTGATGATGAAAGTTCATTTGGCTTCAAACCTTTGTAGCTTAAGAGAAACTGTAGCATGTCAAATGTTTATGATGCTAAAAATGAAGAAACCAAATACTACGCTGGTCTTCCTGGTACTATAAACAGATCCCAGCATTTTCTTCCTCAGATTACAGATGTTTCCCACACACCCCCAAACACAGGCAGCATCTCTTATTATGGAAAACAAAATACCTCATGGTCTCTGTATTTCAGTGACACTGGCTCCCTGCCTGGAAAACCAAGAATAATTTGTTAAATTCCCTTAAATTCCCTTGGAAAATGCCTTTAAATAAATAGCCAGCTTGGCTTTGAGGTCAGATAGAGAATAACAGTGTAGTAAACTTGGTTGTTACCCCTTCACCTGGATTTTAACAGGCTGGGGTGAGACTTATGGGACAGTTTCTGTTTGTTTCCTCTAAATAGATTTTAAGGAAGTTCAAACCCAGGGCACTGAAAATTTGGTGTAATTGAAGTAATTTATCCAAAAATAGATGACAGGATAGAGAGGCATGGATGCTGACATTGAAAAATGAATAATTGGATCCTAAAATGATTCTCTAAGAGTTAAATGAGTTCATTCATCAACATAACTCCTGAGCAACTATAATGTTATTTAAAAAATCCATGCAATAATAAAAGTAACAGCAATGTTTTCTCACTATAATAGTACAGAATTATCTTATTGAGTTCATTCTTCTACTGACGTCAGAGAAACAATTATTTTTAGCTGTAAAGATTCTGAGATTTCAGCAGGTTAGCAATGTTACAATACAGACATTGATTGTTCAGAAGAGGTGAGTCATCAGATGCAACTGTCACTGAGATCACGTGTATTGTGAAATGCTGGTCACCCACTCACTGGCTGTGTGGAGGAGGACGAATGTGCAGCCTCACTGCTCCAGAGTTTCAACAGACTGGATTACTGGACAGGCCCAACATTTAGCTGTCCTCACTCATGCCTGAGTGACTCACTAACTCCTGACTTGTGACAGGGTATGTGTGTACTGTAGGTGCAAGTGTGTGTGAAAAAGAGTTTTTGCCACGTAGTGCTCTATGTTGTTGCTATGTGTGTAAGCTGAACCTGACCTCTGGTAACCCCAGTGGAAACATCTGGACTCGGGAAGAGGAGAGTCTGTAGGGGTGAAGGTCTGTCAGAGCAGCTGTCCGGTTTCCAGCTGGAAAGATTCAGAGGCGGAGAGGATCTTGAACACGAACATGAGGTGAACATGAGCCGTAAAAGACGTGGAAATGGTCTCGGGCTGCTTCCGCAACAGGGTCAATGTATAAGAATCATCTTTATATGGAGTTTCTACTATAGCTGCGAAGTGTCATCTTAAAGGAGTACTCCAGCTAAAGCCTGCAGAATTGAAAGTCAGCTCTGAAAGGTTTATTTTACAGACCACAAAAGCTTTCATCAGCATGAATTCAATACAAATACAAGGGATTCCAACGGAAACCCAGAGCCAGAGAAAAAACTAGGGATGCACTAATTTGATATGCCACATGCCTTATGAAGCAGACCAGATATTGACCATGACATGACTGTTCCACAATAAATACAATTTCTTCATTAATATAATTATAGAATTTAATGTTGTTCCTAACTACACGCTGGCCAGCATTTTTAGTGGTGCAGATTGATATGAACAGATACCCGGAGTTGTGGTATTTGAATTAGCATTGGGAGAGAATAAGCTGGATCAGTGCATCCCTAAAAAAGGTGTCCCAACGTTCGTAGGAACTTTGCAAGTAATCTCTCAATACACTACTTCCATGTCAAACATTCACCTCCTTCATAGCTTCAAAACTCAACTGGAAGTACATACTTGTTTAGCAATATACGAATTGACAATGGATTGGTACATATTGGTTGGAATCCATTGTAAATATCTTGAATCCAAGCAGACTACAGCTGTGAAGGTGCAATCTGCTACATTCAAACCCAAAGGCAGTGAGTATTTGATAGGCAAAAGATTGGTTTTTAGTATTCATTTTTTGCAAAATTTTGCAAAATTATTAAAAGACCTAGCACCTGGGATGTTTGAATCTTCTAATAAGTAAAATTTGACCACATTTGTAGAGCAGTGAGTATGGATTATTGGGAGTTCAACAACAAAAGAAACACTAGTGTGTCCTCCACACACAGCTGTAGACATCTCAAAGTAAAAGTGGTGTTGTGCTGTCAGGTAGAACAGTCCTTGGCATCACCTTTCCCAAGCAAACAAACAGCACACTGTGATTGGTTGTGGTCCAACGTGTTGTCAACCATGTCTCTCTGCCGAGTGAATCGCAAGAATATGACTCTGATTACCTAATGTGAAACAGTCATCATCTCAAAAGACAAAAATATCATGGTGCCATCATAAAGTCATTGAAAATATCTTCTAGTAAGTGTAGAAATGGCTAAGTTTCAGTTTTAACTGATATTTCAATCCAATGAAATTGATGCCTGGGCGCTCCCTACGCAATTGCTTGATCATATTCTGCTTTAGCTGAGATGAAAATGTTCAGATGATGCCCCGGCAATAACTGCAAGATGTTCTTAAGTCACTTCACAAAATCATGTCTTCACCTCACTCCAATTAGTCCTTCCTGGAAAAAATCAGAGTACCATGCTTGTCTGTTTTACTACATTTTCAAGAAATTTCATTCTGTATACGGGCACGTCTAGAAGAAAAACCAAACAAATTCCAGCTGTATACATACTGGAGCAGAGCTGTAAACAGCCACAAGCAAGTACACAGCCACAAACACAAAGCAGCACAGTCTTTTTCATGATGAGATGCAGACGGGGAGCGTGGGCCATCTAGTCTGGAGTTTCTACTAAAATAGTAGCGAGGTATACAGTGGATGTGTATACTGTGAAGTTTTTTCCCCGTTCGCTCTCTCTCCTACCTTGTCATGTCAGAGGAGCATGGGAACAGAGGTCTGACAGACAGGGGAAGTGTCTGTTTCCTATTATTCACTCATGAATACCTCCACCTTCCCTTTCTAGGGCAACGCTGTCATGTCTGCACACCCTGGGTTACGGGGAAGTTCACATAGAACTGCTGATGGACAAATGCAACACTGGGTTGGACATTATCAGTTGTTGACTTTTCATAAAAATCTGAGGTCTGTCAGTTCATGCTGTGCACGTCACATATGATGGAACTTCTCCTTCTTGCTGCAGTAACTATCAGTCTTAATGATTACTGGAGGTTTGACAGGAATAATCTCTGCTTTCAGATATATACTGTACGTGTTATACAACCAAGTTTATCTACTGTTCCTGGGTCACAATTCTGTTTTTTGTGTCTTAAAATTCAATTTTCCACATAAGTATGGGGCTCTAAATGTATTACTCACAAATGCTAAATGATACATTTAAAAACTATTTATTTTATTAGAAATATATAATTTAATATAATTGATGGTATTTAGAAATCTCAGGACCCTACCCTTATATGACACAACCCTATTTGTGGTCCTGACTAGGATTCCTATAGCTGGCTCCATTTTGGATGGAGCGGAGCTATATATATTTTTGAAAGAGAAAATAATACATTCATTTTCTTACTAAGAAAAAATTCGACTGATAAGCAATAAAATACACTCAGGGTTTTGCAACTAAAGCTTGACTTGGCCTGGTATGACCAATAGCTTATGGTGGCTAATGTTAGCTAACGTTAGCAAATTTTTAGATATTGCTGTATAACAATGATATTTCTAAGTCAGTTAACTGACTTTATGGTTTCACATTTGAACTGAATCAGGTCCGGACATTGTCCAGAGTTGCCCTTTCACACATGTAGCACACAGCAGGAGATTGTCCACATCAGACACCTTCTGGAAATACTCCGTTTGGTTTAGGTGAGGGATGGCTTCACAGTGGAGCATTCAGGCCCCGTCAAAACAATGCAGCTTAGCTGGCCTGCTGCGTTTATCCAGCGCCAGCCGCATGATAGAAACGTCATCAACACACCCACTCACTCACTGTGAATTCTGTATTCACAGATGGGCTCAATCGGACATTACGAGGACATTGTACTAGGGAGGTGGCAGGGTAAAGTCTGTTTAATGTCCAGTCTGACTGATTCAGACATTTGCGTTCACACATACAGCTCCTACAATTAATGTCTGGAAAATTTCAGGGTTACAGTGCATATGTGAATGGGGCTTAAGACTCTTCTCTACTTGTGATACTGACACATACACATAAGTTTACTGAATCTTTTATCTTCACTCCCTGTTTTACAAAATATACAAATCACTCAGGTAGTCATTTATCCAATGTACTGTATCTAGCACAGATTAAATACAGAAAAAGTCATTTTTTGAAGGTCAGTCTGTGAGTTTAAACTCTTAAAATGTAAAATTCAGCAATTTTCAGTTCAATTAACCATTGGTTCATGAGGTGTGCTGTGTTGACTTTTGATGGTATAAACACTATTCCAGAGGCTTTTCCTTCCTGGCAAGAGGAAATTTAGAAATTATGAATTATAATATGAAGATAAAATTATCACCCCAAAAAAATATAGCTTCAGCCCAAACTATCAGCATCAGTGCTCAAAATCACTCCAGTGACCCACACAAAACAAGGACACGCTCACACACTAACTCCCACACAAACCCTTGAGAGCGACGTAACTCCATCTCATCACCGTTGTTATCAATAGGCCCCAGTGGAGACTGAAATGCTAACCTCTTGCTCTGTTCTGAAGCAGAGCAGAGAGTTCCCAACCCTTTGGGATCTCTCAACGGGAGTTTAGGCCTCTTGTGAAGAAATCAGCCAGGGAGAAATTTCTCACATGTATGCCTGGCTGCTAACTACTAGACCTAGAGGGAAGAATGTGTTAAGATACGGCAAGATTTAGCTGGAGTGAGTGGAGGAGGAGTGAAAGTACAGTCCATGGAGGGGGAAAGAGTGAGACGGGGAGAGGGAACCAGAGCGACAGGGGCTGTGGACCATATCTTTATTTGGGAGACATTGTTTTGGTTTGGGCAGATGTGGGAACCTGAAGCAAAGCCACATTCCCAGATGTAGAGACACTTCAGACACTGGAGGAGGAGGGATGCACATGCGTGTTTAAGCATGCACTCAGCACACAGTCAGACATAGATACTGAACATGCATACATATGCTCACACAAACTGTCATTATTGTCCGCTCAGTGCCTCACCACTGAGTATAGTATATGTGTTTGTGTGTGTGTACAGGCTGCAGTGGTCCCTACAGCTAACAAAGCTTGTTTTGTTACATCCCGCCCACTCCAGTTTATGTGAATTTCTCAAGCCTTGTTGGGTCTCACTGTCTCTCCTTTAAGCTTCTACTTAAGCCATACGAGTGACGTGACTAAGACAGACCTACTATGACACACCATGTGCACTGCATATGAAGGAACGTGCTCTCCAGTGTGCAGATTTTATCTGCACAGGCCTGCTAATGTTCTCAGGATCAGATATGGCAGCATGTCAATCAACTGTTCTGCTTTCCACTCAAGTACTAAACTCACTGAGTTCTCCACAGTAACTAATTAATGTCTCGCTTTGACCTTGCGACATTGCGAGACAACACAGTAAATACTTTTAAAAGCCTGACTGCTTTGCTCAGCTGGTAAAGCAGAACTTTCCAACGCCAGAAGTCCTGGTTGCCTAATGCATACTGTCCTCCCCCAAAACGTCAGCCTCTTTTAAAAAGATGCAGCCTAATTCTTGAACGCGCATACCAGTGGTTAAGACTGTGTATATACTGTTGAGAAATATCAAGTGGTAAACCTCAGTGGTTACACTGATCTGGGTCTTCCCACCTGATTTGGATTTCCCCTCCAAATGCCCCATCCTTCTCAAACAACCAAGCTTGTCAGAAGTAATGAATCACAAGTCTGTAATGTTGGATGGATGTTCATCATAGATTAAGATCTTACACATGAGTACCCAGTCTTGCAAATGATATGATACTGACAACATCATCAACCTTTGACCTCCAGTTTGCAGTTTGCAGCAGAGTGTGAAATGGCTGGGATAAGAGTCAGCACCTCCAAGTCTGAGGCCATGGAACACTGCAAGAAAACTGTGGATTGCTCACCTCAGGTTTGGAACAAGCTGCCAAAAGTATTTCAAGGTCTTGTTCACAAGTGCAGGTAACATGGAGCATGAGATCACAAGGCAGATCGGTGCAACATATAGGCAGTAATCCAAGAGTTGTGGAGGAGCGAGCCAAGCGTGGATGTGACGTTATTAGTCACAAATACATTCCAACCCTCAACTATGGTCATGAGCTTTGGGTAGAGACTGAAAGCAAGAGATCATGGATACAAAAAAAGCAAAAGGGTTTTCCTACACAGGGTGTCCTTTAAGGCAGTGGTTCTCAAATTTTTTTCACGTCAAGGATCCCTACACTGACACAAATTAGACCACAGACCCCGATTTGATAAGATTTTGTCCCAGCGTCCCCATCTGATAAGATTTTTGCTTTTAGATGTTTTATTACAGAAAGTGTATGACAACAATGACCAGAACAGTCATACATTCTGTCATTGTGTTACTTATGGATGGAATAGTGAAAATAAATTATTCCCCTTTTTGCTGGGGACCCCCTGGAAACCTCTCAAGGACCCCTGGGGGTCCCCAAACCCCACACTGAGAATCACTGCTTTAAGGCATCTGTATGCGTTTGGTACCTCCTCCTTTCTAACATTGGAATGGGCAGGCTTTTCACCTCACCTTCGAGTGTGATCATCCAAAACAGGCAGAGGAAGTGGAAGTAGTCGGACAACACTTATGAATGTTTGTTCCAAGTATATCCCAGCCTTAAATACCCCCAAGTTTGAGGCCTGGTACAAGTGAGGGTAATATGAGATGCGAGAACAACAGGCTAAGCTTCTGATCAGGACACTTCCTCACATCCAACTGAGAAGAGATGCTGGAGTAGACCCAGAATCCATTGGAGGATTTACAGTACATGTCCTATTGTGTAGCCTGCTAACACCATGACCTGGACAAAATAAGTGGCAGAAAACAGATAGATGGGTGGATCTGTATTCCAATGGAGGCTTGTCAAAATTCAAGTGTTTGGCAGACAATCTTACCATGTAGGAAGGGCTGATCCTAAACAAAACAGGGCCTTAAACCTGTCCCCTAAACAACAGCTAGCGAGCACTCCATGCAGAGAATCTAACACAGGTTGAACCTTCTGCATGTTTTAACCACCTCTGCTGCAAAAGAGTAGGGGCAGGGTCAGTATTCTGACAAGACTACATGATTTCTAGATCTGCCCTTTAACCAAACATCAGAGATGGCCGACACACACTTGATACTTACTTTCACCAACACCACCCAAGCCAGGCTTCCATGTGGATATGGGCACAATAATCAGCTCACATCCTGTGTACTGGTAAATACTCTAATTCACAGAGCACTGCATTGTAGATCCTCAGTTCAACTCAACTCAACCGAGATGAATACACACAGGTGATTTTTTTTTTTTTTTGTCACTTCCTCAGATTTAAACTGACTAATCATTTTTTAGTTTTCCCAGTGATCCCTACAAGCTAAGATTTATACAGCACTACAGGGGAATATTTCACTAGGTTTTGGCCATATTCCATTGGTATCATGGGGCAAAAACTGGGAAAATGAGGCCCACGTTGAAAATAACTGTAATTACTCTTTAACCCTGCTAATGTTTTTCAAGCTATAACTCAAAATAGCTACACTGGCATAGACCAGGCCACAGAGATTAAGGCTTAAAATAGTTCCAATGGCCTCTACAACCTAACTCTGGTAACAAAATTATCTTAAAACTTAAAAGGTTACTCAATTGCCACAGAACACCAGTCTTTTTCAAGCATTTCTCCTTTTCTTTATCTGTTGCTATGTACTGAGGCAACACACCACAAATTCCCCAACAGCCATTCATGACAGCTCCAATAATAAAAGTGTGAAAAACAGAAGTGTGAAAAACTCAAATCTATTCTTTGGTGTCAAAACAAACAGCAGGTTGTGGTTAATAAGGCGCTTTCTGATGTATCACAGTGGGTGTTTCACAGTCATTCAGCTGATATTGCACAGCCCCACACAGACTATGATCCATGACAAGAAATGACTATTTTGGTATGACGTCAGCACAGGAGGGGTGGTGTTAGTTTTCCAGCATGCAGGGGAAGCACCTGGTTGTGTGTTGGAGGCTCTACAGCAGTGATCTGACCTGCGGCTTTTCACTACAGGGATTATGCCAGGCTAAATCACCATCCAAACCTCTGCTAGAACCCCCCCACACACTCACTCACTCTTAGTTCTACAGTTTCATAATAAACACAGCTGACACTCTACCAGGAGAAGCATTAGGGAGACAAAGTGGTTCTCCATTATTTAGGGCTCGTTGCAAATTGCTTACAGTAGTTCCCCTGACTACACAAAGACATAACGACACACCATAATTCACACTGAAGAGAAAGAATGATGCTATAATAATAATGTGAGGCCAGTATTAAAATTTTGGAAAATCAACATTTCGTCATCACCAAATTGACTTCAAATTACCAGCAAATTCAACTGGAAGAAAAAAGTCACACTTGACTCTATGTGGCAAACTGCACCAACGTATTTCCTCCATATGAGTCAGTGGGGAGCCTTCCCCAAAATGGCCCCTGACAGGCCCAGCTGCAGGGCTTCTATTACATGTTAACTGCTCGTGTTGATATTTCAACACTTATTGGGGAGTCCTGATTTGTTATGGGAATGTCATATGTAGCCCCAGAGCAACAAGAGTGTATAACTGCCCTCTGTCCAGTCGTTGAAGACTATAACCCTGTGTGTGTCACCAATTCAATGAATTAAACTGGTTTTACCAGGGGCCCCCAGCATGGCCTGGTGGTTTGACATATTGTCACTCTCTATCCCACCAGCAGCCAATGCCGTGTCTATTGAGAGACATAAGTTGTTGGGCAAGACACTGACTATCTAAATTCTCTGTTTATATGGAAGCTAAAACTGCAAATATCATTTTCATCATCATTTTTTAAATTAATTGATTAATTGTTTGGGTTATTAAGTCTCAGAAAATTCCCCTCACAATTTCCCAAAGCCCAACCTGACATATTCAAATTGCTTGTTTTGTCCAACCAACAGTCCAAAGCCCAAAGACCAGTCGACAACTACATAAAAACATCAAATGTTGACATTAGAGACTTTTGGGGTCATTTTTTTGCATAAAAATTACTTAAGATGATTATTCACTATCTAAACAGTTGCCCCTTTATCAATCTACTGATTTTTTTCAAGATAATATAGAATAGAGTAAAACAAATATGCTGTTGGTGCATCCAAATTGAGACATGCTATGTAAAAATAAAAAAACTAAGTCAACATTATTAGATACTATAATGATTCAAAATTGTGATAGTAAGAAGTTAAAATACCTATCCTAAAATATCAGTATAATTTTCACATAGTATCTCAATTTTGATTTACAAAGTCAAATTCTGACTGATTTCAACTGAGTATCCCATAATTTTGCCTTATTGTATTTTTAGTATTCCTAACTTTGCTTGATTTTATAATATTTTTCGGCAGGAATGGGCTTCCTTAGAGATTAATAAACACATAAACGCCATCTTACAGAAGGCATTTATATTCAACAGCTAATGCAGTCCTGATACATAGTTTGGATTTAGTCATGCAGTGCAGAATGCAGGGTGTAATGTCTGTATAATGCCAAGAGGCTTTGAGAAACCTGCCACTGTTGATTCAGTAAAAAGTAGCAACCAGATGGAAGTCAGGGAGTGCGGAACTCTGCCAGTCTCCAACATTGCTACTGCACCCAAAGACATCAGCTGTATCACATAAATCTGAAGTTATTTATTGACCCAGGAAGCCATCTTTCAAGGTTTGGAATCAAGTTTCTATTTGTGTCATAGTTGTTGCTAAAAAACAGAAACTCTAGAATAATGGAAATACCTAAGTGGAATCATTTGTTCCTTGGTCCAAGGCCAATCTGTCCCCAAAATTTCATGAAAACCAAGAAAAAGAAACTAATAAGACAAAAAAACACCCTCTTTGACGTAAGTAAAAGTGGAAGTGCTCCTAAGTAACATAAAACAAAGAAAGATGGCGCACAGTAGTAAGACATTACTCCATAGAATGATGTAACAGCAATAACAGATTCAGACTTGGTCACAAAAAGCTTCTGTCTGGAAACAGTGATGACAGTTCCGAACAACACAGGTGGGCTGAGAAATCATTTTAAAGCTAGCAGGTTGAATGACTGAACCATTTCATTTAGAAGCTCTCAAACATTAAAGCATTCAAGTCTGCTTTGGACAATATCTTCCATTGAACTGCGCTGGGTGACATCATAGAGTCATCAGACAGAAACTCATGGCAACCGAGTCATTGTTGATGGCTTTCAGCTGCTACTTTAACTCACTTTTGTTCTTAGTGCTTTCTTTTCATTTCTCCCTCATTAGGTGAACACTGATATGACTCACAGCCTTCATGATTCATGATGCTCTGGACCTGTTGGGTTATCAAAAAAAAAAAGAATCACAGTGTTCTTTCTCAAAAAAATGACCTCAAAAGAGGCACCACGCTTCTTTTTGAGAGTGAGATGAAAAGATCAATGCCACTCTCATGTCTATGTGTTAAGTACAGAGGTGGAGCCAGGAGGCTATTAGCTTAGCAGAGCATAAAGACTTGAACCATGTAGAACAGCTAGTCTGGCTGTGTCCAAAGTTGGAAAATATGCCTACCAGGACCTTTCAAGCTCACTAATTAACAAGTTGCATCTCACTGATTTAGTTTACAAGTTGTACAAAAACTCTCTTTTAAAGGGACACTACAGAACTTTTGCTGAACAGCAGTTTAGCAAAAGTTACAGTTTAGTCTCACGTGACAATTGAGGAATAATGTGGTTAATGCTATAATGGTTGTAGAGAAGAGTGATACAATCAGAAGTGACTCAGTTATGTCAGTTTAACAGCAGGATCTGTCTAAACTTTGCTAACGTTAGCTACCATTAGCCACCATAAGCTAGTGATACAACTTCTGAGTTGAACTAAGAAATGGGAGTGTTCTACTGCTTTTGACTTTGACTAATTTTTAAGAAGACTGTGTAATTTCTTCCTTCAAAAGTTCCATAGTCTCACTTTTAAAGCAGCATTAAGTGTTGGTGTCTGAGAAACAGTTGGGTGTGATGCACCAGGCGGCAACAGGTTCTGAATGATTCATTATGCTTGGAAGAATGGATCCGTTTGTAGAACAAAGACACAATGCTGAAGATGACAACAGAGCCACATCAGAGCTCCCTTGTTAACTATGCCAGCTATACAAATCCTTGTCTAGGCGATTACTGCACATCAGCTTGAGTTGATGATCTTTTAAGATTATAAGTGAGGCAACCTGAAGGAGTGACCGTAACTTTCTTAATCTTTGTCTTGTTTTGAATAAATTACCAGAATGAGGAAATAAAGAGGGGACTTTTTGTTTCACCATCAGTCATTGTGTCATCCTACAGCCTCCTTAATACATCTCACAACCCACAGATGACACATTCAAGGAGAGCTGGGGGAAAACTCCAGTTTCAGTATTTGTTATTCAGCCTATTTGTAGAAGGAGATGAATCATTTTATTCCAGATTAACAACTGATACTGATACTGAGCCTGATACTGATACCACAGCCCAACAGGAAAATACTTACTTACAGATATTGGGTTATCAGACGTATCAGTGTTATTTAGTGTGTATATTGGCAGATAAACAAGAAGAAATTTCAGAGCCATTAAAAGCAGCAATAAATGCTTTATTGACTGTATTTTTATTTATATTTAGCTTCAATTTTCATCTAATCTAATATTAATAATTTTCTGGAGCTTTCAATCACATTTCATTTAAGATCATTTTGTCAAAAACGTCAAAAGTGAACTATTATGCTTAATATAGTTTTATTTTATGTGCTTTTATTAAGCATCATTTGTTAAAATCATTTATATTTCAATGACAGTTACTGTTTTAAATGTGATTGCAGTCATTACGGTCGTCTTTGATAATCTGTAATCTGTGATTTGTTTTCTGTAATGTAGAACACCTTTATTCACATCATATCTTTATCACAAAATGTATAGTATTTATCTGGTTGGTATTATTCTCAAGTATCAGTATCAGATGTCTCACTGATACTGATAAACTCTTTCCTACAGTCCAGGAGTAAGATCTAAAATCAGGACTTGACTTCCTCTGACCATTTCAAATGTATATGAGGTGAAACTTGTCTGTTAACATATCAATAGAGACATAGCTGCCACTGTCTGCCTGCTAGAACAGGTAAAGCTGAGACAACCCAAAAAAACAAATCAACGAGCCACGGCTCTCTCCCCACTTCACTACTGTGTCACCTCCCTCATCTTTAATGGTTATTTTTAGGCGGTTCCGCTCCAGCGCAGAGAAGAGTGGGGAATGACAGGAGAGGTGGGTGTGTGGTGAGAATCTAGATCTCGATTTGAACCCACAACACAGGCGAGCATCCAACACGAGCTGCAGACCACAGACACTGAGAGAGAGTTTCCATCAATGTGGGCTCACATGAAAGCGCGGAGAATCGAACTGTGATAAGTGGGACTGAACATCAGATAAGCATGTTGTTGTGCCTTAATTTAGCCTAGCTTAAGGGCTGAGCCGTTATCTAGCTTTCTATCAGTGTTTTATAGAAAGTGTCCATGCACCCAGCTGAGGGACAGTGTTTTTAGAAACCAGACAGCGCCTGCTCCTATTAATTCATATATTCTCTACCATCCTTTATGTTTATCGTTGCCTTTAGAGCTGCAACTAACAAGTGTTTTCGTCATTGATTCATTTGTGATCTGTTTTAACCAATCTATTAACTGTCATTCTTGACCTTGGAAATGGCAGAAACAAGCTAAACGAAAAAGTCCGCTTATCAGCCTTTTCCGGAGCTTCCAACCTACAGGAGATAAACTGGAGAGATGTCATGGAGATCCATCCACTGAGGAAGACTGTGAAATGCAGTTGATAGCTGTGGAAAAAGCTAGTAGGGCATTATCGAGTGATCTGCGGATTCTTTTCTTGATTAACTGATGAGCTATTTTGTCCATAAAATGAATTTTCATAGAAAATAATCTCAGTTTCCCAGAGCCCCAGGTGATGTCCGACCAACAGTCCAAAACCCCGAAATATTCCATTTACAATGATTTAAAAACAGAGAAAATCAGTAAATACTCAAACTGGAGAAGCTGGAAGAAGAAGATGTTTGTAATTATTGTTTGAAACATTAAAATGATTCATTGTTATGGAAATAGTTGCTGTTTCATTTTCTGTCAAATGACCAGAATGACTAAACAACTGCTCAACTCATTGTTTTAGCTCTACAAGCTGTAAGTGGACCTTACCTATAATAATAATCATCAGTGTAGCTCCATGAAGCAGACCGTGAGATGTGATTAAAAGCTCTAGAAAAATCTGGCATATTTGCCTGAAAATTGATTATGAAAATGGTAGTTTTCTGTCAGCTGACTTGTCTACCGCCAACTTCATCCAGAATCAATTCAATTTGATTCTATTCCTGATTCAGCTACATCACATCAATACTAATATTACATATAGCTCTCCTCAATTTATCCTGAAGGAAAAAAAACTACATTCAACAAGTGAGCAACACATTACAAGAAACTAAACTGTCAACACACTGTGGACCAAGGATTTTTTTCTTGAGCAAAAACAAAACGACTAAAACATGACACATCTATATCTTTTAGGCCAACATGTGCAAAACAGTTGAGCAAGAATAATAAATGACCAGAATCACCAACAAGGGCTACATCAATTTGCATATTTGAAAAATAAATGCTGTCCAACCAACATGAGTCACGAAACTGCAGCAGGTCCACAGACTTTAACTGTTCACATCACACATGACTCAAGACTAATGCTAATATAGCAGATATCTTACTGTATGTTACTTTTCAACTAAAGATAAGCTTTTTGTGCACATTGAAATAACTCAGTTTCCACAAAGTAGACATTTTACACGTCATGCAGCTCTAACTGAACCATTTGCAACCAGTAAACACTGCATACACCTAACATGTAGTGCACATGTACACAAGGCACAAATGCAAAGATCTGTAATTTCAAGAATCAATCATGGATCATTCAAATAAGAATCGTGATTAATTGGGAAAATAGATTTTTTTATCCAGCCCTTGTTGTGTATGAAGCAGGCAGCTGGAGTGTGTATCACACGTGCATGTGTGTTCTTGGGTGTGTGCACAATACATAAAAACATTGTTCTGTAGTGCTGCTGGCAGTCTAAAACTCCACAGGGTGTCATTAATCACAGATCATCAATGAATTGTCACTTTACTATTTGAATCTCTGAACATATTGGAGATGGAGGCTCCAGACAGGTCAGAGGTCAACCTGCAGAACAGTAGCCCTCTAAAGATGAAGCATGTTGCTCATTAACACTTCAGCAGGGCGGATGCTTGATGAACGTGAAGCTTAAACCTTGGTGCTGTCCTTAAAGAACAGTCTCTCTCCTCCCTGCTGCCCCACCCATCAATTCCATTCCTAAACTGGTCTGAGAAGAGATAAGAGATGGTGTTCTTCAACTATCTGCTGCTACGGGTTCAGATCTTTAGGCTTTTGTTACTTGTGATCGTATTCAAATCAGTACGAGCACAGTATCAGAAGGCACAGCTCTGGTGTGACTGGGTCATAAGTCATGTTACTGTATATATCCTCTTCTCCCATTCAGAGTGAAGAAGTGATAAAAATGGCAGCATTGGTGCCATAGCTGAGAAGCTGGCAGCATGCCCATCCCCGTTGGATACAAACTGATTATGACAAACTCTCAGAATGCTGGGTGGTGTCACTGACTCAACCACAAACTCACTCTACTCCAATATCATAATCACAGAGCCAAATCCACTAAATTAAAAGAAAGAAATTCAAAAGAAAAACAAGTGGGAGATATTTTCTGAGTTGCAGCAGCAGCAGAGTGTCTGAATTCATGAGGAGGAGGGGAGGCTGGGTGGGGACGGGAGGGGTTGACCATGAGGAGGGAGAGCAGCCTGCACTGTGCATTCAGGCGCACTGAGAGGAGACCTGAGTATTTCACTGGAATGTGTGTGGAATGAGGAAGTGTGCAAGACGCTCAGCCAAGCAGCCAGATGACTGCTGGGAAGGTTAGAGTTAATCTGATAAGAGCAGCACGGGAAAACTATTCATTAGTGCATCTGTCAATGCTGTCTTTATCTTCAAGTGTGTGTGTGTGTGTGAGAGAGAGAGAGAGAGAGAGAGAGAGAGGGAGTTAGAGAGAAAGAGAGAAGAAAGAGAATAAAATATACTTTTTTTTGTTTTTCACAAGAACAAAATTATTAAAAAGTCAATAAGTCACTTCCAATTAAAAACCAATTAAGAGTTGAATAGAGTCCAAATAATTCATGTTGAATAAAGTCCAAAAATATCAACAATTAAATTTCTTCTACAACTATAAATCTTACCTCCAGGACCTGGACATAGCTTGAAGGAAACCATCCTCTGGCTCCATCCTTCTCTCCCTCCCACCAGCCTCCGGGCAGAGCCTGGACCACCTTAATAATCTCCCCGGCCTCGAAGCACAGTCCCTGCTGGTGCTGCTCTCCGCCGAACGGGTACAAACTTTTGCAGTACGATCCAGACATCGCCAGCGCAACTTGTCACACACACAGCCAGGCAGTGATGATGATGATGATGACCCCCAGCTCCTCGGAAGAAAGTCAAAAACTTTGGAGTCAAGTGTGTGTTGTCTATGTGTCCGGGATTTGAACCAGCAGCTCGCTGCGGAGCGGAGTGAAACTTGTGTGAAGTTGGTGAACAGGTTCTCAGGATCGGCCCTCAGCGCTCTGCTCCTGCAGCTCGCCTGCCAGCCTGCATGCTCGCTCTGAGGCTCCGGTCAGACCGGCGTCAAGCTGCACGCACTTACACAGACCAAGAAACCGGTTCAGTTCGCCTTCAAAATGAAAGCACAAAGCGTCACTTATTAGTAAACACATAAGCTATCTCCATGACAACCAAGCAAACTATGTGCTGAAGAAGACCGTGAGGAGTGATTGAAAAGCTCCAGAAAAAAAACAGAAAGTGGACCTTAAGGCTTTTTTGTTTGTTTGTTTGTTTGTTTGTTTGTTTGTTTGTTTGTTGTAAAGCAAGGTAAAGAATAAACTTTAACACTCACCAACATTATAACACTTCTTCCACAAGCTGCTGCTACTACTTTTATTATTAAAGGACTATTCAGTAGTGGCAATAACAACACTGATGGCAGCCATAGATCTAGAAGGTCTACTTTGGTAGTAGTACTGTGAGAAGTAATATAAGTGTATTTTTACTGCTACCACTCATTGTGAGCTTTCAGTTAATTTTGTGGTTTTGTTCGTTTTGCCTTGGTGTACACAAAGTTACTATAAAATGATTATTATGACGAACTGATGGACACTGTTCAATAAGGGTGATTACAGCTAATTTCAGTGATATTGTATTTTCACTGTGGTATTTGATTCTTATGCATCCCTTCCTTTTCAGTTTTAATTTGAAATACATAACCGGAAGTCTTTTTATTATTGTGGCGGACTTGACACTTGGTGGGATTGTCAAAATCCACAACTCCCCTCTAGCTCCTTGATACTTTTTCATACACTCACTCACTTTTATATGATGATGATTTAAAGTGGAAACATTTGTTCATTTGATGTTTTATGGTCTGGTCTTGTTGTAGTTTTTCTTTTTTTTTTCTTTTTTTGGTTTATAAGTTTTTATGTTGTTTACTTTTGGGCAGTTGTATCTTTTTTCATTCCTTTCTCTTTGTGAGAGGAACGTGTTACTTTTATTGCGTATGGCAAGTCCATTACAGTAATAAATTGGTGATAGTATTGATGACTAATGATGACTATTATAAGTAAAAAAAAAAATAGTGGCGGTTAAATAAACCATGACAGACCAATAGCAATAACTTGTTAGTTACACAAAACAAAAAGAGTCAAATAAACAAACTATGACATTTTTAAAGCCTCTTTTGTCATTTTATGGAACAGTTGAAGTTTTGGTGGCATGTTATTATTTTCATTAAAAAATGGATCTGATCTTTCATCTCAAATGTGGAACAGTTCAATAGTTTGGCTTGAATTTGAACATGACATTTGGCCAAAGCAAACAAAGCTTGAGAGTTCCTCTTTTGTGCTGTGACACATCACTGCTTACTCTTAGTCTGCACGTATCACTTTTTTATAAGGGGGCTGTAATGAGGTTTGTGATACTGCAGATTCTTTTCACTTCCCATGTGGGATCAATAAACCCCACTAGAATGAGGCAAAATGCTGAGTCAAATAATGCTGTTTTGGATTATACCACAACTTTCACAGAGCGCCACAGTGGTTCAGTGTGTTCACTAGAAATCTTTTCTTTGTAAGAGCCGACTTTCCCAATCAATTATCAACTCATTGTCAAAACTGCTGGTTCCAGTCTCAAGAATGAACTTTCACACTCATATAAAAGACATTTCAGTTTATTCTCCTCAGATGTAACAATGCAAAATAACCCTGTGACATTTTCTTGTAAACAAACAAAGGTCATCATTCAGTGTTACTCACCAAAACATAACCAGATATCATAGAGAAATCACATAATTGACTTTAACTGAGTGCTTTTTGGTGTCTTGCTTTGTATTTAAAAGTTAATGTTAAAAATCATTATATCCAATCAATAAGAAAAACATTTTCCACAACAATATATTTGTTGATACTGAGTCTGAAACGATTAAGTCATGTTCACACTTTTTGTCTGCAATCAATGGGCATTTCATTTATATAGATCAAACGATGCAGATTCAATGAACTCTCAGATTCCTTTCAGTGATGTTTTTGTGAAAGAAAAAGAAATACAAGGTAAGCCATGATGAATAATAATAATCATTTTGTTTAGTTTTGACTTTTTGTTGACAAGAAGCATCAGAATGATGCAGATGATGGTGAACTGTACATTCCACACACCCAGGGACAAGTTCAGATTCTCCGTCTTTTCTTTCTGAACGATCAGCTTTCAAAACCATCTAAAAGCACTTTTTTTTTTCTTTCACTCAAACCGTGGCAACTATCTCTTTGTACCAGGTAAGTAAAGTCTCAGTCTTCATTGCTTCTTTTGAACCTTTTCTTCATCAGAAACTCAAACCTGTAAAAAGGTTTTTTTGTTACAATTTGGCATATACTGGTGACTTTTTTCCATTAATGTTGTTCAGTTTGACCAAACTGTATTTGGTTTAGTGCTACACACCAATATCAAATAAATCAAAGCTGTTTATTATTTATTCAAAAAGTACTTCTGCAATCAGCATGAAACTGAAGAACAGTTCAGAATGGTTGTTCAAATGATGCATTTCCATCAAACCATCGCTAACGGCAACGTCCATCCCAAGTCTAGGTTATTCTTGTTTTCCATAATCCACTCTCTTTAAAATACCAATATAGTCTATTCAAATGTGTATCATGATTTTATGGTAGACACTTTCTCCTTTAATGGAATATCTTATAGAGTATTTTCTGCTTTTCTTCAGGAGTTTGACCTCTGTTCAACATGGACACTGACTTCATTCTGAAGCAAGTTCAACACATGGGACTGCCCTTATTCTCAGTGAGAGAGCAAAATCACTACAGAGCAGAGGTCAGTCTTGTAAATGTGAATGTAAAGGTGCATTGTTCCTATTGAGGTATCATATGAATAACATATATGGTGTCTCTGTCTTGCAGAAGATGCTCATGAGGCAGTTTATGCTCCTGAAGCAACAGTGTCAAGTTCCTATTTATCTATCTGTGAAGGAAATGAAGAGCTGGCTAATGGCTGGAAGAAGCTTCCTGGATGAGTGAGTCCAAACTGGTCTTTGAAGAAATATGTCAGATTAAAGGTCACTGCAAAAGGTAGACAACATGGGTAACTAACTAAGTCTTTTCTCATTAAGGTTTCAGGAAATAGCAGAAGGGACAGAGGCAAGAAAGCTCCTCATGGCAGAGCTGGTAAATACAACACTGACTACAGAGAGATACAGTATGTAAAACTACAGTTAAAGTGAACTATGTAACTTTTATGAAACAGCGGCCGCTGTGGCAGCAAGTGGCAATTACAGGATCATATTAAATACTAAAAAGTAGTGTAACAACAACATGAGCAAAAAGTCATTAAGTCAGCAAAACTGTGTCAATAATGTTGCTTATCCAGATTAACATTAGCTAACATAAACTACAGAATAGATGTGCTATGACCTCTGCAAAAGTTACATAGTCTGACTTTTAAGCCATACTGTATGCGTAGAATGTTGATGTGATTACAGCATTTTAAAAATGATTTTTGTTTTTGTTTGTAGAAAAATGAGCTAATCCCCCCAGTATTTACATGCATTGTTGTCAGTGTCATTTCTGATATTACCACCGGAGGCACCAAAGCTGTAAATCTTCGAATCCTACATATAGGGCCTTTAAATATATAATTTCATATACTATCAATTACATGTCATTCATATATTTTACATTTCCTATTTTGTCTTATAATATCCAAGAGCTATGTAGCTGTAAATTAGTAGGAAGGTTCCCAGAAAGGACTCGTAATTTGGTACAAATTATGGGAAAATGGAGGAACTGTTTGATTGGTACACTTCCAACAAATAAATTCCAATGGTAACATAACATAAAGAGTCTTATAGTCAGTGAACATAGCTGAACATACAAAAATGTCAGATTTGTCTGACAGTAATGTAATGCTTTATAGATCCGTTATACACCATTAATAAGAACTTTTGCGTTTACCGTGTTGCACCTGTAACCACACCCAACAGTGATGTCACAGTGTGCGGACACTAAATTGACCATTAATAAAGCCATTAGTTACAACTTGTTATATAAGGCATTTCTTTGGTACATTTTCTCCTGATATTAATGCAAAATGACATAGTTATTTACGGGAGACCTCAGAAATGATTAGGAAATGACAAACATGTAACATAAAGTGTTATCTGTTGATATGTACAGGCCTGGACCTCAGCAAGACGCCTATGTTTGAATCAGATGGAGCAAGAGCTCCTGGAGGAACTTGAAGAGGAGAAACGTCTTTCACTGCAGCTCAGGAGGAGGGTAAGGACAAAACCTTTTCTGATTTACACTTTTAACATTCTGCAGTCACTCACTCTTCCGTCTTTCTCTCCCTGTCACATGAAGGTCACATTGGAGGGCCTTCAAATGTTCCTTTCTATCTTCTTACCAAAAGCGGAGAAGGATGTACAGACCTTCCTCCGGCACCTGTCCAACAAGCTGCTGATTTCTTTTACTGGCTGTCACTCCAGCAGGCGTTCCAAACTAGCTCTGTTCACCAAGCTCCAGCGTACCACTGCGCCTCTGGTGTCAGTGGTGATGGAAACTGCTCTGAGGTTCTTCCTGGACAAGCCAGAGCCACTTGCTGAGGTCAAGCCTTCCCAGACTTGGGATCCCACTGTGAGCACGGACTCCGATTTGGCCTCTACTCTGGGAAACAGGGCTGAGGCCGCCAGTGCTGAGATTGGCAAACAGCTGGCTGACACGACAGCTTCTTGCTTCTGCCTGGTTACATCTTTCACTAAAGCTCATCTCCTGCATATCTGTACACCAGTGGCCCGGAACATGGTCAAAGCCATTTACAAAAGATTTGATGACCTCTCCAAATCCTTCCACCTGCTGGACTTTGATGAAAGCTTCGTCACTGCTGGAGAGAGCATCGTCTGTGCTGTCCAGGACATGGACGACAGAGTGCGAGCTGCTGCATACAGCTGGGCTCTGCATCAGCTGGTTTCTGTGAGGAACACTGTGGTAACTAGTTATTTGAATACAACATAATCAAACTATATCTGTGCTACAGTAAGATTTTTTGTTCATGTCTTTAATTTGAGATTTATAAATGATCTTTCCAGACTCCAGAGGTGTGCAGTGTGGCTGCTGCAGAGAGGACTGGTAAGTTGTGGATAAATTATCTAATTTCACATAACTAGACTCACATAATACTTATTCTGGTACTTGTGTTTTCTCTTCTACAGATCAAAATGAGGACAAAGAGAAGAAGCAGGGAGTGCGAGCCTTCTTCAGTCGAATGTGGAAAAAAATCATTCATGTATCCACTGAGGAGTGAATCACACCAGCTGCTCTCTCTACAGTATATTCTCAATACCATAAATCATACTTATTTGATAAATTATGTATTATAATAATAAGTATAAGGAACATCTGTGTCTTTTTGTGTATTTACTATTTAATTCTCACAAAAATTATGTTAAATATACGTTAGAAAAGAGACAGACAATCATATGTAAATCTAAAAGCACTGAAATTTTCTGTAATAATTCAAATGACCTCAGTTATGGAACTACTAGTTTGACAGAATACTCTTGACTCTAGTACCAGCTTTTTCTGTAGCTTTCAACTGTATTTTACTGCCTCCATTAGCAGATGTAGTTTGCCAGAGTATTATCATCAGGATGAAGAAAAAACGTGTCATTTCTAAAACTGAATAACCACTCAGACAAAGCAGGTAACTACCCCAGGGCCTCAGATCCTCAAGGGCTGCGAAGGCTCTAGCTTAAGTTAAAACTTATTTTTATTATTTCAGTTCTGATTGTGCTCTAATCAATATTTTCATATTACTAACTGAACAAATGACTATGTGTAATGTGAATGGGGTCACTGGTTGTAACCTCCACAGATAATTTTAACATCTTTCAGCTCATTTGTTTTGTTTTACGCCCGTAACTTTACTGTTTTTGCTCAGTCTCACAGCTCTCATCAGCATTGTCCCCAGCAGCTGCAGCACAGAGCTGTTTTGAGAAGAAAAAGCTCAGATAATAAACCCACCTGCCAACATCAAACAGCAGAAAGGCAATGTTAGCAATTAAGTGGTGAACATAGTGGAGAATTTAGCTGCTTAAGAGCCAGATATTTTTTATCAGGAGTTGGCATAGACTAAAACAGGAGAGTGAATATTGGACTTAAGTTGGCCAGAAACATGACACCAAATGAATGCTAATGTTACTCCGTGACTGCTGAGGGAGCTTAGCCAGAGGAAGGAGATGAGATGCAGATTCAGAGACTTGTTCAATGATTAAAAAAAGAGATTTATTCCAACCAGTGTAACCAAAAACAAGTGTCTCAGAAATGAAATGAAAATAAGCAAATCAAATTCATCTTAACTGGATTAACTCAGGAAAACACAACTCAAAAAACTTAGGCATGATCATGTGCACATAGCTACACAGACATCCGCTGGTTTCTGCTCTCTCTCAAACCAACAATTCTCCCCTTAAATAGGCCCTCCAATCTATCTAGGCAGAACCATATTTCTCTCAGGGGGCTTCTTTTTCCTTATACCAACAGCTGGCATATGACAATGCTGCTTGTATCAGTTAACGTTGTTTACACACACATCATCCACAGTGTAGTCCTCACCATAGGCCAAAATAAGTACAACATAAATACAAAAAACAAACATTTAACTCAATACAGTAAATCCCCCCATACTTGGTCCAACCCATGACATCACTGGTGATGTCAGCAAGAGCTGAAAAGCAGGAAGTCATTGGGTGACTGCCCCTTTGTCTCCTGGAAGCATGGTAGGTATTGTAGCATAACAAGTTAATCTATAACTCAAAAGACTCACAATTTAAATCAATAAACAATAACCAAACTTCAATAATACTTATCTGTCTTGATTAAACCAGAAATGCAGATGTAAATTTAACAAAACAAAGCCAGAAACAGACAAATCCTGGGATAGCATGTGAAAGCAATGCTACAAATAGATGTTAAATTGGCTAAACAAACAAATGAGAAGTACGGAAAGAAAGAAATCCAAGTGTAACAGGGACAAATGGTGTGGTCTCTATGGGCAGAAGTATGTGTCACTAGAAACTAAATTTGAATCATTAATATTTGAATGACTCAACTTGAATAATTGCATTAAAAACTGAATTTGAATCACATAATTTGAATTTGTATTGTTTAACTTAAATAGCTGCATTGAAATGAGTCTGAATAGCATAATTTGAAATTGAATGTATTAGTTTGGAAATGAATTCCAATAAACTCAGAACTGAATCTTATGAAACTGAATTCAGTTGCACTCTGTATATTTCCACATTCACTTCTTACAGTTCAAATTCAGTTTACTGAGACACACATCCGGTCATTGAGGAAGAGCAGTCACATGCAGGTTCACAGGACTACTTTTCCGGTACTGTAATGATTATTTCCTCTCAACGATATCAATGACTAATGGGACCTCGATATTTTGAAAGCCTAAAATGTTTTCTCTATTGTACATAAAAACTGTACTTTTATGTCTTGCATTTTTCAAAGCTGTGAGTTTGTTTTCCGACTGGGAGGAACTCTGAATGATAAAGATACTTTATTGAAAACAGTCATATTTCTATTTGATTTGTTATCTTGCATCATAAATGGGGTTTGGATTGATTGTAAATGAATAGAATGCACTCTAAACAGTAATGGTAGTGGTGACACTATACATATACAGGAGAGAAATTAAATATGAGCTGCATGTAAGTGACTGAATGTCTCTAAAAGTATTGTTGTGATAGCCTCTTCTGTCACTTTGGTATCTTGATGTCTTTGATTATGAAGACTCTTTGTCACAGAGGCTGATTATCTCTTTATGCCTCCATAGGATAACATAGAACACAGATCAAATTTCACCCACTCTTCCTCCATCCATGCTTCTTCTCTTGTTAAACGGAGCCCTCTAGCTGCTGTTACTGTAGCATTACAGATGGGAAGAACTATGGGACAGTGAGAAATATATAGAAATATGAGTTCTATTTAACTATATTTTTTATGAGTAAAAGTAACCTGATTGTCAGAGAAGTAGAAAATGTGAAAGGTCTTTGTATGCTTTGTATGAGCCTAAAATAGATATGAAATACATACAGACCACATCACTTAATTTCATTGTCACACATGAGAATCTTTACAGCAAGGGTCAGCTACTGCAGGCGTTACTGTCGTAGATCATCGCTCATAACGCTCTTAAAGGCTATACGATAGCCTGGCCTTCACAGCTGTGTCCTCCATCCTGTCAAACTGGGGAAGGTGGGGGGTGGGGTGGGGTGTCATAGCACACATTTCTATCCTTCACTCATACAATGTTGGAGATATAGATAGATTCCATATACTGATGGCACACTGCAGCATAGTTTACATGTTCTGATCACTCCGACACAAAAGCTGTCATAAACTTGAAGGTTCATTCATGACCTTGGAAACACCACTTGACAAAACAATCTCTATGCAAGGCTCACTTATTTATTTATTTATGGTTTATTTGATAGGGACAGATACAGTGTACATAGACAAAACTAAGGTAAACTGAGTACAGCAAGATACAGTAAAACACACATTTAGTAGTGATAGTGACATAGCTACAGAAAAGACATAGACATGAGTACAGCTTTGTTGCTGAATTAACCAGGATTTGATAATTCATTTTTTATTCATTTGTTCCAGACCTTTTGACCATATCACAGATCAGTGACACATCTATAGTTCCATTTCAGCTCCATCTGCTGTTGAAGACAATGTGACATGTTTGAAAGCTCCAAAACAAACGGACCTCGAGCAGAACATGGTCCACTTATTATTTTTTTCAGAGATTTCAACTGCATCTCTTGCTCTTTCTCAGCGGATGGAGCTGGCTCAGTTGTCATAGAGACGACTGTGGTGTCATCATGTGTTGAACACTGGTCATATGATACTAGGTGGTTGTATATGTCTGTCTCTGTTCAAACATAGACTCTGATGTGAATGTCCTCTGATGTTTTTCTGGTCCATCCACTGACTCCTGGTCGATGACCTTTGACCTCTTCTCAGTAAAGTGGTTTTGTTAACAGATGATATTGTTCGTTTCCAGTGTTCATTCAGTCTCCAGGGTCCTTGCCATTATATTGCAGCTGAAAGCTCCAGAAATTGGTAGTATGTGGACCTTGAGTTCATAACTAATGTTATTGAGGTCAAGAGTGAATGTTCACACTCTTTTGCACTTTTATCTTTCTTGAAATGTAATTGCAACAAAAGATCTAGTAGCAGTATTAGTAACACTTTCATTTTTATGGCATGACTCACTTGACTTTTGTTTGTAGTACATCTAACAAAAAAAATTACCAAACCTTTTTTCTGAACATCCCTCCACATACACATACAGTATACTTTAATGTTAGTTACTGTACATAACAAGCTGTTTTATAATCAGATGTTTCTGCTCAGGACTATATTTAATATTTTTATTTGATGTCCTACTGAGGCTGCTTATTTAGAGTTATTTTAGTTTTGCATTGTTGTATGTTATCTTGTTTTGGAGACATAACTTTGCACCACCCTGATTATTTTGTCATATTTGACTATAGATAGATTAAATTGCATATTATTCTGTAGTTGTGGAGATACATTATCAGCTGTGATAATGCATAAAAAATTGTATATTAGCACATGGTTGACTCAGCGGAAGCTATAAGATGCCCTGTAGATCAATGCAACTCATTCATTGTATATATATATATATATATATATATATATATATATATATATATATATATATATATATATATATATATATGTGTGTGTGTGGATGAATGGGAAAACTCTGTTAAAATTGTGAATTTGTTAACTTTTTTGTTATGTAATTTAGTTTCAATCTATTCAGGCAGAAAGCTGGTGATCTTGACAGAAATCTAATTAAAACTCTTAGGGTAGCTGTAAGAATGGTAGACATGCTGATGAGCATCATAAATCCATGTGAGACTTTAACTCCTAATCTGCTTCTCAGACAAATGAAATTCCTGTAATGATGAGGACTTTGAGTCACTGACAAAACAACACAGGCAAGTGCAGAGTCCCTCTGTCTGGCGCACTAAACAAACAGGTTCATGGATGGCATGACACAGTTAAATACACGCGCCATCTTAAATGAATCCTCTGGATGCTTTCTGATTGGTCCATATGGCCCTTTGATTATATTGGTCTAATCGTGGTTAATCCACTGCTCTCATGCTAGCATTAGGCATTGTATGTAGATGAGTGACACTGAGGAGGACAGCTATTTAAACTCAGAATGTAAATGTCAGCAGGCATTCTGCGGGGATCTGTCCTGATCTCTGCAAACAGTTGCTCAAATTAGATGGAAACTGCACACTGAGGAGTTCAGCTGGAGCTTATATAAACTGCACACTCCTGCCACAAAACTCATTATCTGTCACAGAGAGTTCTCTCACTCGCTAATTGGCACTACAAAACTTATACTAGTCTGCTAATACACCAAGAACTATGATAAATGCTAAGTCTCCTTTCATCTGTGTTGTTAGTCACAAAGACAGTCATGAAAAATGGATAAGTACATTTTACAAACATCTGAGCTGATGCAGATGGCTTATTTTTATCTGCTCTCATGTCCTTTTTCTATTTACATCATAGTGCTACAATTCACCACACATTCATTGCACTGTCTGACCAAACTGATATCACACTCTGACACAGATTGGGACAAGTATTTTACTCGATTGTTCTCACAGTGTGACGTGCAATAAACTTACACCGTGCAGAAAAATAAACAGACAGAGCTTATGCTTCACACCACTTTATTCTGCTACAGTTCCACAGCAAAACAATAAGGTTTATTAATTTTCTTGAGTTTTCTTGTGCTAAGAAGTTGCATAGAGGATGTTCTGTATGTCATCATTGCAAAGCCTACTCAGAGTCAGCAGCCTGAATCAGGAAAGGATAGGACAGAGAAGGAAATGGAAGTTAAGGAAAGGAAATTAAAGGAAAATACAGATAGATAAAAGTTTGTAATGGTCATTTACAAAAGCAGTATTGATGTAACCATTTAACTTTCTGAATTAAGGAGTTCACTGGATACAGAAAAGATGGAAACTGCAACTAGAACTACTATTTGAGGACAGGAATGAACTTTCACACTCAAATGATGTTTTAATTATATTAAACTATAAATGCATTAAATGTTACCTTTCCAAACTCTCTGCTCTTGGTTCTCATCTTGTTGACTTGAGACTCAGCAATGTCTGCCCGCTCCTGTGCCTCTTCCAGCTCATGCTGCACTTTCCTCAACTTAGCAAGATGAGTATTGGCCTGCTCCTCCTGTAGCAAAAAAAACAACAAACAAACCATAATGAGCTATGATCATAATGAAAAACAGTAATTCTCATGTGTTTTTGTGGCAGTTAAAAAGATCTTACAGCTTCTTCATTCTGCCGTTTGTATGCCTTCACTTTAAGTTGCAGTTTGTCTACCAGGTCCTGCAGTCTCAGAACAGTCTTCTTGTCCTCTTCAGTCTGGTAACTGAGCTCCTTGACTCGCCGCTCATATTTACGGATTCCCTTGACAGCATCAGCAGCTCTTAACTGCTCACTTTCCACTTCGCCTTCTAGTTCACGCACCTACGAGATAAAGTCCAAACCCCATAAACTCAACCTCATATGTGATTTCTGTTCTCAATAATGCTTCTGATCTCACATGAACAAGTGTGATACCCGAGCCTCCAGTTTCTGGAGCTGCTTCTTGCCCCCCTTCAAAGCCAGGTTCTCAGCCTCATCCAGACGGTGCTGCAGATCCTTCACAGAGACCTCCAGGTTCTTCTTCATCCTCTCCAGGTGGCTGCTGGTGTCCTGCTCCTTCTTCAGCTCCTCTGCCATCATGGCTGCCTGCATTTACACAGCATGTTAAGCTGATGTTTCTTTTATCATTTTTCATTACAAGTAACTAATTAATGCTCATAATCAAACTGACAGTAGCATTCATAAGGGCAGACTGCTTGATAATTATCACTGTTTCTTGCAGTTACTTATCACACCATATGAAGCTATAATATCTGGATATAAAGAGATTTGAAGTGCATGATATTTACATCAGTGATTGCCTTCTTGGCTTTCTCCTCTGCATTGCGAGCCTCTTGGATTGCGTCCTCCACTTCGCCCTGCAGCTGGCTGACATCTGCATCCAGCTTCCTCTTGGAGTTGAGGAGACTGGTGTTCTGCAGCCAAATGACAGTTAACTAACTATAAATAGAAAATAACTTATGCCAAGCCTTCACAGAGCTATGCTCATAAACAGAAGCCACAACAACCAGAACATCACACATGTATGACATAATATGTCCTTATAGTTGATGTGGTTAACATATTAGCAAACTTTGCCTGTTTACACATAGGCAGCAACATTAGCATTCATTTGGACAAATACAATTCATATTCCAATAACAGAAAGAAAAGTATCTGTCTTTTAAGCTGCTAAATGCTCCAGCTAGTTACTAACTTTGTTATTCGGTTGTTTGGTGCTGGGCAGGTAGTGTACAGTTTATCGTAGTTTTCCTGCTGAAAACAGCTGTCTGCAGCTGCTGGAAAGGAGGTTGATTGCCAAACCAAAATAATGAGTTAAAGATGCTAAAATGCACTGTAGAGCTGAGGGGAACTGCAGAGTTGCATGGTAATTCTCTGTATGATTGTCACTGGGATCAATTATTAATATAAAAATATTGATTTGTGCATCCTTAAGGCTCAATAGCTGAAATGTTGATCATTGAGCCATCTTCGATAGCCAGAAATGTCTTTAAGCACTTTTGAAAACCATCACCTCATCAAATAATTACTTAATTATTCTTCAATGGCAACCCCATCAACCCAGTGAAGATATATTATTAACATTTGTTTAATTTGAAGTACAGATATCTAACGTCATGGTGATGACCTGTTAGATTTCAATGGCCTTCATTAAGATTGTAATAATGCTGCTGACCTGAGAGTGCAGCAGCGCGACTCTCTCACAGGCATCAGTCAGTTCCTGTTCAGCTAATTTGCGGCTTCTGTCCGACTGTTCCAGAGCAGCTCTGAGCTCCTCCACCTCTGCCTGCATTAGGCTGCTCCTGCGCTCCACCATGACCACCTGCTCCTTCAGGTCCTCCTGGCTCCGCAGGGCCTCATCCAGGTGAAGGGTTTGTTCCTGCAGAGAGAAAACATGGTAAAAGTTTTATGATTTTCCAAAAATGAGGTTTAAAATCTAAACCTGATATTTTTGTACTGAAGGTGCTACAACAGTATTTCACTTTGAGGTGGGCTTGTATGTTCCTCAGCTGCTTCTGGGCTTCAGCGGCCTGTCGATTGGCGTGGCTCAGCTGGATCTCCATCTCATTGAGGTCAGCCTCCATCTTCTTCCTGATTCTCAGGGCATCATTCTTGCTGCGTGTCTCAGCGTCCAAGGCGGACTGCATTGTTTCTACAGTGCGCTGGTGGTTGCGTTTCATCTGATCAATCTCCTCATCCTTCTCTGCCACCCTGCGGTCGACCTCTCCCTTGATTTGAGTGAGCTCCAGCTGGATACGGAGAATTTTGGATTCCTCGTGCTCCAGAGAAGCCTGTGAAGATGAAAATAAGAGGAGTACACTGATGACATAAAATGTGCCAAAAGAAATCTGATTGCAAGACGTTAATAATAATTCTATCACACTGAGTTACCTCAGCCTCCTCTAAAGCTGTCTGGATCTCTGTCTTCTCAGTCTCAATTTGTTTCTTAGTCTTCTCCAGCTCGTGAATGGCTTTACCATTCTCTCCCAGTTGCTCAGTCAGATCAGAGATTTCCTCTAAAAATATAAAAAATGCATGACATTTCTTAAATGACCACGCATATGGAAACAAACAAAAATCAATACTTATGATATCAATCACTGGGAATATGAACAGCTGACATCTTGCCTTTCAAGAAAGCAAAAAACTCGAAGTATGAACACACCCTTATACCGTAGAATTCTTTTTACGAAATCACTATTGTTTTACTATGAAGTACATACGTTGTAGGTTTTTATTCTCTCGTTTGAGAACCTCAAGTTGCTCCAGAGCTTCCTCATAAGAGTTCTTCATTTTGAAGAGCTCAGTGCTGAGGCAGCGAGACTCCTTCTGTGACCCTTCCAGCTCAGCCTGACTCTCCTCATACTTCTGTTTCCATTCAGAAAGTATCTAAAAACAACAAAATATATTCGATTGCATAACGCTTAAGGTCCTTGATATTTTAGGGGTTTTTTTTTAACTTTGCACCGCTTTGTCTTAAGGTGCAGTGTGGTCATTGCTGTGATGTGTTTCTGTAGGTGGCACTCTATTTTGTCTGAAAATCATGAAGTTTATCATTAATAATCACAGTTATCCAGTTCTTCTTCTATGAATTCCCTGCAAACTGCTGTTGCTGCATTAATGTAGAAATGTACCAATCAGCAGCAGAATGTAGAAAACAGACATGTGTCTCAATGAAGATTGGTACTTGACTGTAACACATTTTGTTCATATTTCAAGGTTCAAGGTTCAGTTGATTCATCCATAAAACATGAAAATTACACTGACTTGACTTGCAGGGTGTCCCTCTCACCTTATCAAAGCTTCTCTGCTTTTTATCCAGGGCAGCTGCTTGAGCATTTGCCCTTTCCACATCAACCATGAGGTCTTCCACCTCTCCTTGCAGTCTCTGCTTTGTCTTCTCTAAAGACGAGCACTTGGCATTCACAGCCTCAATGGCCTCCTCAGCCTCTTGCAAACGTTGAGCAAGCTTTTTCCTGGGGATAACAAAATTACATATCAGTAATGACAGTCATTTCCCCATATTGCAAATATCTCAAAAATCTAAATATCTATATGTATGAGAACAAATCTAACTTTGCCTCCTCCAGCTCATCGTTGCGCTGGATGGCATCAGTCTCATATTTGGTTCTCCACTGGGCCACCTCACTGTTGGCCTTGGACATCGCTCTCTGGAGCTCAGCCTTGGCCTCCTGTTCCTCCTCAAACTGCTCCCTCAGCAGATCACAGTCATGACGGGCAGATTGGAGAGCATGGGCAAGGGCATTCTTAGCCTAACAGAGAGGCAAATTTGCAAATTTAACTAATAGTCAAATAAATATTTGTTAAAGGCAGAATTTCCCTCTTATTATTTTGAACCTTCTCATTAAGGGAATGCTGTAGTTTAACATTTTGGGAAATACACTTACGGGCTTGCTTGCTTGCTGAGAGTTAGATGAAAAGATCAATACCACTCTCATATCTGTTGGCTAAATATAACGCTAGAGCCATTAGTTTAGCATAAAGACTGGAAGCAGGGGCGGCTACTACCACACCAGCACGACCAATAAATACTTTAGTTCCAGCATATGACTTTGCATATAATTTCTGGTTGTGTACAGATTAAGCAAACATGCTAAATTGTGTTGGCCAGTATGCATATTTCTTTTAACTTTGGACAGATCCAGGCAAGCTGTTCTCCCTGCTTTCAGTCTTTATGCTAATTGACTGCTGGCTCTAGCTTAATATTTCACATATGGATATATGAGAGTGGCATCAATCTCTTCATCTAAGTTTTGGCCAAAAAGCAAATAGGAATGTCAAACTTTTCATTTAAACCTCCTTGGTGGACACAAAAAATGACTATTATTTTTGCTAAGTCAAATGAAACCAGATGAAAAAGGGGGGAAAAAAATTAATTTAGCCTTAAAGAGTTAAGGAGGTAAATTTGTTAGCCTACCAAAGCTTCTGACATTTAAGCTACCTATAAGCCTCTAGCTACCCAGATAAACTAATCAGTTAGCTTACTGAATATCATTGAATATCACTGATGTCACAGACACTTATTGGATGTACTGAGTGTAGTAATGCAACAAACCTTGGTTTCCTCCTCAACCTGTCTCTTGAGTTCCTCAATTTGTTGGGTGAAGGCAAGCTTAGCCCTCGACACCTGGGAGAGTAATGCTTCTTTCTCCTCAAGAAGACGAGAAAACTCACCTGATCAAGAGATTGAATAATTGAAAAATTTAAAAAGAGAGAAGTGTTTGACTCCATAAGTCATTTAAACAAGGTTTAACTCAGTTGCCTACCATTTTCATTCTGAAGTCTTGCCCTGTGAGCATTTATTTCAGTGATCAGACGGGTGTTCTCATCATGTTTCGTCTTGTATTCACTCAGTTGGTCTTCCAGAGAGTGGCACAGCTTCTCATAATTAATCTGATATCATTGATAAAATAATTAATTAAACTGTTAATCATGATATTTTGATTACATGTACTTTCTATACTGGTCTAGCTTACCTTTGCCTTGACCGTGACCTCTATGTTGCTGGAAAGGTCATCAATCTCCATCTTGTACTCACTCTTTTCCTTCTCCAGTTTCTGTTTGACCCGTTGCAGATTGTCGATCTGCTCCCCCAACTCAGCCACACTGTCAGCATGTTTCTTCCTCAAAGCTGAAGCGGTGGCCTCGTGGTGGAGGGTCGACTCTTCGAGGTCTCGTCTCAGTTTCTGAAACTCAGCCTCTCGCTTCTTGTTCATCTCTATCTGAGCGGTGGTGGCTCCTCCAGCTTCCTCCAGCCTCTCACTGATCTCCTCAAGCTCCCTGGAGAGATCTGATCTCTGTTTTTCCACCTTGGCCCTGGCAACACGCTCCACTTCAATCTCCTCCTCCAGCTCTTCAATGCGTGCCTGAGAAAAACAACAAAAATTCAGGATGATTCATTGATTTGGAACATTTTCATTTAAATTTAAATTTTTTCAAACTACCTGAAGTTCCTTGATCCTCTTCTGAGATTGCATAGCCACACTCTGCTCATCCTCGATTTTGGATACAAGTTGGTTGAACTCAAAGTCTTTTCTAATATGCAAAATCATACCATGTGATTAGAGCATGTGTAAAGTACTAATCACAATGCCTAGACACTGCAGCACTGATACATACTTTTTAAGACGTTCCTCTAGCTGTTGCTTGTCATTTTCCAAATCCATCATGGATTCTTGAGTTAGTTTCAGATCTCCTTCAAGCTTCCTTTTGGCCCTTTCGACATCCATCCGGACCTTTTTCTCTTGCTCCAAAGAGCCCTCAAGCTAACGCAAGGACATATTTTCAGTCAAATTCTCAAGTCACACATGCTATGATTTCAAAAAGGTAACAGCCATAGACTTACATCATCAACTTGTTGCTCTAGCTTGACCTTGGCTTTAGTTAGAGAGTTGACTTTGTCTTCCTCTGCTTGCAGGTCATCCAGTGTCTGGTGGTGTGCCTCTTGCAGGGCCAACTTCTCCTTAGATAACTTGGCGATGGTATCATCAAGAGAGGACATCTCCTCAGTCAGATTCTTCACCTGAAGTGTGTAGCAAAAAGTGTGAGTGAATGCTTGAATCTCTTACCCTGGTGTTCAGATGATCATCCAGAAGACACACACCTTGTTTTCAGTGGCATGTTTCTCCTTCTCCACTTTAACCAAGGTGAGCTCCATGTCATCAATGTCTTTCTTCAGCTCAGAGCACTCGTCCTCTAGCTTCCTCTTCTTAGCGGTAAGCTCGGCATTCACCTCCTCCTCGTCCTCCAGTCTCTCACTGAGTTCTTTGGTTTTGGCTTCCAGCAAAATCTTGTTCTTTATGAGTCCCTCACATCTTTCCTCTGCATCTGCCAGACTCTCACTTTCCTATTTAACCAAAAACACCATTTGCATTTATGTAGCATGCAGCTCTACTTCCTCATGACTTACATTAATGGCTGTATCTATTGTGTACAGTATACTATTTTACTCACAGATTGAATCTGCAAGCACAAGTCATTCTTCTCCTGAAGCAAGGAAACCATTTTGGCTTCCAGCTCCTTCCTTTTGGTCTCAGCTTTGGTTAAATCTTCTTTACACTTGGCAAATTCCTCTTTCATGATGGCCATCTCCTTCTCAGTCTCAGCACTCCTCAAGAGTGGCTTGATCTTAAAGTAGAGCTTCATCCATGGCCAATGTTTTACATTCATGAAGGAGCGAATGTTGTACTGGACAATGTATATGGATTCTCTGGAGAGTGATATGGTTCAGTTTTAGTTCTTGGGTTCCATGTGATGAGTACATTTTTCATTATACTACACCAGCCACAATGTAGCAAACATTAGAATGATTATCTGTGATCAATCTACCATAACTATGATTACCTCCTCTGCATCATTTTCTGAAACTCTTTCCTTCTGAGGAAGCCACGACACAAGGCTTGAGTAATGGTTATGAGAGAGGCCAGTTTTTCATCCCTCATCTCTTCTAGTAGACCCAAAAGCCCTGCTTTAAAGAACACCTACAGAAAATAGAAATGTATATACATCTTGAGATACTTTCGGATACTACATTAATAAACCAAAAAATGTTAACATCATTTCATAATAGAAAGGGCTCAGTATGCTTGAAAAATACTTTGTATGTTTGTATGACATCTAACGGCAACATTGGGTATACCTGTTCCAAATAGCCACACTCAAACTCTGGTGAGACAAAGCACTTGCTGCCTCCAATGGGCAGCATCATACTGTTTCTCTTATCTCTCTCTCTTTCTTTTGTGAGTCTTTGTAGTCACAATGCCAGAATCATACAAATGGGGATATTGGCACAGACTTTCAGACTTCAGGGTGCCACACTTGGTTGTTCATGCAAAAGGTGAGGGAGGTAATTATATGAAGAATGAAATTAGAGCTTGAGAGAGAAGTTCATACCCTGACTACTTTCACAACTCTCCACATCTGGCCATGGTCTGTTTCAGAAAGTTAAAAAATTGTCGGGCACAGCACCCATTAATCCGATTTTGGAAAGGGATTTTTAGACATCTGAAGACGATCTGACGAGCACTTAGTTTGAAACATACTGAGGCCCTTAGTCATACTGAAAATAGTTTACCTTTGTATGACCAAACTTATACTGTGTATGATCCACATCGATAGATCCCAAGAGCTTCTCAGCAGCTTTCTTGTTGTCAATGAATTGTCCTTCAGGGATCACACTGGCATTCAATACTTTGTACCTACAAGAAAAACTCTCATCAGAGAAAAGTTTTAAATTTTTCTCAAACCTAAACTTTGTTCCTTACCTTTGCTTGAAATCCCCGTACAGGATTCTACTGGGGAAGCCCTTTCTGCAGATCCTGATTCCTTCCAGCACACCATTACATCGCAGTTGATGGATAACCAGATGGTGTTGCATAATCCCTAAAAGTCAGCCAGAGCCACATTACATTAAAGATGCCTGACATATCATTGAAATGGTCAGATATTGAGGGTTTATGACATGATATTACTGAAATACCTGGAGTTTTACTTTCATTTGGAATGAGACACCTAACAAAATGAGGATGGGTGCTCCTGAGATTTGTCATTAGCTTTCCCAGGTTCTCCTGTCAGAGATAATCAGTGTCATTACTTTGTTACAGAAAGCACAACTGTTGTTGCTGAACTTGATTATTTGTATTAAAGTTACTCTTACAAATTTAAGATCATCCAGTATTATTTTAATATGCAGTTACCCTGAAGAGGGCTGACACAGTCTGGAAGGATGAGCCCTTCTTCTTTGCTGCTTTCTTTGCAGAAGCACCAGTACCAGTGTTCTCTAAAAGAACAATGTTTTTATCTACATTATAAGGCTAAACAGTGGGAGCTTAAAATACAAAAAAGTGTTCACAGACTCGCAAGAGCCTACCACCTGTCTCATGTTCTTACCATCAGTTGAAGCATAGGAACAATAGAGAAAGGCCAGCAGTTTGAGGCTGGCTTTCTGGTAGAGTTGGACTACAGTTTCATTGAGTGGATCCTTGTTTTTGTCCAACCAGCCTGTGATGCTGTAGTCCACAGTGCCAGCATAATGCACAAGGGAGAAGTGAGCCTCAGCCTTGCCTCTGACAGGCTTGGGCTTCTGAAAATTGCTGGATTTCCCAAGATGTTGGTCATACAGCTTGTTTTTGAAGGTAATGTCTGATGCCTTGGGGAACATACACTCCTCTTCAAGGATGGAAAAGATGCCCATTGGCTGTTGAGGACAAATGGTTAAAAGATTTGTTTTGACACAAAACATCTCACTTCATCAAATGCATTTCTCTCTGCAACTTTGTATAATATCATTTTTGTGTGAACTAACCTTTTCAATGAGCTCTATACAGGCAGCCAGGTCCATCCCAAAGTCAATGAACTCCCACTCGATGCCTTCCTTCTTGTACTCTTCTTGCTCCAGCACAAACATGTGATGGTTGAAAAACTGTTGCAGTTTCTCATTGGTGAAATTGATACACAGCTGTTCCAGACTGTTATACTGCAAAACAAAACCATTTGAGCATGACAATATTATTCAATATTAATTCCAGTAAATACAGTGGTTAATGCAAACTTACATCAAAGATTTCAAACCCAGCAATATCCAGGACCCCAATAAAGAACTGCCTGGGTTGTTTGGTGTCCAGCATCTGATTTATGCGGAGGACCATCCACAGAAACATCTTCTCATAGACTGATTTGGCCAAAGCACCAATGGAATTGTAGACCTGAACAATGATATGTTGCAGTGAAACATATTTGAGAAGTAAGACCTTCAAACAACAAAAAATATTACATGACCCATTATTATTTTCCATTAATCTTTCTGACCACTTGGGGACAGAAGAGTTCCACAACATTTGACATATTTTCATGAAGTCATTCTGTCAGTTGTGTTTCTGTGCACCTGATGAAAGCAAGTCCCATACTTACTCTCCTTTTGGCTGTTTTGGTCTCCACTAAATCTGGAAGGATATATCTGTCTCTTAAGCTGCTAGATATTTAGCTTCTTCACAAGCTCATTGCTAACTTTGCCTGCCATTTGGTGCTGGGCAGGCAGTGTACAGTGTGTTTGTCAGTTTTTTGATGAAAATAGCTGCCTGCCCAAAAATATTAAGTGGAGCAGCTTTGAGGTTATCGCAGCATTTTTTTCTCAAACTGAAGGATATGATGGTTATCTGCATCATTTCCTAGCATTACAGTACTGGCTTAAGGTTAACATATACTTTTGCATGTGTGTATTAACACTTGTAAGGAATAATACAGAAATCATAACTAGTTTCATAGGAATTTTTATAGTACTTTATTACAACATAAATGTACCTGTTGAACAGTCTGCCCTTTGGTTACATACTCATTTCCAACCTTCACTCTAGGGTAACACAGCGCCTTCAGCAGGTCTGCAGAGTTTAGACCCATCAAGTAAGCTGCTTTGTCAGCCACTGAAAAAGGAAAATGATAAAAGAGAGTGTGATACAGTGAAAGAGAAGAAATGTTAATAGATAAGAGGTAAGAACAAGATAACATGACTAACACAACATGAATAACAATTACCCTCTGTCCCGTCTGGCTCTGCCTGCTCCTCTCTCTGCCTCTGCTTGAATTTCATATTCCCATAATGTATCACAGCACCTGTTAGTTTATAAATGCCAATCCTCTCCTCTCCAGTGAAGCCTAGGATGTCAATAGCACTCTGAAAGCACATTGTGACAGAGCTTATGTTAGTCCCAGTGCATGTTATCAAGGATGAAAAAAAAAGATTGCAAATTTGACTTACATCCGTGGCCATCAGCTCCTCACTATCATCAATACTGGCCACACTGATCTCCCCCTGGCTGATAAATGGGAAGTCGTAGGGGTTGGTGGTGATGAGGAGAGTCTCTGGAAGAAAAACAACATGCCAGTCAAATCCAAGCCTTGCCACATGCGCATACTATGAACATAACTTTACCAACAACATCATGACTTTTTTTCAAAATTATTCAAAGTAGATAATTTGCTCAAAATGTAACTCTGTCCCCCTATACTGCATGTTACCTATCAGCTCTGGCTTCTTGTTGGACATGATCTGGTAGAAAATATGGTAACTCCTCTCTGCAGACAGCTGAAACGTTACTCTGGATTTTTCCAACAAATCTACCAAAAAGAAACAAGGTGAGCTCACACAAACAAACAAAACATTACATGTCTCCATTGTAATCTAACTCACAAGTTTCAATATCAGCAGAAGCCAGTTTTCCTGAGGTTCCAAAGTGGATTCTTATGAATTTGCCCTGTGAGGGAAATAGTCAAGATGATAGTTAATGGTCAACAAGATGATAAATCAGTTGTGGGTATTAACCAGGGTGGGAAAAACTTTTTAAAATGTGGACATCTACCAAAAACTGACAAATCTACCAGCCACTTTCATATTTTACCAGCATTTGGCTAGTGGCTGGTGGCTGGTGGCTGGTGCTAATCTCCCACCCTGGTATTAACAAAATCACAATCTTTTCACTTACAAAACGTGAAGAGTTATCATTTCTGACAGTCTTGGCATTTCCAAAAGCTTCCAGTAGTGGGTTAGCAGAGATGATCTGATCCTCCAGATTCCCCTACACCAACAGGAGAAACGAAATATTATATTGCAAAGTGATTTGACTATGAATAAATGCACTGAAAGGTTATTAGTAGACCAGTTGTAACACCATTTGAAAGAGTGTGAAATGTCACCTGCAATTTGCCAGAGGCAGCAACATCTTTTTTCCTGTCCCCAGACCCTGCGATTGTCGCAAAGTACTGGATGACACGTTTGGTGTTGACAGTCTTTCCTGCACCTGATTCTCCGCTACAGAACGGAAAAAACACCCATCAGATATGTTTTATCTCCTCTTTAATACAAGTATCAAGGATAGGCTGTAGCACATGTATAAACTTGCAGCTTACGTGATAAGGATAGACTGGTTTTCTCTGTCTAAAAGAAACAACAGCACAGTCATATTAGAACAGTGCTATACTTCGAATCAGAACGTAATACTGACTGTAACAACACAGTTTTTGCAGACACAGTTTACCAGTGAGCATGAACTGATAGGCGTTGTCAGAGATGGAGAAGATGTGTGGGGGAGCCTCCATGCGCTTTTTGCCCCTGTAGGCCACCACTACCTCTTGGTTGTACACTGGGAGCCACTTGTAAGGGTTCACAGTGACACAGAACAACCCAGAATAGGTCTACAATGAAATCAAAACATTTGTTTGAGTAGGTATGGTCTTCGTACATCTTGGTTAAAAGCAGGCAAAATTTGGTTGACAAATGGAAGTTCTTTCGACATATAGTGGACAGATGACAACTTACAGTCTTCGCACAGTTTTTGGCCCCACAAGCCTCTTGAAAAGCTTCAGTGCTATAGATACTTCAAGTCTACTGTAGGGATGAACACTATTCTTCCTGAAAATATTCCCCCTTCTAGTGTTTTGTTGATGGTGGTGGAGAGTATTTTAAGCCACTTGCTATAATCAAAAACTTGTGGCCTATCATGCATGTTATTATGCATTATCTTTTTGTCTTCACACACCACGTTATTGCGTCTAAACAGGCTAAAATCAGGCCTCATAAAGTGTTAAAAGTATGTCTTCATGTAAATTTTAAACATCTTAATGCGTTCAAAATGAGGGGAACCACTTTTCCTATAAGAAGACCAGTGTGGTAAGACCACTTTTTTTTCCTTTTGTTGTATTACTGCCCTCCAGTCCCTGTAATGATTTTTTCTCTTTTCAAACTATCTTCTAAAAACAGTTACTTTCTCAATTCAAACTACTAGCACTATTAGTAGTAGTAGTAGTATTAGTAGCAATAGTAGCTGTAGTAGTGGTAGTAGTAATGCTCCTATCGAGCAACAGCTCCACTGACATTGTGTGGGAATGACCATCATCAACTACAGTAAATGTTGCATTACTCACATAGATCATCCATGCTGCATAGCGCTCTTTGAGGTTATACAGCACAGCGGCCTCATTGAGGTGGGTCATCATGGCCATGTCCTCGATCTTGTCAAACTTGGGTGGGTTCATGGGGAAGACTTCGTCATCCTTCACTGTTACAACCTGTGACGGGGAAGAGAGACATGCCCTTTTAATCAAAAGCAAAACAATATGGAGAGGGTGATTTACCTCCTCGACAGCTAACACTATACCTGTCCTGCTTCAGTTTTAACTGTTGCTTTTCCGCCCTCTTTTCTTTGCAGAGTGCCTTTGACAAACAGCTCCTTTGGATCCACTGCAAACACTGCAGTTTTGGCATCGAAGGGCCTATTTTGGGCTTCGATTCTCTCCCGTTCAGGCCTCCTCAGGTACGGGGCTGCCTCCCCAAATACACTCATCTCAGCGTCCAAACTCATCTCTGCAACACACCCCAGAGGGGACTGAAAGGTCCAGGGTTAAGTGTCAGAATTGTCATTCTAATAACTGCAGGATTGATATCAACCATTGAAACCGATACCAATTCTTACCTCTGTTGGCTGAAGAAATACCTGAAGTAGAAATAAGTCTAACAGGATCTATCACAACAACACTACAATGAAACAGACAAATGCCCTCACCAGCAGAAATCCTGACTGAAAAATGTGGACGGCTTTGACCCTTACTGCTTTTATAAGGTCCCCTCTTGTTGCATTAGGAAAGACAGCAAACACCTATATTTAGGTCAAAGCTCCCAATGAATGTGGGAGGAGAAAAGCGATTAGTTTGGCATGTGATCTCATGGAGATGTTGCTGAGCTTTTGTCATGAACCCGTGGCGGGGAGCAACTGCAGCTCAAGAAAAGAATGAATGCCAGAAGAGGGTGACCTCTGCCAGAGATACAGCATTCATGTAGATGATGAAATGTTCCAAGAGAGCAATATAGAGTAATTGTAAAGCATCTTGATCTTGACTATGACCTGACAGTGGTGTTAAGGATGCATCTGGACTGCAGGCAGCTTTTGAAGAATTTCAGACAGGCTGTTTGTTTGACCTTCACATAACAAGGATGGTCTATTAAAATCAAAATTTCTCATCAAAGAACAAAAACTATACAGTAAAACAACTGCACTTTCCCATTCAACCCTTCTTTATGACTTAGTGTTTTAATGTCATTTAAAGAAACAGTTTCACTTATTTTCTTTCTTTCTTAGAGTGAGATAAGAAGCAGTCAGGGTGTTGTTAGCCTAGCTTAGCATAAGCTAACACTACTTCCTACTATTACCCCAAAACTCATTAATTATATTGGTTGTTGTATAGTGCAAGAAACAGATTCTATCAAATGTATCATGCCAAGAAATAATTACAAGACAAAAGTCTGCCTTAAACCACAAATAGTACATTCCTGTTTGTCTGTAAACAAGTGAAACACAATGTTAATAAATCAGCTTTAGAGATGTTGGTAGGCAGTTGTTTTGTTTAGTGTTTTCTATTGTTTTGTTTTGTTTTTTCACTTTGGCCAGGCTAGTTGTTTCACCCTGCCTCTTATGCTAAGCTGGGTTTAAGGTTGATAGCATGTGTTATTTCAGACGTCACACTACATTATGTAGATGCTTTGTGTATGTACACATTGTAGCACTGTTGGACATACCACCGCCTCAGAGGCTTATTAAACTGTTTTGAAATATTAGATAAAATGGATCTGTAACCCTTGCAATTGGTTTGACAGGCTTTATAATAAGCCACGTCTGATGAATCCCTCAATAGAAATTCCCTCCAGAATCCTACTAGGCCAGCTTTAGAGATTACAGAGGACTAATGGTCTTGTTCGAGATTTGGAGTCCTCTCTCTTCTCCTGCCTTCATCCCCCAAAGGATCAGTTTTGAAAGATGTACTGGTGTATAGTAAGGAAAATCAAGAACATATGATTGACAGAGGGAAAGGTTGCTATAAGAACTTTACATTTTGAATGGTGTAAAGAACAATGTGAAACTTTCTATAGAGTTTTTTTTCAATTCAGTACATAAGATATTGAGAAATAGTTCAACATTTTGGTTCACTTTCTTTCTGAGAGCAAAAGAAGAAGATTGATACTACTTTTATTCTTGTATACTTGTACATTAAGTGTGGAGCAACAGTCAAAACATAGTTTGTTTAGCTTAACATTACAGTAGCTTAGTTAGCGTGACTTTAAAGATATGCCTACCAACACCTCTAAAAAAATCGAACACAATCTATCTCATTTGTTTAATCCATACACAAAAGAAATGCTTAAAAAACATTGTCTGATTCAAATGAAATTGAACAGTATGTACTTGCTAATTTGACTCCAGGGAGTCTCTGCACCCAGCTGCTGTTCACCAAAGAATAAAACCACAAATTGTTATTTTCACATTTCTGTTTGTGTACAGATTTAAAAAATGAGATACAACATGTTTCTGGGTGAGCTTTAGAGGTGTTTGTAGGTTTATTTTTTAACTTTAGAGGGAGCCAGGATAGCCATTTCAAGTTGTCCTGCTAAGCTAGGCTAACCACCTCCTGTTTCTGGTTCTGTGCTTAACACTCAGACATGAGATTGATATCAATCATCTCACTGTTGGGAAGAAAGCAGTAAGTGTGTTCCCCAACATATTCAACTATTCCTGTAATATTAAAGGGGACACATGCTTACGTTACAAAACTTGAGGTTAATATATGTAGAAGTGCTCCCTGCAAGTCAGGGCAGGGAACGCTCCACTGGCAACATTTTTTTTGCTGACATCAGCTTGTTACACAAGCTAATGTTGTTCAATGTGTTGTTTGCATGTTCACTCTCATGTTTCAGTTGAATTTTGACACGAACATGTATGGATGTATTTGAGAAATTGACATTTCAAGTAAAGAATGAGAAAAAGTAGTGAAATCCTGCTACTATCGTTTGTTTCATGGTCTGACATAGCCTCCCGAGCCATCAGAAGTTGGCTGTGACACAGCCTCTGGAAACTACAAATCAGAACAGAGTGACTCATTAGGGGGGCAACTTAAAGAGACAGGAGCTAAAACGGCCTGTTTCAGACAGAGGCTGAACTGAGGGGACTGAGATATTCCAGTAGAGTCTGAGATTAAAAACATAGACCCGGAAATGTGCATGATATGTCCTCTTTAAAATTATGTTCATATGAACTTACAATTATTTTATTCAGCAAGATGCTCTCTAACCAGATGGTGTTTCTTTAATTCTGAGATAGTGTGCTTAGTAATATTGGCAAAAATGTGTCTATATTCAGACAGATGCCACCAACCCTATATACATTTACCAAAGTGACAACTCTGCCAACTTTGAGCAGACTGAGGTCTTCAAACTGTCACTCATTTTAAAATCTCCTGTCAGTGTCATGAGAGGGAGATTAGATGGCCATAAACTGACAAGAAGGGTGTTAAATCATGAACAAGCAGCCAGTGAACCCACAGCTTACACTGCCTCCATCTTAAATAAGGGCTCCTTTGGGGAATTAATCCAGAGTGAGATATTCTTAGGGACTGTCCTTAAAGGGACGATACTTAGTATGGATTATCACTGCAGCCACACATCTTCCATTTGCCTTTTTTAACTAGTGTGTGTGTTTCTATTGATTGAATAACTTCTCCAGACATTTTGAATATCACCTCCTCGTGAGTATCTGAAAGCCAAACTGAATGCAGTGGATTGCAACCAGAGTTTATTCTAATCTTTAATGCAACAGATGGCAAAATCTCATGGCTTATGAGTTAATGTCAAGTCAAGTTCAAGTTGTCTAAAAAAAGGGCTGCTAAGCAGAGGTCACACAGTCTACTATCTGTCAGAGATGCTCTTTGGTATCATTTGATGGACATCTGTTAACAATTGTTTCTGTCTGTGCTACAACTCATTCATTATCATTGATAACACATCCAAGCACTATGTTTTGATAAATTAAATAGATTTTAATATGAAAACTTGTTTTAGATATTTCAGTTTGGAAATTATTCAATACAAAGAGTGCAACCATGTTTGAGTCCTTGTGTGATTATACTAAAGGAGTATTATAAGGAAATATCCTTTTCCTTGCCAATGAAAGATAGACCACAGCGCCCTCCAGTGTCACTGCTGAGAACCTACAGGCACCTTGATATCTTTATTGAAGACAGTATATACTGTACTTTTTTTGTAGAAACTTTCTCTAAGAAAACTTTCTTAAGCACATTCTCTGAAACATGGAATTTTAAATAACAAAATAAGTTCTGAAAACATTATGTGCAGTTATTTACACCATATACTGTAGCCTATATAGAGTGAAAGACAGAGAGAAAGAGAGATTTACATATTTACATATATTTCGACAGTCTGTGGACTGTGTCAGTATGACAGAAGACAATAAAATATTGTTTTATCATTTCCGTTTCTCACTGAGAAATTCAGTCACTAAGTAGTACATTCAAGTTTCCTCTCCAGCCATTAATTTAATTGTATACAGAAAATAAACTCATAATAAACTCATACATAATAAATATGTTGAATTATAAACGGTGACAGTGGTATAAAGGCTGTATTGCTACATCAAAGGTTTTTCTGCTTGCTGGAGTGGGTTATCTGTTCATAGGCCTCCTGTTCAAAAATATATATTCTTATCGGTACATACTGTCAAAACCTATGAAAACTGTGTTGACTTTGGGGCTTTAAGAGGATTGCATAGGCTGAAAAAACTATCCTAACCTATCATAAAAAATCAAGCATGCATTGTCACCAAGCTGGAAGCGAGTTTGTTTTTCTGAGACTCTAAAAAGTTGAATTATAGGCTAAGCAGATACGGTAATTAGCGGATACACGGGGCGCATCAACTACATTCAACCGGCTGCTGGTCACGTGTGATTGACGGTTGTCATGGCAACCGTAAACTATCAAGCGCGCACAGAGCAGATTTAGCATCTTACCAGTTTTTAGCCCTCCGTTTCAGACTGACTCACGCTACTTCACATCACATATTACAATGTCGGACGCGGGCTCTGATGAGTTTGACGATGAACGCAGCAAACTCGGGGTGAGACAATATAATATGTAACGCTCGGTTTGTTGTTACAGAGTACGCTGGGTGCGCGTTGCGTATATGTGGCTACATGCTGGTCTGTGTTATTTTGTCTCTTTGGATACAAACGTTTGTTTATTGGACTGGCGCAGGAATATGAAGGAGACAGGAATGAAGCAGGAGAGAGGCATGGAGTCGGTAAAGCTGTTCTGCCCAACGGAGACGTTTATCAGGGACAGTATGAGAACGGCAAAAGACATGGACAGGTATGATAGTATGAAGTGCCTCAATAGGGCTGAGTGAACAAATAAAACACATATTAACATTCACACAATCAATCAGTCCATGCTTGCCGAGAAAAAAGCATGATGCATTTTTTTATCCATATGTCAATTTCTGATGAAAACAGTGTTTTCTATAATTGCCATAGAAATAAAAGTTGCCTTTATGTTATCTGGTAAGAACGGCTTCTTTGACTTATTTAATATACTGTCTTTGACTGTTCTGTCTAATAGGGAACATATCGCTTCAAGAATGGGGCAAGATATATGGGAGACTATTACCAGAACATGAAACATGGACAAGGCACCTTCTACTATCCAGATGGGTCCAAATATGAAGGTATACTAAAAGTATTAAAAAAAGTGAGATGAGATTGTTTCCAACTTCTGCATTTCATTTATGTGTGCATGCAGGCAGGATGTCTATCAAAATTTATGTTCACAATCCTGTGAAAGTTCTTAAACCCTTTCAGCTGGTGTGTGTGGAAGCAAATCAGGCATATGTAGGCCCGCTTGGAGTCTGAACATAGACCTTCAGAAACCAGGCTCTTAATGTTGTCTTTGTCTGTCAGGGTCGTGGGTTGAGGACCTGAGACAGGGTCATGGTGTATACACTTACCCCAACGGAGACACATATGACGGGCAGTGGCTGCATCACATGAGGTATATGTACAGCTTCATAATCACAAGTTCATGTCAATAAGATGTTTTTAGATTTCATTTCTGAATGAAGCTTCTGCTTGGCTGGGGTCAAATCTTGGAATTAAGGAGCCACTTCTCCTTCTTCTGTGCCTTCTTAATTCGAATCAAATACACCGCATGTGTTCTATCTAAAACAAAAGATGCTGAAAACGACATGACAATGTACATTCTGTCAGGAAATAACTGTAGAAAAATGTAAATCTGATTTTGTGTTGTGTAAACCCAGAGTTGGGCCATAACCACAGAAAATGTGAATATTATATTACTGATATCTCTGTGACATGTTCTTGGTGTTGTCTGATTGCCAGGCATGGCCAGGGCATTTACCTCTACCACGACACTGGCTCAAAGTACAAGGGCTCATGGGTGAATGGCAAGATGGAGTCAGCTGGAGAATACATCCACTCTAACCACAGATACCAGAGTCACTTTATCAACAATTATGTAAGTTCTGTTACTTATTCCATAAAAAAGCTTGGCTTGGCTTGGCTGGTGGTTACTGGAGATAAAGAATATTTTACTGAAGGGTATGCAGAGGGCTTTGACAGTCTAACTAGCCCAGACCTTGTTTCCCAAAAGCATCTTAAAGCCATACCCATCAACAGTTTTATGTAAACAATGGATTAAATAACAATGTTTAATGTTAAAGGTGTAGTGATGAGCCCACAGAGAATTACTCGACTGTGCAGTTCTTTATTCTTCTTTATCCTGACCCATAAACATACAAGAGGATTAAGATCAGCACAGCCTGAAGATATTTGAAAACAGGGCCCAGACTCATTTGTGCCAAGCAAAAATAGTTTTAAAAAAATTAGATAGATTATCTGAACTTCCTGTAAACAGGATCAGCCTTACAATGTAGTTCATCTCAATTATATCTTTGAACCTGTAGGTGTCAAAATAAAAACATAATAATAATAGTAGCTTTTATATCGTTGTCCTCTGTAATATTGTCATCAAATAAATGTCCCATTCTTATTTTGCAGCCGTCTGGTCCAGGGAAGTATGTGTTTGACATTGGGTGTGAGCAACATGGTGAATACCACCAAACAGAGCAGGTAATTGAACATCAGTACACTTCCTGTTGTTTCAACTTACTATGTCAATGGATTTAACTTCCTCATTATACTGTAATACTGCTATAGTGCAAACACTGAACCTGGAACTTTGTCGGGCCACACTGAATGACATGACATTGACACAGTGCATTGAGACACAACATAACCATAACTCTCTTCGACTAAAACTGCAGCCGGCGGCTGTTGAGGAAAACGGTAAAAACATGAAAGCTCAGAGGTCGCCCTACCCGGGCTCCAGAGAAGGTTACCTCAACTTTGGGGCCTTAGGAGAAGCAGAGGAGGTGCTGGCACTGCCTCTATACACAATTACTGGTGCTGTGCCTTTTACAAGAAGCATAGATCACATCAGACTCTTGCATGATGATCTTGGATTTCATCACTTATGAGAATGTCTTTTCATGCACAAAACTGAAATCCTATTGTTGATAGTAGTCTTAGCAGTATTATTATTATTTTCTAGTGTGCACACTTGCCTGTTGTAAGTGCATGATGTAATGGGTTATCTTGAGTGAATATGCATGTCAATAACTCAGCAGTGTGTGGTGATGCAAGTTGCAGTGAGTTTAATCTTTAGTGAGCCTGGACTTTCAAGATTTGTGTTTCTCTGAGGTTAAAACGCTGAAAATGTCAACAAGAAAGAAACACACTTCTACATACATTTTGATCAAAAGTGTCACAGTAATATATTACATTTTTTAATATGTGTCTAACGCTTCATCTGCTCTTTGCAGGACAGGGCTGAGGGTGAGTGGGGTGAGCTGGCCTCCACCACAGTTCTCAAGTGGATTCCCAAGTGTATTACTGGCCTGACGCTGTGCACTCCAGTTAAAGAGACTTCAGGTGAACTTTATCAACCCAAAATGACTGTCAGGGGCAGTGCTGTAGCAAAGATTTTAGAAATCCAAACTCCCCCTGCAGAACCCCACCCACCGAAGAAATGTTCGTCTGACCATCAACCAAACTCCATCAAATTTTTTGAACATTTAAAAATAAATCTCACACTTTTTCATAAATCATACCAATCTGGTGAAGTTCAGTGTTTGTTATTGTTGCAGTTTTTGCATTCATTTTTCATTCAAATGTCACATGCCTCAAATACAGAGGTTAGGAGAGGCCAGACAGTGAGACAAGTGGAATGATACACAAAATCTGTTGCACTGAACTCAAGTGTGTGTCTGTGTGCTTTCTTTTGTCAGCCCCAGAAACAGAAATGGCTTCAGCAGAGGAGGAGGCAGGCAACTGACTGGACTGACCGATGTGATCAAGCCACAATCCTTCATCTTTAAGCTGTTGGTTAAAAAGCAGAATAAAATGAATAAATCAGTAAATGTATGAATAGGATCTCTTAAATGTGTGTATTTCATGGTTTTCATATAGTGCAGTGTAAAAGAGACACTGCCACTTATAGACTAGCAGCACATTCCTACATTTGATGGTTTAGAGCATGAAAGTTCCTGACCTTGGAAACAGTAATTTGACAAAATTATCATAACTCAAGGTCCACTTGCTTTTTTCCAGGAACCAGCTCCAGGGGCACTTCTAATTCTTCTTTTTCTTCTTCTGTGTTGGGCTCTTGAAAACTTTTATTTACTGTGCTACAAAAAGGCATTTTCACTCTAGACATTTTGACTTGTCATAGTAGAAAAAGCTCAAGTGTTACTAATTTATAAACTACTATTAGTCCTTTAAAGCTGCTTAGTGGCCATAGTTGAAAAGCCATTTTTGGTTAACTATAATGCAGCTTAGTGAAAGGGGGGGTTGCAACAGCCAAATCACAGATGTTACTGATAGCATTAATTATGGCTCTGTTCCATCCGAGTGTCCCAGAAAGCCATGACAGTGTGACAGTGGGTGAGTGTGCACAATACCAGGACCCTGAAACTGAAGCTGCTAAAGGGAATTCACAATTTAGCACTGTGCTTTTCCTATTGTGACATGTCAACATTTCTGTGTTTGTCTATGGAGACTTGGAATGACCTCTGTTACCATTTTGTTTTTTCTTTGGGGTTATTTTGACTTAATTTGATCCGTGTGACATTACTTTGTCGACATGTAAGTAAGAACCTATGCTCAGGCACTTGCATGACTGTTACGACACCAAAATGCAATGTGAAACCAAACAGGAAGAGAGGGTGGACAGAGGGATGGAGTCAGAAAATGGAGAGGGAACAAGGGAAATGGAAGATGAGAATTTTGAAGTTAGAAGAGGGAGAGCCTCAGGGAAGGGAATGAAAAAGAAAGTTGAATCATCAAGTCATAATGAGAATGAACATGAAAATGAAACCTACATGATTGGAATGAAGATTCAGGGATTGAAAGAGTGTGTTGGATGTGGAGCTTTGTCAGAAAAGCACACTGTAGCAAGATGGATTAAGAATGAAGTGGGTATAGATACAGAGACTTGAAAATCCTGGGTTGGGTTCTAGGATGGATATGTACCCAGTGGCACGTTTTCCACTCAGGAAGAAAGCTCCGATAAAAGGTGTTGTTGAAGGAGTCTCATGCAGAGTGGATGCAAGGAGATTCAAAGAGTGTAAAGGGGTGACAGACAACTATATAATGAAGAGGGTTGACAAAGTAGTTAATGAAAAGTATGAAATTAAATCTGTTATGCTTCACTTTGATTTGGAGTACTTGCCTGATAGAGTGTTCTTGGATCACATTTCGTACCCAGGCAGTATGTTCCCAAACCTTTGCAGTGTAAGAACTGTTGGAAGTTTGGCCATAGTTTGTTTGTATGTAGGAGTGATTTTGCTAAATTACAGTTACAATTTATAATCTCATTTAGCAGACGCTTTTATCCAAAGCTTGTGGGTGCAGTACCAGGTGCCTTTCATAGGTGGAGTGTGGTGAGTGGGTAGGGAGCGTAGACCTGAATAAGGGAGCTCAGGTAGGCGGGAGCTGTTTTAGTTGCTGTTTTGTAAGCAAGTGTCAGGGTTTTAATAAGGAGTTGCTAATAAGGAGTTGCACAAGTCAATGCATGATATTACGAAAGCCTGTACCAGGAGTTGTGCTGCATGCTCAGCAGGTAGGGTCTGATCTTACTGATGTTGCACAGGGCAAATCGACATGACCGAGCAATTGAGGCCATGTGAACCTTAAAGGTTAGTTGGTCATCCATCATGACACCCAAGTTTCCTGCAGACTTTGTGGGCATGAGTTGGGTTGATTCGAGCTGGATACTGATCTTTTGTTGTATAAAAGGACTGGCTAGGATGACAAGGAGCTTGATCTTAGAGAGGTTAAGTTGAAGGTGGCGTTCTTTCGTCCAAATATCGGCAAGGTATGACAAGATCCAAGTAAAGTGTGGTCTGTGAGGTGAAGTTTTTGGCCTTTTTAGCAATGGTAATTAATGTACTGGAGTACAAAGAAAATCTGAGAAAATTGACATAATTGTAGATGCTGCAAGGACATTTCTGGGTGTTGTGGGAGTTTCTGGAGAGGGTGTGCAGCAGCTGTTGAGAGAAGCTTTTAGTTTCTCTCAAACATCTGAAAAATAGAGAAGTTATAGCAGAGTGGGAAATGGGTGGGAAGGGGTTGTTATTTTATTTAGTCAATAGAGATTTTAGTTAAATCCAGGAGATGGCGGTAATGCGATATTTGGACGCCAACCGCCACTTAAAACCGACAAGAAGAAGAAAAACAAACAGGAAGAGAATAAAAACACCTTCTCTACACATGCGCCAGGTGAGGACATCGCGTTACCATGAATAGGCGGGCATTTTGTTGTACGATATCCATGTTTTCTAATGATCTCTGGTCTTCACTGTCAGGTTTGCTGACAGTATTATTTTGAGGGACACAGCCGGAAATGATTGCAGTTATTGCGCGTTACCTGTCACAAATAGTACCTTCATCGTGTAGGACGATAGAGGAAGTGAAACAGCGCATCAAACAGCACCGGCCTGGTTGGATGTCATCATGTGAGACGGTTGAAGGTTTCCTCCATAGGTCCCTCTTGAGATACAGTCGACGCTCTCCAGCATCAGTTATTATTTCAACGCAAACGCCGAGAATGGACGACTGTTGTCAGCAGACGCCACTGTTTACATTCGGCGTGATAGCTGACATTCAGTACGCAGATATCGACGACGGCTTCAATTACTCCCGGACGAGGAAGCGGTACTACAGGAGCAGCCTTCAGCTACTGAAAAATGCCCAGGAAAGTTGGTCCGAGTCGGCTGTCAGGCCAGAGTTCATCCTCCAGCTGGGAGACATTATCGATGGTTTTAACAAGGGCCACGACGCCTCTGAGCGGGCCCTGGACAGCGTGCTGAGAGAGTTCAGCTCCAGCCCCGTGGAGGTCCACCATGTGTGGGGTAACCACGAGTTTTATAACTTCAGTAGGAGCGCGTTGTTGCGTTCAAAGCTCAACAGCACACTACACACCGACAGGAGCTTCAGTGGAGCCCAGGCTGGGGGTGACATCTATGCCTACCACTTCAGCCCGTTCCACGGGTTTAGATTTGTTGTGCTGGATGCCTATGATGTGAGTCTGCTGGGTAGAGACGAGTCCAGTGAGCAGTACAACACTGCTTTGAATTTGATAAAACAGTACAACAACAACGAGGACCTCAACTGTCCCCCAGGTATGCTGTAGTTGTCACTAGTTTATTTTATGATGTAAATGTAACTAAGTAGGCTACATTTACTCAAATACTATACTCAAGTATAATTTTGAGGTACTTGTAGTTTACTTGAGTATTTCCATTTGATGCTACTTTGTACTTCCACTCCACTACATTTCAGGGGGAAATATTGTACTTTCTACTCCACTACATTTATTTAACAGCTTAAGTTACTTTCAGATGAAGATTTGACACAATGGAAAATATAACAAGCTTTTAAAATACAACACATTGTTAGAGATGAAACCAGTGGTTTCCAACCTTTTTGGCTTTTGATGTCTTACAAAAAGCAGTGTGTAGTCGGGGTCACATTTCAGATGTCTATGAGTTGTTAACAGCTCCACCAAATAGTGATTTTTCCCTCTAAACTTCTCACATGGTTTCATTTTAACAGATGTTCAAATGATCCAATATTTCAGCAAAAATCAAAGATTAGAGAAGAAGTCCAAAAACTGAAAACAGATTTGTGTATCAGAACTTTGTTTTTTCTTCTTTCCTCTCCCATTAATCATCTCACGACCCCTCAGATTTATCTGGTGACCCTTTGGAGGGGCCCGACCCCTAGGTTGGAAACCACTGGACTAAACTAGCTAACTGTATATGAAGTAGTTGAAACTAGCTCCACCTCCAGCAGCTACAACAGTAACATGCTGCTCTAACACTGATGCTTTAGTATTAATAATATAATGATGTCATATATAATAATATATCAGTCAGAGGCAACAAACCACTACATTTACTGCAATACTTTAACTACATCAAGCTCATAATACTACTGTACTTTTTCTTAAGTAGGATTTTTCATGCAGGAGTTTTATTTGTAATGGAGTATTTTTACATTTTTGTATTTGTACTTTTATTTAATACAGGATCTGAGTACTTCCACCACTGATGACATGTAATTTAATATCACTGTATCAATTAGTGTAATCAGTATTATATTTAGTAGATAGTAGTGTAGGTTTTCTTTCATTAGGAAGCTGAATTTTGGTTCAATTCAGAAGTTAAAGCAACCTTTGTAACAATTTTGTAGAACAGCAGCCCATGTGGACACATGTGACAATTACAAGATAATGATAAATGCTAAGACATACTGTACCAGTAGCATAAGTAGAGAAGATAAATAAAGTCAGTAGACAGACTGATGAATGTCAGTGACACAGCAATATCTGTCCAAAGGTTGCTTTCAGTAGCCATCATAAGCTAGTGGTCATATCAGAGCATGTTAGCCTGCAGCTGTAAAACCCCTGAGTTTATTGAATGGAGCAAGAGAGCATTTGTTGCTAATGAATGACACTTTTCATTTGTAAGGGGAAGAATTAGTCATTTAGTCTATCAGAAGTTATGTATTCTAGCTATAAATGTAAAGTGAAAGGAAACATAAGGGATATTATTTTTCTGCAGATTCTCTGTTTTGTTTTTACACCACTTAACATTGTAAAACTAGTACTAGATATCAAAAGCCTAATGCAGTTTAAGATTATTTATGTTTATTGAATGGTTTTTATTTATGAAATTTAAAAAAAGTACGATTTCACTTCTTTTTCACCATCCAGATAAAACTGCACTTTTAATTGATTAGCCAATCAATAGAAAATGAATTGCCAGATATTTTGATAATCAGTTCATCATTATGAGTCGTACTAAGCATGTATGACATTCTTTAGAAAGAATTGCATATGCTTCACATGGAGCTGGAGCTGCCAAATCAGTCTTTTACCATCATTCCCTGAGCAGCTCTACTGAAGTAGCTTCATGTTTTGCTCATTGTCAATCAGCAGCAGCAGTAGTTGTTGAGAGAGCCAGATTTCCACATAAAGTCTATGGATTTAGATTGGCAATGGGCCTCTCAATTTTCAAAAATGAACTGACCTTCATGCTCTGTGTTCTTGTTGCAGTGTGTGGGAACCTTGAGCAGAGGTTTACCAAGTTCAATGGTGGGTTCAGTAAGGACCAGCTGGACTGGTTAGACTCTGTTCTGTCCTCGGCTGATGAGAAAGGGGAAAAAGTCACTATTGTCAGTAAGTAACATCTGTCTATGGTAGAAACTGTATTTTGCTGTTTGGTATGGGCCCTCATCAGCTTAGCAATCTATTCATGAATCAATAGCACTTCATAATGATATGATTGATCAACATTCATTTTCAAAACTAGTCATGGCATACAACATACTCACATTATGACAGTGTCAAAACAACAGTTAACTACTGAAGAGAACATTTGGCAAAAAGCAAAAGATGCTTCACAAACATGACCGCAGTATGCCACCACTGAAGTAGGGCACTTCACCAGTGGCAGTACTCATAGTTTACCTGCTTCCTTAGTTATCACTACACCTTCCTGTCAGTTGGCACTGAATAAATATTGACCTCAATTCTCATTTTGATGTGTATTTCATGTATTTGAACTTGCTTTCCGTACATGTGTAGCCTATAGTTACTTGTTTATAGCCTAGAAAAATCTCTCATAAATCATGATTGCTAAAACTATGAGGTGATTTACCAGGAAGTCAATCAACAGAAAATTAATCTACAACATTGTTGATAATCAGTTAATTATTTAAGTAATTCATCAAGCAACAAGTCTACAAGTCTATAATATTAACCATGGTCCCTTATATCCAGACCAATACTGTAATGGATTTTTGAGACTGATACCATATCGATATTTCATAATGATATATTGGCTGCTATTCATTTGTTTTACATCAAGAAATAACATAAAAATTTCATACAGAGCTAGTTTACAGCTAATGTAGAGTTGGTATTTTGGCTGTTTGGGGTGAATGAACACAAACTGACCAGTGATCAAATACATGTGAATGAGGCAAGGTGAAAATTTGCATTCTCTCTGAATTCACCATTACACTTTCACTCTATAGTTGGAAAATCAGTTTTTCATAAACTCAATATACTGTACCGGTTGGCCAGTTTACCTTTCATATCTGGAATGTGAGCTGAAATCAACAGAAAATTAATCGGCAACTATTTTCATATTGTTGTTTTCATACTATTTTTATCAGTCAATATTACTTTTTTTAACAAAAATGCAAAATATTAATTGTTTCCAGCTACTTTATTCTGAAGATTTGCTGCTTTTCTTTGCCATACATTGTAGTAAATTGAATATATTTGGATTTTAGACTGTTGGTCGGACAAAACAAGCAACATGAAGACATTGTGATGGGCATTTTTCACTATTTTCTGACATTTGTCGTTAAATCGACAAAATAAACGACAGATTAATCGATAATGAAAATAATCATTAGCTGTAGCCCTTGACGGCCATACCTTGGGCCTTGCTGCTAGAATCTAACTTTAAAGGAAGGACTCTCTGTATGTATGTGTGTCCTTTGCGTATCTCAACAACCATTCATCTGATCGACTTCACACTTGGCAGGTGTATTGCTGAGGACCCAAGGAAGTGCAGTTGTTTTGGATGAGCGTTTCCCGAGAAATGCACAAAAATACCTCATAAACAACATTGTGGAGTCAACGAGCCGAAATGCGGACAGTGCCACTCTGCCATTGCAACCCACATTGTGGTCAGACGGGGGATTACATCTGTAGTGATAAGAACTACCATAGAGAATAAATTGAAAAAGTTTAAAGAGTTGAGCTCTATTCCCTTTCCTCACGTGTGGAACTTTGCATGTATGTTCAAGACATAGTGCAGGATGTCTTAGGCAAGTTTTGAACGGGCACTGCAGTTCATCTGATCAACTTCAACTCAGCTCAAAATTGTAGTCTCCCAATATTCTGCATGTGAGGCGTGAAGGGATTATTGGTAAATTGTAGCATCTACCAAGTCTGCATGAGAGGCGTTCAGGGGAGGACTCTGTTCTCTCCTGGACTGAGAAATCACCCTGTTCCCAACAGGCACATGAGTGGGCGCTGCACTAGTGACTAAAAATGCTAAACGTTAGCATCTTATATTTGAGGATTTGCTTCTTTTCTCTGTGACATATCAATGTAAATTTAATATCTATGGGTTTTGGACTGTTGGTCGTACAAAATGAGCAACCTGAAGAAGCTACTTTGGGCTCTGGGAACTTGTGATGGGAATTTCTTTTACAAGCTTTACACGTTTTCTGAACTAGCCATGTTTTAAAAAGCAAATCAGTAGATCCAAAATCAAAGTAATCATTAGTTACACTCTATAAAATATAATAATGCTGTCCTGCAAGTGCTGTTACACCAGATACCAGAAACACAGCAGCTACTGAAGTCTGTTTGTCAATGTGATACAGAAGACTGAGTCAAATGATTATTGCTGATAATCTTTTATTCTTTGGTCAGGTCACCTCCCTGTCCATCCCCACTCCACAGACCCCATCTGCCTGGCTTGGAACTTCGATGAGCTCCTGGACATCATACGGTCCCACTTCAGCGTGGTGTGTTTCATGGCTGGACACGACCATGACGGTGGATACCACCGGGATAAAGACACAGGAGTGCACCACCTGACGTTAGAGGGGGTGATTGAGACTCCACCACACAGCAACGCCTTCGGCACGGTCTCCGTGTATGAGGACAGGATGGTCCTGAAAGGGAAGGGGAGGATCACAGATAGAGAGTTTCTGTTCCCATGATGACAGAGTCACACAGATCACAGGGAAATGACACAAGATTCATGACCGAAGGGCTTTTTAGCTGTGATGGCAATACTTCTGGAATATATTGGCATTTTGAGAGGTATATTCCAGACTGGAAAATTTAGGGGATGTTTGTTACATTCTCTAAGTAAGTCAGGGAATTTTACACGAGTCACTTTATGAGAATAGGACAAATGCACATGCATATATACACTATCTTGCATCACAAATTTATTGCATGGCTTCGGGCTGTCTGTAATTTCTCCACAGCAAGCCCTGTAGTCAGCAAGCCCAAGGAATACAGTTATGCTAATGAGCATAATGTTACCAAAACTGACGTTATATTTAAAGGCCACGGTGAGAATACTTAAAAGATAAAGTACTGACAGCTATTACAAAAACACAGACACACATTCTGTCTGCTATGTGTTTCTTAGATGCAAGGTATCATATCCACTTACCTCAGCTGAACACATACTGTACCTCAAAGTTATTTATGGCACTTATAAGTTTTTACTTTTTAAAAAAAATCCTTACAAAGTGTGAAATATATCTTATGCACTGGTTGTGTTTTAAACTGGGGGTTATATGATAAAGTTTGCATATCTGTACGCAAATATTTTAAGGAATTTTATTTTCTATTGGAATTGTTGCCTTTTTGCATGTTGCATATTGCACATAACTGACTTTCTTATACCATCATTTGCTGAGCTATGCATTGTACAATGTAGTGGTAAATATGATCAGTGTGGTGTACTGCAATACACAATATTTATATATTACCCAGTTTTCAGGTGCAAATCTGTATGATTTACAATGTGAAACACTAAGATGAACAATAAAAATCTTTCTGTCTGCAGGTCACATTCAAGTCTCTGGCATCATGTGTAGCATTCCAGTTACATGGGAAAATGGTAGATATGAGCTTTATAGCTGAAATAAAGCAAAGACAAGTTCTACAAGTTTTAAAAAGACAAATGTTGCTTAAAGCTTGATGATGAACCCCAAATTTAATGTCTCCTTTTGTGTTATAATAGTGCATAAGCACATGCTGGATTTGTTTGTTTTCTTGCAGATGACAGTGCAGTGACTCACTGATTGCAAAGCACTGATTTTTTTTTCTATGTGAAAAAGAAACCTAAAGATACATGAACAACATTAATATAGTGAAATAAACACAGCTAGCTGAATGGAGAGGTCAAGAACAGTAAAAAAGACAAAATGGCTCAACTCATGGTCCACTTGTAAGCTTTTTCCGGAACTTTCAGGCGTATCTCACAATCTTCATTAGTGCACAGAGTTACCTACATATGGAATACTGGTCACATTATAACAGGTGGTCGTATATGGCCAGCTAATATATATAGTTGAAGGAGAGTCGTTACACACAATCACTGAAAGAAGGTATTGCCTGCACACTTACTCCAAGCCACAACATTTAGTCAAATCAAGACATTTCGATCCTACTCAGATCTTTGTGAGACCAGACTGTTATCTAATTAATGTTAACTAATTAAATCATCATAGCAGCCAGATACATCAAATTACAGATGAAAACAGGTACATAAACACAAATATTAAAATATAGTCAAATATTAGTGTGCCATGAGCAAAGAGATTAGAATAATAAGTAAATGAACCTTGACCCCAGATTTGTCAAACAACTGACAAGGTCAAGAATGAACTATACCTGATAATCTGAAATGCTCTCACAACTAACAATGAAGAGTGCAACTATGAAGTGTAAATGACGTATAGTGTACATGCTAGCTGTATGACTCAAACACCACAGAACATGAACCAAGAGTGACAAAGTGCAATATAGTGTATCATGACATGGGAATATGATGAACACAGATAGAGATGTGTATGCTGATTTTCACATGTGAAAGACATATCATAGCACTGCAGTGAGCACACAAACGTATATAAATCTGTATTATTTATATACAGTCTATGACTGAACAGAAGGCAAAAGCCGTGATTTGCTGTATTTCCGACAGCCCTTGAAAGCAGCACCGGCACAGACGTGGCCGTGGTGCGGCTGCTGCGTTCAGGTGGCGCAGTGTCCCGTCCGGAGGCAGAGAGGGCGAAGTTTCACTCGGTTTCAGTCTCTGCACTGCAGCCTGAGCGCTGCTGCCGGAATCCAACACAACAATGGCGACTCCCAGTCCTGACAGCAACTCCAGCAGCTCCAGCAGCTCCAGCAGCAGCAGCACCGCAGGATCCACGTCGCACCAGTTTCACCAGCAGACACAGAGCAGCAGCATGCAAGGTAGGCGGCCACGGCCTTTATCTGCTACTTTTCTCTTTTATCTCGAGACAGTGGAGTTAGTAAGGAAAGGTAGCTTGTAGCTTCCCAGAAGCAGAAACATTATAGTCAAGAGAGACAGAATAATCCAACGTCTTCCGGTCAGACTTTCAAAATAAAATCCATTGTAGTATAATGAAATGTTTTGATGAGAGACAAAATCTAGTTCAGTGGTTCCCAACCTGGGGGTCAGGACCCCCATAAGGGGGTCACTGGATTGATCTAAGGGGTCGTGAAAGGATAGGGCAACAGAAAAAAAACATAAATCCAACACCTTTTGTTAAAAAAAACTGGCCTCTATCCTTTTGAATGAATTACTGCATTTTATCTCCTCAAGCCTCTGTAAGTTATTGAAATAAAACAAAATAAGACATCTGTCATTTAACTGGTAGATAACACAGTGTGTGATGAGGGGCCCCAGATAGAAATGTCTTTATTTTAAGGGGTCACAAGCCAAAAAAGTTGGGAACCACTGATCTAGTTTGTGCAATTTATGATGTTTTTCTGGTTATTTAAAGGTAAACTGCAGACTTGTTAGGGTTCTTTTAAATTATATGGTGAGTGGAGCTGGAAATTTGAAACTGATGCACTAGTCTTTCACATCAAGGACCCCTAAACTGACACAAATCAGACTACGGACCCCATCTGATCAGATTTTTGCTTTTAGATATTTTATTACAGCAAGTGTATGAAACCAATGACCAACATAGTCATATATTCTGTCATTGTGTTACTTATGGATGGAATTATAGTGAAAGTAAATGATTCGCCTCAGAGCTCCCTCAAGGACTCCTGGGGGTCCGCAGACCCCACTTTGAGAACCACTGCTGTAGAAATTGTAGTGGGCTCTTCTTATGGAAACTTTATCAAGACAGTGAATGGGCATCACCAGTGATATAAGTAAGGCCATGCAGAACCTACAACTATTATTTAATATTGAACTACTATACGCTTGTGTCAATTAAGAATACAATAGTTTTGTGTCACGTGAAGGCAGCATTTTGTCACCTGTATGCTTTTCTACTGAAGGCAGAGTTGAACAGTTTCCGCTGCCGCCGCAGTTTTTTCTGTGGAGCTTGAGGCAGCTGCATGAAACTACACGGCTACCAGGTTAGCAGTGATGCTGTAGCTGCTGTGTAGCTGCTGACCCGCCGGGCCTGTTGTGGCACAGTGGAGTGTTGTCTTTCCTCTGTCTCATTAGACAAAAACTCCAAAAGTGTTACATCGTAAAGATGCATTCACTGAAGGTCAATTCACCGATATTAAAAGCACTAGTTTAACAGTTAGGCTGCTACAGTAGCGAGCAGCACGCCAGGCCTCAGCCTGCCACTGTTAACATTTACCCCTGTCAGTGGCAAAGAAACGGTATAAATATTACACTTAATGTTAGCTCTGCTGTAGTAATGACTGTTACATTCACTGTGTCAACGTTCACTGTCTAGTGCTTTGATTATTAGCTCCAGTCGTCTGTCAGTGTTGTTGGTTCTGTCGAGATTTGTGCCCGTTTCATAATGTGAGAGTAAAAATAAACAGCTCAGTCTTTACTACTGGACTGATACAATATGTCTGTCATTTGTTCACTTGATGCACTGCAGGTCTGTATTTCTAGCTACATGGGATGTTTTTGTGAAGCGTCTAGCCTCCCGAGTTCAATCTCTGAATCCATTATCGGACAGGAAGCCAAGCCTCGTCGCGGCCAAAAGCTCTAGTAGCTAAATCATGTTTTTGACAAACGTCATTTCTGTCACAACAGTTATCGATAAGATGCTGTGAGTTACAGTAATGTCCGTTGATACGAATCATGGAAAATGTCAAAGAGCAAGGAACCGTCCAGAGCTAGCTGAGGCGGATGAGTCGTGCTATTTACCGTTAACAGTAATTTGGGATCAGATTCCGTTTGTAATGTTAGTGGTTAACCATAGACCGTATATATCTTTATATACAGCCTATGTATATATCTTTTATATACAGTCTATGTATATATCTTTTATATACAGTCTATGTATATGTCTTTATACATAGTTTATGTGGTAAACCGGTTGACACACTGTAGGTTGTGTGTTTCTGTTGAAAATTTACTGGAAAACAGACGAAGAGCACGTCAGGCAGGGTCGTGTCCGATAATGGATGTGTTTATGGTAGCTGCTGGGTAACGGATGACATTTCCATTGATTGATTTTTTTTAGTACCCATAACCTAATAAACAGCAGCAGCACAGTCGTGTATCCAGTGGTCAACAGATCTGAGTTGCATTTTCTTACTCTGTGGCAGATGTATAGTATCAAATTTTTTATCTAAACCTTACAGAAACCAACACCTGCTGGAGATGTCAAAATGAAACAGGTATTCACACTTATTTTACTAGGTATTATTCTGCTGTTGGAGGTTATTTGTTTACATTTTGTTTGTTTAGGCTACATCCAGGCAAAGAAATCAATGAAATGTTCCCTATTCACCCTCTTCTGATCTTTTTTTTTGTTTCAAAGTTTGATTTCTATTTATATTCATTCTGCACTTATATCCACTACTGTATCTGCATGTTGTTAAGTAAGTTTACATATCAAAAGGACCTATGTAGGTCCACAGTAGACAGACCCCATTTGATGAGACCGCATCAAGCAACCCCTCTGGGAGTGTTTTGGTTGTTAAATAAGAAACAGCACTGAAGTGCTAATTGTAGGGAGCCAAGACAATCAAATAGTCATTTTAATGTATTCTGTTATTTGGCTGGAATTGATAAAACATGTTGAAACTGAACTATTCTGCATTCTGCTCAGGATACAATGAAAACCACATGTAAAGTTGAATTGCAGTGTAAAACCCACTTTTGTGACCTCAGTACTCTGCAGTTGTTACTTGGTGATTCTGTCACATAGCATTACCTATGGAAATCTTAGGAGGAAATCTTTACAGATGCCTACAGATGATTTTTTTTTCTTCAATTTATTAAGGGAAAGCAATATGTGACATAATCAATGACTAAAGAGTTCAGTATGCTCCACAAGCAACACAACAGGCTGCGCCTTGTACAGTTGCAGGGGCGTTTTTTAAAATTCATTTTCACTCTGACCCACTACATCCCTTGTTGCCCCGTCAGTAAACTAGATTATTGTTTGTTTTCGTTGCTAACGCCAAATGGAGAAATTTTCCAAGCCTTGCTGAACAGATAACCATGACAACAACCCATCTGAGAAGTAGTGTGTGGAAGCATTTAAAAGTGGATAAAGCTAAGGCTGTTTGCTGACTTTGTATGCAACTGTCTACAGTAACGTTAGCTTGTTACTCAAGTGAGGCAGCGGAGGAACCGCAAATGTCAATTCTACAGTTCAGGGATTAGTTTGGGATTAGGCTACAAGTCTTTGGATGAATTTGTATGAATTAAATGTTAGTTTGTATGTTTTTTGTGAAAGCATTCATGGTGTTGCACTTGGCCGCACTCACAGAAAAAATGATGGAAGTAGTTGTGTGAAGAATGAAAAAATGTGAGAGAGAAGTTCAAACCTTGCCTACTTTCATATCTTGACACATTTGTGCAGTTGCTGTGTAAAGTGGGCGTGATTGTGTTGTTTGTCTGTTTCAGAAAGTTACAAAAATGATCTGATGCAGCTGTCTCTAATTATGCCATCGGAAAGGGGGTGTCACAATCCTACAATTCAACAAGCATCTTATTTGAAGAGTACTGAGGCTTTAATGTACATAGTGCTGAGGTCACAAATGAAGCTTGGCAACACACTGACCCAGATCCACCAAAACATGGTGCCTCTTTTACCAGTTAAATCAGTTTCAGTTTCCCACCCTGTATTCCACCTACAGACACATGCTGGGATGGCACATGCTAATAATGACCCACTCACACTTATACAAACCCTAAGAAAATGTATGTGTTTTCTTTACTTCAGGGTTTCAGATAAGCCTGTCTGGAGTGTCCCAAAGTAAGCAATAGACTCGCACACAAAGCACACCGACCTCTACTCTTTGTGGGTACACCTCAGTAGTCTAAAGTGGTTTCCTTCCCTCGCTCTCTTTCATTGAGATCCTGTTCACTGATTGGCTGACAGCTGGGCGTACTGCTGCCCAGTGACTGGTCCGTGTTGATGTTGAGCTCCAGATTATTGATGTGTTCATCATGCTCATATTTAATTGGGTAAAAGGGGTGAAAGGAAGCCACTGTATACTATTGAAACAGCCTGTGTGGTGCTCTGGTAGTTGGGGAGTCTGTCCACTGTTCACTGCTATCAACTGTTACAAATTCAGTTATGGCCAAGAAAGATTCATTTGCACCGGGGCTTAAAGGTTGAGGGATCTGTTTGCACTCGAGCTGGTTGAACAGGGCATGACAAAGAGGACTCAACACTTAAACGCAGCACTTTTCATAATAACTAAACCAAATTACCAATTATAGTCTGGTTATACACACTCACAGGTGTCTGAATGCACCTGAATCAACGAAACTGTCACGTAAAATGAGTGTAATTCCACTTCAATCAGTTATCTTGACTTTGAATGAAGTGCTATCTAAGTGTTGGGTCACTTTGGTATCTCAAGGGAACTGTTCAGGTTTGAATTGCACATTTTTTAAAAGTTCTCAATGGAAATGTTTTGGACAGGGATTCCCAATATCAGTATCCTGCAGTAGGCTCTTTTTGGCAACCAACAATTCGACTAACTTGCAAATAAAAAAAAAAAAATACGTAATTTGGAAGAAATTGTAAACTATATGGCTAAAAGAGCTGGAGCAGTAGTGTCTGATCATTGGGAACCCTTGTACCCTTGTGTGGGCACTTTGTTTGTGTTCAAAATGCATTTTGTGCTTCCTCTGATCATGATAAGAGCTTGAGATAACACAAAGGTCAGTCTGTTTGTGATAGTGGCACGTAATAGACTTGATTTCTCCCAACATGGGAAGATTAAATCACGTTGATGCCACAGCAGTTTACACCTCAACATTCTCTAGAGACCTGTTTGCCAGTTTTAACTGCATAAAGCACAATGACGTGCTGTCACTTTAAATCTTTAATTTTACTTATTGCACACATGAAGGCTTACCCCAAGTGTGTAGAGACAGAAGTTACTGAGGTAAGAAGAACATTTTTATCACACTGTGTCGGCTGCATATCCTCACACAGTACCCCCTGTTTGCACCAGCTGGTAGAGCCCACAGTGTGGTGTGCATGTTGTGGGAATTTGGATCTGTTTCTCTCTTTGTCCCGCCAGGTAAACGTAAAGCTCTGAAGCTGAATTTCGCCAACCCTCCAGTGAAACCGGCCTCAAGGCTCCCGCTCAATCCAACGCCCCCCTCTTTCCAGAACCCTCACATGTGAGTAGAGACAGGTGTTGATAGGTTTTAATCACAGCCCTGTTGTTGTCATCTGGGCTCGTGTTTCCTGTATTTTGGCTTTGGAACATGGAAGTTTTCTCAAATTGCTGACACCAATGCTGATTCTTGCTTTAGAGTTATAAAATTATTGTTTGCTTCAGCAAGTTCATGTTAGACACAGAAATTACTTGACTCCTTGAATGAACTAAATGTAATCTCTATCCTACAGAGCCAGGCAGGTGTCAAAGGAGATAAAATAGTAACACCATTTTTGACATTTTTAGCCAAGCTAGTGATGTTGCCCGATGAATGGTAATGTCAGTCAGTTGTCAGTCCACCAATTTGGTCCAGACTGAAGTATGTCTACAACTCTCCAGAGGATGAATCTTGATGTGTCTGGTGATTGCCTGACCTCTCTTCTAGCACCACCAGCAGGTCAACATTTTCACTTATTCAGTGAAATATCTACGTCATCTGCTGGATGGATTGGGGCAGAATTTGGTACAGACACTCATGGTTGATAACTCATGATAGATCTTACTGACTTTGGTGATCCTATGACTTTTCCTGTAGAACCACCATGAGGTTCACATCAGTGGTTTTAGTGAAATGTCTCAACAACTGTTGGATGGATTGCCATGAGATTTGGTTAACCCATTCACATTTTACACATGTTAAGGGATGTTGAAGATAATACAAGTTTGTTCATTAGGGAAAATCCAAAGTATATTCACAACCCTAAATATTCTAACCCTAAACTGTATAAAATCCAACCAGTTCATTTAAATTCTAATGTCCATGTTCTTACAGCTGTCATTGATTGTTTTGCTCTGCATTAACATGTGTACAGCTAACTGATTGTAGCCAAAGCTGGTCAGTATCACTGAAACAACATCCAATTTAGCATCACAGCTGCTTAAAAAGAGTATTGATAAAATGTGATGAATGTCATAACCTAAGGATATTAACATGAAGGAATGAAACCAGTATTTTGTAGGCATCTACTAGCCTGCTGCTAACACTCAGGATGCTCCTTTCCAGCTGACTTGAGTAGCCACAAAAACCTCTAACTAAAGTTTCTACTGTTGCAGTTTGTTGACATTAATTCAAGAGTACAATTTAGTCTACTTTTTCTGTTTTATTTTATTTCAACCACCAATCTTGCACCCGTGATAAAAAAAACAGCCCATATAGTCATACAGTTCTAGGTAATGCAGCCTTTACAAAGCTAACCAGTCATTCTGTAAGATGTAGGTCTGGGCTTTAAAATTGAAATCAAATCAGCAGCAGCTGTATCCACTGCAAGACTTAAACATGATAATGTCCCCAAGCCCTTTGTAATTTGGGGCAATGGAGGCTGGAATGATTCTCATTGGCTGCCATCATTGTCCATTTTGCTTTCTTTGTCCTGCCACTTCATGGAACCTTTAAATGTATCACATTCAGAGAAGCTCAGGGATTACTGATAAAATATTTACCATATCTACATTAATCTATAATGAATGTTCATCTCATGGCTCCACACTGTCTCTCTCTCTCTTTCATCCTCCTCCTTCCCCTTCCTCTTCCTCCTGCTCTGTGCTCGATGATAACCAATACTGTCCTGTCTCATGATCCTCCAGAGAGCGTCTGCGGACACACAGTATCGAGTCGTCGGGGAAGCTTAAGATCTCTCCGGAGCAGCATTGTGACTTCACTGCAGAGGATCTGAGAGACCTCGGGGAGATTGGTCGCGGGGCGTATGGCTCCGTTAACAAGATGGTCCACAAGCCCACGGGCCAGATCATGGCAGTCAAGGTGACCTGTTACACCGACAAACGCTGCATGCTTGTGTTTCATTCAACCATGCATAGTTGACTAAATTTGTGTTCATGGGAAGTAGCTGCCAGGCAGGTAGCAGGTGGCAGTGTCGGCTCTGGATAAATTGACACAATCTGTTATGTGTAAAACTTTTATAGAATCAAACAGTGCTTATTTGAGTTTACATCTAAGCAAAATAAACAATACCACAGCAGAAAATGCTGAAATACTGAAAATGCTGGAAATTCCTCTAAATTATTCCTATGAAATCACTCAGGAGTTGCTCACTGTCACTTTTTTTCATCTTTTCATGCCCAGTGTTGAGTTCTGTAGTTTCAGGAAGTGAAAAGTGAAAGTAAGTGAGGTCTAGGAAGGTTCTCAGCTTTCCAGGACTTCAATAAGAACCAATGGGCTTGTGGCTGAGAGCCACAGACAGTTAAGGAAGTCAGACAGTATTGACAGATGAACTGACACATGGTTTTGGTCTTTTTAGATAAATAACTCTGGAAAAAGGACGACCTTAACTCTTAGCAAAGGACTCAAAATTCTGATGAAAAGCTAATGTAGCCTGTTAGTGCTGCAAGTCTTTAATCAACAGTAGAACCTCATGTCATTGAAGTGTATGCATAGACCTTCATGAAAGTCATAATCATTTGCAATCCTCTTTTACCCATATCACACAAAAATGCATGGTCTAATGACTCTGCTTTAACAACTCCCCAGAGATGCTTTAATGGAGTTGAGTGCAGGGTCTGGAAACGTTATCTCTTGTTTGTCCTTCAGAGGATTCGCTCCACTGTGGATGAGAAGGAGCAGAAGCAGCTGCTGATGGATCTTGACGTGGTGATGAGGAGTAGCGACTGTCCCTACATCGTTCAGTTCTACGGCGCTCTCTTCAGAGAGGTCTGACAAACCCGCACCGACCTCGAACGCACCATACCATTCTCAAGTCTCATCTATAGTCATGTTTACAATGTGGCAACATTATGGAATCTAATATGTCATCAATAATGGTTTGACTCAGCAGATGTTATTGTAAAATGAATTTGTGACGGAAACTAACTGTCGTCTTTGTGTTTCAGGGTGACTGTTGGATTTGTATGGAGCTCATGTCTACCTCATTAGACAAATTCTACAAATATGTATATTGTGCATTAGATGACGTCATTCCAGAGGAAATATTAGGCAAAATAACATTAGCAGTGAGTAGACAATTCACTTTTTCTTGACACATGTTAATTTCATACCATGCATATCATCAAAACCTGACTAGAAATGATGTATTTTATTTTTACTTCAACAGACCGTTAAAGCACTGAACCACTTAAAAGAAAACTTGAAAATAATTCACAGAGGTAAGCACACCACATTTAGTGGATGCTCAGATCCAGTGTTGGCCTTAATGGAATTTTGAGCATCTGCCATGCACATTTAATTTTCTTTTTTTTTTCATGAATATTTTAAAACATATTCTTCTTAATTCAAAGGTAGCACTGTCTCTCAGTACTTCATTGACTTTGAATAGGTAGTACTCCTGTCTAAAAGATCTGCTAACTCTAAAAGAATTTAATATATGTGTGGTTCTGGGTTTGAATTTGATTTTTTTTCTTCAGAAGCTTACTGACAAAATTTCAATTTTGACATCCTAACAAAGGTATTAAATGTCAAAACATTCATATTGGTATTTACCTTCAAACCCTAGTTTCATTTGTGTTACTTTGAATAAAATTGTCCTTTTCTGTCATTTTAGACATCAAACCTTCCAACATTCTAATGGACCGAAGGGGAAATATCAAGCTGTGTGATTTCGGCATCAGCGGTCAGCTGGTGGACTCCATAGCCAAGACCAGAGATGCAGGCTGCAGGCCTTACATGGCAGTAAGTAACTAGTAAAAATAACTGTGAGTTTGCAGCCACATTGGGTCAAGGATGAAGGAATTTTACAATCAGTTAAAATTGGTGACAAATTAAAACAAAAGCCATCTAAAATTAAATTGTTTCATGTTGTTAACAAAAAATGGCGACACAATATTTGCAACCTTTTTTTTTCATGAAAAAGACAAGACGATGAGACGAAACAGACCAGGGAACGGAAACTGTGACTAAATGTTGTGCAACAATGATGTAAATGTGTTCTAAAATAGAGACTGAAAACAACATTTTGATATATTTTTGTTTGATTTTTGATAAGTAAAGGAGATGATATCACAGTCATACTGTTTTTAGAGCTGCATCACTTAGGCAATCGACTGAAAATGAATTGGAAACTATTTTGATAATAGAATAATTGTTTTAGTAATTTTTTAAGCAAAGATTCTGAAGATTAGCTGGTGTCAGCTTCTTTAATTTTTACAAGTTTTTGTCTTTGTCTAGTAAACTGATTTTTTTTTAAACTCGTTTTCTTTGACTACCAAGAGACTGAAATATCCAGTTTTCATCAATTAAAAATTGACTTAAAATAAGAAAGGATGACTTTGGTTAAATAAAACTAAAACTCATATGGGCTTTTGATCTTACAACCAAGATGAAATCTAAAGATAGTAGAGACAGTCAACACGATGGGTCATGTGCTCCACCATGTGCCTTCAGAACAGCTTCAGTGCTCCGTGGCGTAGATTCTCCAAATGTGTAGAACTCTGTTGGAGGGATGAACAGCATTCTTCCAAAAGATATTCCCTCATTTGGTGTTTTGATAACAATAGTGGCAAATACTGTCTAACACATGGCTCCGAGATCTCCCAGGTGTTAGATTAAGTTCTGTCAACAAGTTGGATCTTGATTCCTGATTCATTTGTGCTCAGTTGTAGACCCTGACCTCTAACCTCCCTATGGAAGGAGAAAACCAAAAAAACTGCCCTGTGGGGGTCAGTGAAGTATCTCAGTATCACAGAGCCTGTTCTTGTTTGTTTTCAGCCTGAAAGGATAGACCCCAGTGCTTCCAGACAAGGCTACGATGTCCGGTCTGATGTGTGGAGCTTGGGAATCACCCTGGTAAGACAAATAATGTCATCAGCTTCACAATGAAACCATACCTTTTGTTATGTCTGACTGAGTTGGAATCATTAAAGCTACAACAATCCAGTCTGTCAGTCCATCACAGGTCCCTGGTTTGTGTTTGCTTTCAGTATGAGCTGGCCACAGGAAGGTTTCCTTACCCCAAGTGGAACAGTGTTTTTGATCAGCTGACACAAGTGGTGAAAGGAGAGCCTCCTCAGCTCAGCAACTCGGAGGAGAGGCAGTTCTCCCCCAAGTTCATCAACTTTGTTAACCTATGGTAAGCGCCATTACATAAAACATTGCATTATATATTCACACATACAATCACTAGAGGTAGTTTCAGAGGATCCTAGGTGTTCAATAAAGGGGTTCGAGGCCACTGAGACCCTCCGTATTTAACATACTGCTTCTATTCATGCTAATCTAAAGCTTAGCTTAATCTGCCACTGAATACGTCTTTCTCTGCTGATGAAGTCTAATCATTTCTTCTTTTTTCTGTCCAGCCTTACGAAGGATGAATCAAAAAGGCCAAAGTACAAAGAGCTTCTGGTAAGTTCTTACACTACACTACCCTCTTACACTGTATTAAAATTCTCCTGTCTTCAGTCCCTTGGACATGACAACAGATAAAAGTTAAATATCAATGCAATGAAGTGTCATTAATACCACGTGTTTTAAAACTGAAAGCACTTTAGTTTTTAAACGCACCTTTCAAATCAGACACACACACTTGTCTGTAAAGAGCCTCTTAATATTGGTGTGCATGGTGCATTAACTTTCTCGCCAAGAGTTAGATCAGAAGATTGATACCACTCTCATGCCTGTACACTAAATCTGAAGCTACAACCAGCAGGTGATTAGCTTAGCTTACTTCTATTTTTGTTGAGATTAAACAAACGTGTTAATTGGTGAGCTTTAGATGTGTTGTTAGGCAGATTTCGTTTCCTTTGGATAGAGCCAGGCAAGCTAGTTTTTCTGTTTCCAGTCTTTATGCTAAGCTAACCAGCTGTTGACCCCAGTTTCATATTAACATTATCAGACAGATATGAGAGTGGTATCCATCTTGACCTCTCTGCAAGAGAGCTAATGAGCTTATTTCCCAAAATATTTCTGTCAGCAAAATGAAGAAATAGTGTCATCAACAGTTCATGCAGTTGTTCAATATTCAGAATATCAATAATTAAAATATGAGTATGAATAATAGAACCATATATTTCCATCAGGAATTGGTAGAGACAAGAGTAGAGCTGAAAGGAGAGTGAATGTTGGATGTAAATTCATCAGGTGGCCAGACGCCTCCAAAAAATGCTAATTTTGTTCTGTCTGCTGTATGTGTAAATAGGCAACTATTTGCCATATCAAACTTATAAGGTGGAATTATATCAGTGTTGTGTTTACAGATTGCTGTGGTGAAAAAGAGTCTATAGATGCAGCTTTAAATTTCAGCAAGGATAAATATATTTTCCGGAAAATGTTAGCTTTTCCAGGTTTTGTTATTGTTAAAATGTATTTTTTTAGTTGAATACATGCAATACTGTTGATCTTATTTTTCTGGGAACCAGTTTAACATATATATGTGGATTTTCTGTCTCAGAACAACAACTCTGACCACTTGAGTGAATTTTGTCATTTGGGGTCTTTTTGTGAGTCAGCTTACTGCAACCTCCTCATGTCACACAAAGCATCCTGAAGCTCTGTATCTCTCCTCCAGAAACACCCCTTCATTCTGATGTATGAAGAGCGTTTCGTGGATGTTGCCAGTTACGTGTGCCGCATCCTGGATCAGATCCCCGCCTCTCCCATCTCTCCTATGTATGTGGACTGAGGGAGTTTGCCTGGGGAGGGAGGGGTCACCCAACATGCGGTGGGTGGGACACTAAGCTTTGTGATGCGACGCTTGACATCTTAGCCCTCAGAGTTACGTAGGATCACCTGTTTATTCACATGTTCCAAAGAACAAAGGAACCAAGTCCAAATTGCCCAGTGCAATGAGATGAATATTGTTAAGCAAACCCTTCCACCTCCCATCACCTCATTTAAAGTCTGAAACCTAAAATATTATCATCCATCTTCAGCCAGAAAAACTTGAAGACATAACATTGTCTTAGTAAAATGCAATGCATCCTTTTATGTGAGGAAAAATGAATAGAGTATACGTATATATATACTTGAACTCGTTGTACACAATACAGATTTTACCAAATAAAATGTTGAACAGTGACGCTCATGACTTATGAACAAAAGTAGACACTTATTGGATTGTACATTGTGGACTGTGTGTATGCATTTGTGTGTTCACGTCTGAATTGTTGACATGTACAGATGTATGCCGATAGACCTACTGTCTAAACACACACACACACTCTCTCTAATCACGCAGTTTGTTGCGGGCACCTTCACTCATGGTAAATGAATGAGTATGCAAAATGTGTATGTATCTGGAAAGCTCATGGATTCGGTAGCGTGGCTTTACTTCTTTTTTTGTTGTTGTTTTCAATATGCAATCTGTGAGAGTTTGTCTTGACACATGATACAGGACAAAATACATTTCTCACATCCAGTGCTAGCCCCAGTTTGCACTTCTCTTGTAATTTCATTACATGACCCACAAAGCTAATTGTCTGACTTTCTGGAAGATAAATTGGAAGAGTTGGGGAAATTGAGTCCCAAGTTGCAACCTTGTTTTCCAATCCAAAAAAAGCTGGAAATAAAGGGTTAGCTTTACTTAGCTTTATGTCATATCACCTGTCGAATCTTAATCTGAAGGAAAGAAAGATATGAATGACTAAAACTTAAAGATCTGAAATCATCTTTTGTTGGCTAAGAAAGCAGAAATGCACAGTTTTGAGTGGCAGTCTAATTAATGTTCACCACCTCTAGTTACAACCTGAAAATGAGTAGCGTAAAATATGAACTGTGAACTAACGTGTTGCCTGCTTAATTTTACAACTTATTTCATAAAGTTAATATGATACACATAGCGCTTCAACTGGGAGATTGTGTCATTTTAGCCGTTACTGAATCAACGTTAATTAGCTACAACTGATATCCGCTTTCTGTGCTGTTTGTCACCTGTTAAAGTGTCAGTTAGCACCAACAAAGAAAATGACGCCTGCAACCTAATTGTTTTCTATATTGTTAAAAAAAATAAAATAAAATATTCAATGAGAGATTTGTTAGCATACGAGTTTAGCAAATGCAGGTATTTTGCTAACTGGGTAGCTAATAAATAGCTATCAGAATTCAACCGCTACGGAAATTACACCACCTTTCTTGTTTTTTACGACACAAAAACATAAATGTGTTTTGTATGAAAATATAAAATGACATTAACATAGATAAATATACCTGATAAAACTTTTCAAATTTAGGTTCACGTCATGCAGACTAGGCAAGGAGATATGTCACTTCATGCTAACGTTAGCATCTTTGTTAAGACATGGAGTCACAACTTGGTAAGCGGGTTATAAATCTTTTTAATTATGCAGTGGACAGAATATTTATAATTCAGATGGAAAGAAGAATCTTTGAAAATTCCGGAAATACTTTCAAAACCGTAAGAAGTTTTGAAAAACCTTTTAAGTTTATCACAGATTATCACAGATTTATATTTTAGAAAAAAGATAATTCCATGGCTCAAATATAATGAAATGATAGTACATGAGAGGCACAAACTCGGGCTCATCCAATGCTACCTTGCCTGATGTAAAGTTACTTCAGGACATTATGTCCACTGATGTAAATGTGTATGTATATAGTACATCTAATCTGCTGTTCCTGGCAGGTTCTGCTTGACAGTTAAGGCTCATTCCTAAACACGGAGATATTCAAATCAAGCGGTGAAGAGATTTGAGTGCTAGGTGCAGAGTAAAAATGTGGTTGGATGTTTCAGTTTGAGAATGAGCCTTAATGCTCCCCAGCAGCCTGTCATAGCACTGTACAGTTAAACTGCTCATCCACACTGATCACAGATCCACCATGCTGCAATACAAAGGCAAACAGCAGTAACTACATTTTAAAAATCCTGGCATGGGTTCCCTGTCGAGAGAAAAATGACACCTTTATAAATGCTGCTAAATAACATACTGTCCACCTATGTACCAACCACACAACTGTCAGGAGAGGAGGAAGATCACTCCTCACATAGTTACTGCTCTTTGACCCTTAAGGTTACCATAGACTCAGCATGTTCCTCCGTGACTCGGCATGTCTCTCTGGCTTGCACTGATGATAGAATGTTTCCCCTGCTAAACCATGTATTACACTCGGGATGTATCCCCATAGTCCAGAACACGTCCCTTGGCCTGACCTCCTCCACCGGCGCTGATACATTAGAGTTTACCACACGGGGGCAGGCAAGGGGGAGGCTGCAATTTGAGACTATTGAGATCCACCCACTCTCGTTCCCTCTCAGAAAGCCACGTCTACCAGTCACCCGCACAATGGAAATTAGTGGACAAACATCACACAACTTAGAGTTAGCTACATAACCAAACTGTATGGATGGTGGTCCTTCTTGTGTTAGGACATTGTAATGACCTTTAATGTAATACATGACTTTAAAGGATAAGGCTAGCAATAGTCACCTTTTTTTTTTTTTTTTTTAAGTCAAAAAATTCATTGAAAAGACCAAAACCAACAGTTTTCGTCTTTTCATTTTGTAGTTTTTAGCAAACGTTATTAAATAGTACACTTGGTAGGGGCTATTTTCAGTGGCAAAAGTGAATTGACAATAAGAAAATTATAGAATATAGCCAGTCTTATCCTTTAATCTTGCAAATGCCAATAATCTAAAGTAATCCAATGTAATATAGCCTATACAAGAATAAGCCAAGAATATATAGTAAAGTAAGTCAACTATTGACTTTGTCACATAATACAAGATCAGTTGGTGATATTTTATGGGACTGTCGGGAGTATTTACTGTTATTGTTACTCTTGTAGCTTGATGTGGAAAAAAATCAATTGATTTGATCAAACTAGTCACAGTTCAGGTTTTTATTGTATTTTGGCATTTTCTCCCACTATAGGCGTTATTACATTTAGTTTCATTACATTAAAGGTATTGTCGTACTTAAAGGGGTACTCCAGTGATTCTGTATTGTCTTCAATAAGGTTGAGGGACTAGCAAGCAAAATATTTTTAAAAGAATGATCAAAATTGATGCAGCAGAGGCTGAGATATCCTATTCTTAAAAAAACAACAATTCTTAAACAACAAACCCTGATGACATCATCAGGGTAATTTCTTATACAGCTGTTTTCACAGGCTGAGTAGTACCCCTCATGACAAGTAAACTGAACTTCGGTGGAGCTCCCCTTTATGTTTTCCTTAAAGTTCAATGACTCTACAGATGTCAGCCGTGTTGAAAAAATGGCCACCATCTTTGGGGTGTATTGGGGGCTTAGGGGTCACTCAATAAAAACAGACTTGTTGAATACTTGTGGCTTATTTGGGAGGGTAAAACATTACAACCGAGTTGGTAGAAATGCATTGTAGACCAGACATGATTCTCTGTCTAGCTTATTAGGAGAATTCTGTCAGCTCTGATCTTTCCGTTTCTATCTGTAATGAGAAAGCCCACAATCTCATTTGACATGACAGAAGGAGTCGTTTCACTGCAAACAGTCTCCAGATCTGTTATTCTCTCATGGGATATGTTTCCAGGAAGCTAACTTACCACTGGTGAATCTGAATCTCCAGGGTACATGTTGTATAAATTGCAATTTACTAGAATGTTCATAATAGATTATAAGATAATATTAAGGGCAATGAATATTATATTGTATCTTTATCAAGGGTTACAAATAAAGTTCCCATGGAAAAGACTGAGAACCTGTATTGTGTGCTTCTTGTGAATCAGACATGAATAAAATGGTAACTGCAGAAATGATTTTGCTGTGATAAGTTTATTGCTCTTCTTTCTGTAGTATACAGGGATGCAGGCAAATACTGTTTTTTTTTTTTACAATAGTAAAGCAAGTTGGTGGCCAAGCAACATGGAAGCTTCTGTCACATGTGATTTTTTTTTTTTCTTGGGGAAAATTACTGAAAAAAGGACCCAAACAGATAAAAAAAAGGCCAGTAGATATTCTTACAACTCAAGACAGAAAGTAAAGAACATCAACTTTGTCATATATTCAAAACAATGGGCATTACTACATGTAGCAATAGAACCCATTTATCAAGTGCAACACTTCATAGCTAACAGGAAAAAGCTGTATTTGGTCAAAACAGAACACATAGTGAGACCCATGTGTAGAGAGAACATAATTGTAAATGCAAGAAATCAATTGGCCAATGCACTTAAAGCAATAGTTTGACACTATTCGCTTTCTTTCTGAGAGTAGATACCACCCTCATGTCTGTAGAGTAAATATGAAACTGAATCCAGGAGACAGCTAGCTTATTTTAACTCAGCATAAAGACTGGAAATAATGTGAAGCAGCTGACGCATTACATCTCATTTGTTTAATCTATACAAAACCAAAGTGTAGAAATGTATGTTGTGGTGATAGTGAGGGTTATTTCTTGGCTGGTGCCTCTAGCATGTACAAAAACAGAAGAGTAAAAACAGCAAGTTCTAGTTTTACAAGGGGTTATTTGCTGGATTAAACAAACAAAATATAACGTGTTAGTGAGCCCAAGGAGAGTCACAGACAAGCTAGATAAAATTAACTTAACTTGAGGAAAGACTCAACATACTGCCAAGGATAGGAAATGATGGAGGGAGCTCATTGTGGCTTAATGTCTCATAGTTTATGAAGATGAAGAAGTGAGTAAGAGGTGCTGATGGTAGGTGGATTTTGTTACCGTCCAACAGAGCCAGGCTAGCCTCTTCCCCCTGTTTCCAGTCTTTATGCCGAACTAAATTAACCGACTGCTGGATGTAGCCTTATATTTACCAGACAGATAATAGAGCAGTATCAATCTTCTCATTTATCTCTCAACAAGAAAGTAAATAAGTGTATTTCCCAAAATGTCAAAGTATTTTTGAACGTGCTAAAAACAATCACTGTCACTTTCAAAACTGAAACCTTCTTTTTAGGGTAACTACTGTGTGTATAGGCTGGCTTTGGTACAAGTTTGTGCTGAGTTAAAAGGCAGTATTCACAGTAAAGATTTGAATATATTACATTTTCCTATTCACAAGTGCTTATAATGGACATTTCTGCTTCTTATTATTCTTTAAGGAAAAGAAGTAGATTTAAGAAAGCATGGCTTTTAAAAGTGGTTCCTTCAGTTTGCATCACATTTTTTTTTAAAGAGAATTCATTTACTAAGAAATGTCCGTGGTCAAAATGGTAGCACTGGAGTTTTCCGGTAAATCAAAAAGCGCCCCAATCGATTAGAAAGGAATGTCAGTATAAATACAGGATAAAGTACAAATATAAAAACACTAAATAAATAACTGTGATTGGCCTGGAAATAGAAAGGGTGAAATTTGTACGGACAAAAAAAGTACTTGGTGAGAAAAAAAATAGAGATGAGGTTGTATGTATTTTTCTTTAACATTTGTCTATCTTTGCATTAATGCAAAAATCTCTTAATTGTGTAAAAGCAAAAAAGAAAAACTGACATTTCTTAGAGCTTTCTATATTAATATCTATCAGGGATGATAGGGTATGTCCTTTAGGGAATGGTAAATCAATAACACTAAAAAGGGGGAACTAGTATAAGAAAAATTTGTAATAAAAGCTGTTAAGGCACCATTTTTCTGCCAATAAAACTAATAAGACCAAAGATTTTTCAAAGACATGAATGTCTCTCCGTAATGTCATTCTGTGGATAAATACGCCAAATAGTGAAAAGAAACTTGTATAAAAAAGGCCCTTCAAAGGAATGACAACCATTTCTACAAACATACTCTAAGCTCAAGCAAACTGTGACAAATGTGTATTAAGCTAAAGGTGCACAGTGAGATTTTTTTTTCATATTTACATCAAATGATAAACTGATTACATAATACACTTGATTTGTGGTTTGTGTCTTCTCCCACACCACTGACAAAATATGCAGACGTCAACTTGTCTCTGTCAGTACAGTTATGATATTTACAAAATGGCCGTACTAAGCAATCCAATTCACCTTGTAATTCGTTTTTTCCAGTAATACACACATAGACTCAGAAAGTATACAATGATTGTCAAAATGTGTCTTCAAGTCTAGGTGGCGTAACACTGATATTGCATAAAGTGTTGGTACAAAGCACTGTAATCATGTCATTCCATCATCTAGAAAATCCTTCATATCTCCACTGTCATACACATTTGGCTATTGTGTGCATCATTGTCCAAAAAAGGACAAAAAGCACCTGGTCTTTTGATTCTGGGTATGACAAGATCATGAGAACCTCATTTCAGTGAAGTGGAGACAATGTCAAAATAAAAATTTGTAGTAAAATGTCTGACTTAGCCGTCAATCTTTGGATGTAAGCTAACAGTCTATGCTTAATGTCATATCCCACTGGATTCAAACAAGGAGCAGATTCTGGCACTTGGAGCAAAGCTGTTGTGAGAAGAATTCAATAGTTCTTTGGTAAGGTCATAGCTGGTATCAGTGGTCCGTACAGCTACTTGCAAGCTGGTGTCTTGTGTTTGACTGCTGATGGCTTGCTTGTTGCTAGCCAGCACTTGGGTAGCAGTGTCGCTTTCACCAGTGCTCCAAGTGAAGGTCCATGGCAGAGTTCAAGTTAATGTCTGTGACATCCAGGAACTCTGTGTTGAAAATGCTGGGCCCGCTGGGGGGAGCAACACTGAAGGCCGTGGCTGAGCTGGGCGGCGTCAGGTCTAGCCACTCCATCGTCTCCCACGGCGTCTCGCTGAAGGTCATGCTGACCATCCCCTGCACCTCGGGCACAGCGGACACCTTGCTGATTGGCGACAGAGGGGTGTCCATCAGATCTCTGTTGGTCAGAAGTTTTTCCTGTTGGGGATGGTGAGGGTGGCGGTGGTGGTTGTGGGGGCTGCCGTACCCTTCGCTGTCTCTGTTCCCCTCGTCTTCCTGGCCCCCGTCCTCGGTGGCCATTTTAAGAAGGGTTACCTCTCCTCCCCGCCCAATGGGACTGCCCAGCAGAGTCTCCAGGTGGCTGTCAGCGATGTGATTGGCCGAGTGGTCGTAAGGGAGCTGGGTGGGGGACAGGTGTTCGTAGTGTCGGTGGAACCTCGGGATGAGGAGGCTGGGACACCCTGGGGACACAGTAATGTGAGGCACAACTTTGGTTAGAGAGGACCTCTCCCCCTCTTCTCTGGCGTTAGCTGGCATCTCTTGAAGAGAAAGAGGAGAGGAGGGCGGGTCACAAAAGGTGGTGGGATCTGATACCAATGTGAGAAGTAAGACTATGATTGACAGGTCAAATTATACACCAATGCACTTGGAGATTTATGAGTAGATTTTAAACCAATTTGCATGTTCTGTGCCAGCTACAGTTTTATTCCTGGATGCTAACATTTTTGTCAAATTTCACCTTACCTCCACTCTCTATGAGCACATCCAAAAGTTCGTCCATCTGCTGACTTCTGGTCAGTTGCTGTAATGGTAATAAAAGTAAACAAAAAGTGATTATTTTTATTAATTGAACAATGTTTTAATTTAAAATGAAATCCAATTACATTTAAAGATTTTACATAAAAAGATGCAAGCTCTCAAGCAGACTGCTCAGACTTGCAGAACAGTGTTTTTGTGATATAAACATTTATTGGAGACAGACCACAATTTATTGGTTGAGATAAATCTAAGTGGACAATACTACTGTCCACTAGCTAGATTTTCTAGTAAAATTTGCCTGTCCTGCAGTAACGTTAGCTTGTCAATCAAGTGAGGCAGTTGAGATATTATAAATGAACGGGGAATTAATTCTACAACATACTTTGGGATAAGGCTTGCTGTTAATGTACATGTATCCCAAACGATGAATCCTACTGACTTTGGTGATCTCCTGACTTTACTACCACCAGCAGGTCAATATTTTCACATGTTCGGTAAAATATCGCAACATCTATCAGATGGATTGTCCCAAAGTTTGGTACAAATGTCCATGGCTCCCAGATGATGTGTCCAACTGACTTTGGTGATCCCCTAACTTTTCCTCTTCTGTCACTCTGAGGTTAGTATTTGTGGTTAGGACATTAGCAATTAGGTTAAAGCACTGCTGTGCCTGCGCTCAGCCTCACTGAGCCGCTAGCATGGCTGTTGACTCATAAAATTGTGAATCTGTCCTATATTGTGATAGCCTTTGTCAATGACATGAGGGCTGCTAAAGACCAGAAATTGAACAGGTCTATCTGATCCTGATGGTAAATTGTATTAGGGCGGAGGCAGAAGTCTCAGAGATATCTCAATACCTCTACAATAAAAGATAAAGTGTCTACCTACGTATCTACCAAAACTAGCGTAGCTAGATACCACTAAAGATAAGAAATCATTTTTTGTTTCTCTAATTTGCATGAACTGACTGATTAAAAATGCAGTCTAGGTCAGCTATAGAGCTAGTACCCTTGGTTACTTTCCATTTTCCAATTGCTACAGTGTAACTATTGTAGTGTGTACTAAAACATGAATGTCATGGTAAAAAAAAGCAGCTTACATCATGTTTTATATATTTTGACTGAATGATTGGCCTTTACCAGCCAGCTACTATAACCCAAGCAAACTGAAGGTGAGATCGATACCAACATTGATATTGCTTTTTAGTGCTTAAAAAAATCTGATGATGGTATATTGCCTGGTACTTCTTTGGATAAACCCATGACAAACATTTTTGATAAGGATTTTTTTTTTTAAGAATTGTGACCAATTGTGTGCACTGAATGGAAAATTTTACAGTTGAAAATGAGGTGGTGGACAAACTATGTAATTGAGGCATTGTCTCTAAAATACAAACATACAGTATGTTTGACATTTCGGTACTCACATTTATTATTAATTATTGGCCGACATATAGAATGATGCTGATAATATTAGCCGAACCAATGTATGTGAGTTTCAAACTCAACTCAACCAATAGAGTTATATCTGCCCTCAAGAAATGTTTATGTCTAAAACACAATGTGCTTCAAGCTTGGTAAAGGTTGAAAAAAGTCAGTGCAGTGGACAAGGCGATGGATGAAAAACAGAGGTGCAATACAGGTGATGGACTTCAAGAGACCAAAAGAGAAGACAGAAAAAAGTGGAATTAGACCAACGCCGATAGGTAAAATAAAATCTATGTCCAGCCATTATCTACTGAATTTTAGCATGGACTTGAATTTACCTGCTTGACTGCATCCTCATAGCATGGGGGCTGTCTTAAGTCAGATGCAGCTGAATCTGAGCTACTGAAGGCAGGGGTAGAGACCTGGCACTTTTGGCCAGCATGACGAGGAGAGGGCAATACTGACATCTATATGAAAAATAGGTGAGAAGTGACATTAGCCTACCAATTAGAGTAGGGTGCTTACTGAATGTGAGTGTATTACAGATAAAAAAGCATAGAGAACAACTGATTAGGCCCTCATGACTGAATAAACTCATCACCTTAAACATTACATTTTAATAAAAGGGTTGGCGTTGTGTTCTTGTAAAGGAAAAGTCACTGACATGTGAGGGAATTTGTGATAAAGACAGATGAACTCATTTTCAAAGAGCAGAGATATGACAAGAGTGACATGAACCTCAAAACAGAAGATGATTGTTGAGAGTCAGAGACAGATCACAAATTAATGGAAGAAGGAGAAAAATGGTTACATGAACGTGTGGTGATTCAGATAAAGTACATGACATTGACATGACAACATCACATTGCTCTTATTTGTTGACGTTTCATTTACCTTTGGTTGCATATTAGGGTTCTCAGCCTTGGCTGAGCCGTTGTGGTTAAGGCCACAATCAGCTGAGTTGGGAAAGACTCCCTGAAGGCCTCTTTGGTCAGAAGGATAAGAACAGTTCAGTGGCTGGCCACCACTCTTCTGCTGGATCTGTAATTAGCCGCAGGTGATGTAAGCGTGTGTTAGAAAACATCATACATAATAGAGAGAACAGGTACAGTACATTAAACAAACATCCAGAGTGGTTATATTTCATTTTGGGTGCAGTATGATACAAATTTTGAAAGTGAATCATGGTTGGGGTTTTCCTTAAGAGTAACTAAACACTAAATCCACTTTTTTGAGGTGGCAAAGTACAGTCACTTTAACATACTTAAGTCAAATGGTTCTGGTGTCAGTCTGCTGCCAAGGCAACACTACGTTCACTTTGATCTGGGCCACCCCATTAAGATTTGAAAAACAGAAATCGACACTGTGTGGAGAATCCTACATCGCTCTCTGATTGCCAGTCAGTAGACATCTGACTCTGGCTGTCATTCATTTTTCCAATAAACATGTAAACATGTTATGTGACACAGTCACAGTTGGACCACTTCTACAGCTTGGATTGACATACAACTATGTTACCAAACTACGTTGATAAAAAGTGGAAGGTTTGTGATTGTGTACATAAAAGACTTTGGGGTAGAAATTAACTACGACCCCCAAGGTGCATTTCGACAAGGAACAGGTAGGTGGATTACAGTGTTGAGAGAACTGAGTTTACAATCTGTAGCGTAAATCAGTTTATTTTTAATTTCTTGGACACTGTGTCCTGTGTTTCTATATTCAGTAATATTAGGAGATCATTTAAAGAAAAATTAATATTGTGAACACAGAATGGGGAAAAACACTTCCTGTACCAGCAGCCTTCACAACTCTATAGAACTGCAGTAACATATGTAACTCTGGACCATTTGAACCTGTTAAGGTATCAGTATGCTTCAACGGAAGTTCTTGGATGATCAAACATTGTGTGAACCCCCCATGTGCCACACCTGTTTTATATTTTCGTAATTGGGAGGGGGAAACTAGTTAGTTATTTAAGTTAGATTGGCTGACTTCTGACCTTAAAGAGTGGTGCTTCTAAAGACATCATACCTGCATGTTGCGTGCTCTGTTATTGCCCTGGGGCTGGGGGTGACCGCAGCCGTCCCTCCCCAGTGGAGGTGAAAGCAGGTAGGGGTTATTAGGAGACGAAGGCTGGGGGCTACTGGAAGGCTTTCCAATGGGTGAGTCTTGTGGTGAGCACTGTGGACTGAGGAAAGCAGACATGGTGGAGGGGCTGCCAGAGGAAGGGGCTGTGTCCATACATTGCGGCCCACCGTGGCCCCCCATATTGGAGAGTGAAGTGTTGCAGTGTCCCATGTCCTCCATGCAGCTCCCAGGAGGGCTCTTGAGCTGTTTGGGAGAGGAGAGAGGGCAGCTGGAGGAGAGGGACATGGGCTCTTGTTTGATTGTCACCCCAAAGAAATGTTGGCCCATCATGGCTGGAGTCTGCTGGTGGTGTATGGAAGGGTGGTGGGACTGAGATGGAGGAGGGACGGGGTCCTGTGTTGCTCCATAGCAGCGTTTCCTCTTGTGGAGCTGCATCTTAAGCTCTTCAACCTAATAAGCATGGTCACAAGGATAAATATGTATTTAAATACACTTGTTAATGCCCCTGTACAAATATTAAAACTATACGTGACAAGATTTTAGTTTGTAAATGATAACATGTATAATTTTGCATCTCTAATTCCTATTCCCCTTAATGAGACATCCCACACCGTAGATGACCACTGTTGTCAATATTCTGAGCTCAGTTCCAGTAGTGCAGTAAATAGTATCCCTAGTTATTGTGATTTTCCTACTGTGACATGTCAAAATGTGTGAAAAAGGCCAGCGCATTGGGGTGACAGCCTATCACAGCTAGAGTCTCTAACACAGGTTATTTTTAGACTGACACACTGATATCACCCACCTGTCTCTGCTCCTGGTGCAGCTTCCACGTCAGCTCCTCAATCACCTTCTGCTTTTCCACCAGCATTTTATCTTTTTCAGCTTCCAGGCCATCCATACTTCCACCCTCCCCTGCCCTGGGTCCTCCCAGGCCGTCCTCCATGTTGAGCTGAGCCGGGGACGGCTGCAGGGCGAACTGCGGGGGCGAGGACATGGGCACGTCGCTGAAGCTGTCGGGGAGCGAGCCGCTGAGGGACAGCTCCGAGGAGGCCGGCGAGATGGGAGGTGTGGAGGAGGTGCTAGGGTAAGGGTAGTAGCCTCCCTGGGACAGGGCGCTGGATGAGGACGGGGACTGGTAGGAGGACAGGGACCCCGTGGGAGTCACAGGGAAGGTCACAGTGGTGATGTCGGAGGAGCCTGAGGGCGAGGACCCTGCGTTGGAGTCCTTGAAGGGCCGGAGTCGCTCGATGAGGGCGGTCTTGGTGCCAGAGACGGGCATACCACGAATACGCAGGTGCTGCCTGAGCTCTGATACCTTACATAGCAACAACAAAAAAAAAGTTATTGACTTAGATTTAGATAAAACTTGTCTCTAAGTCATGCAGACACTTGTACGGTATTTCTAGTACAGTGTAGTGTACATTTCTTTCCATTAACACCCACTTTTAGATCGTCCAGATTGGCTGGCAGGGGCCCAGGTTTGACTGGTGAGATGTTGCTTTGGTTGGGGTATGTGTTCTTGACCGGAGAGGACGAGTTGCTGTTGGCTGTGCTGGACGGAGCGCTGGAGGTGCAAGCTGATATCTGCTCACTGGTTCCTCTAGAGTGGGACAAATCAAGTGGTTTAGTCACTTACTTTCTAGTAAGGCACCATTTATAAAGGGTTTATACACTGTAACTAATGGCTTTATTAATCTTACTGAAACTTTAACTAACACATTATAAATCAGTTTTCAGCTATTAATAAGACATATGCACCTTAACCAACTACATTCACCGATGAAAACCATTAGATCATGTGGTTGAAAGCTCCTGAAAAAGCAAGTAAGGTGGACCTTTAGGTAAGATCTTTCTAATATTTGTCCAGCAGTGTGACTTACTTCTGGGTCTGTGCTGGTGGGTGGGGCTGGTAGCTGAAAGCAGGCTGCCGCTGCTGAGCCTGGACCTGTGCCGGTGTCTGCGGAGTGTGTGTGTGCTGCTGTGAGTGCTGCGTCTGTGAGTGTGTGTGAGCGTGTTTCTGCTGGCTGAGGATCTGGAGCTGCAGGAAGAGCTGCTGCTGCTGGAGGAGTCGGGCGTAGGCCGAGTCCATGGGCGGAGGAGACTTCTCGGCCTTCTGGTCCGGAGGAATGTACTGGTGGTACTTGAGCTTCTTGACTTTGGGCTTCACATCTTTGGGCTTCTTGTGTCGGTTCTTGTCTGACGTCTTGGACTGTTCAGAGGGAGGGAGGTGAGATAGTATCAACTTGCAGGCTAATGGTGTTAACTTGCCATTTGCACAAGTTTTAAATGTGTTTAAAGTCAAAAAACGATCAAAGTTCATTGTTTAAGGATTTTCCAACCTTGACAATAGCAGGAACAGGTATTGGAGGAGTAGCTTGGCTGTTGTTAGCCCCAGAGATTCCTTCATCCTGGCTTTGATCAGGTGGGTCTCTGGTTGTGCCCCCCTGTTCACAAATAAAAACAAGATATGATTTGTAGTTTAACTATCAGATAGATCAGATATACTTCATTGCTTAAGTCCTCTATGTCCATCCAGAGCCTCTCCAACAGACCAGCCCCTCAAATGTACATTTTTAAAATGAGTATCTAATGAGGCATCCTGACTAAAAGCAGTCTGCGTTTTCACCAATATGTCTGGCTAGATAAAGGATCAAATGCTGCTTAGATGTTAATGCACTGGTTATAATCTAATACTATAATACATACTGTATAATATAACAGTGCAGAGGTTATTCTGTCAGAATAATGAGTACTTTTGATGCTTTGTATGTAATACTTGCATGATTTTACATAAGTAACATTTGGAATGCAAGAAAAAATACTTCCACCACTGTCTGTATGGAACATACATATATATCTGCAAATAATGTTATCCATCTGATAGTTGAGATATTTCAGTTGGTAAAGTGGTGGGCTGACTGACAACACTGCTAGCATGGCTATAAAGTAATGGATGGATTAATCTGTTACAACTATAATCATTAGTTGCGGCAGTAGTTTTAATTGTAAATTACAGAACAAATACAAACAACAAAGAAACAACAGAAAAACACCACAACCTTTAGGGACAGCTGTTCAACCAATTGCAATTAAATACTCAAAAAAGAAAGACTTATGAACTATTGACTGTGGACGCATAATAAAATGTTAATATACATTCTGTCTTTTCCAAAATAACCAGTTTCAGCTGCATATAAACAGCACAAGGAAGATACAGTACATGACCTGAACGCATCACACAGTTGCACACAGAGAATATATTTTACTACCCTTCCTGCTTCATTTCATGAGCTGAAGTAAGTTTCACTCAAACAGGTTTATCCATTGAGCTGTTTTATGATCTCCATCCACTGACAAATGCTTTGTGCCAAATGATATTAAACAATCACATATAAAAATAACTGTCTTTTTGCTATTGTTGTCTTAGATTTGATCTATGTTGGTCTAAATGTGTCTGTTGATTTGAGGCATGGAGATGTTGACTGCTACAAGTCAGTTTGTAATCCAAATGGAATAATTATTACCAAAAATGCACGTGTATCGACGTTTCCAAAAAGTATTCCAAAAAGCTTTAAACAGACATTTCAAACTGACATGAGACAGTGAGAGTTGATGATTCATTTGGAACCAGTCAGAGGCAGCAGACTAACACATATAAACAACCCTGTTCTGGCATTAATTTCAAAAGTGACCGTTGCTGACGGCGACCGTTGGAATGAGGTCATTGTGAGTGAAAGGTAAGCAGTTAGGAAATAAAGGCAGCTGTGCCGGCAGGATGGCGCAGCGTGCAGGAATGTGACACCTGCTTAGTTCAACTCAGTCCAACGGTCAGTGGATAACAGAGGACGTTGAGGATGGTGGTGTAGCTCACTCTGCCGCCACAGGGGGGCAGAGCGAGCACAGCCATGACGGAGCAGAACAGCAGTTGAGGTGAAACAGAGTCTGAGTAAAAGAAGGGGAAACAGCAGGCAAAAAAAGGGACTTGGGGGGGAATAAAAAGATTGATAGGTGTTTTACCTGTCGTGTGCTGGTGAGGGCAGGTGAGGAAGAGGAGGAGGGTGTGCTGCCGACGGCCTCGGATGAAGGGCAGGCTGAGCCCTGAGACTCGTCGCTGTGGTGCTGCTCCGGAGACAGACTCTCACTGCTGCTGTCCTCCTCAAACGCATACGAGTCCTCTTGTTTAGGGAACTTACCATGGTTTACTGTAAGAGAGGGGCAAAAAGAGAGAGGTGGGAGGTCAGTCAGGTGGTCTGATCACCTAGAGATAACTGAGATGAGGAGGAGGGTTAAGGGATGATTCCAGTTAAAGACAACATAGATGTTTTTCTCAAAGTTTTCCCGAGTTTAGATTTCAATCCAAGACTGTATCCATACATCACACTAATAATAGATAACTGTACAGCCGTAGATATAATAGTGCAGAGGCAGGTTTTGTTAAAGACTGGATTAGTCAAGCTTGTCTGAAAAGATGATTATAGGGTTCATCATTATGTGGCATAGCAAATCAATAAAATATAAATAAAAGAACTTCATAGTTTTGACCATGGCTGCAACTACTGATTATGCTCATTTATTTTTAGTTTAGTTTTAGTTTGGTCAGCACAATGTAAGAAAATAATGACAAATTGTCTATTAGAGGCCATGGTGACATATTGAAATTGCATGTTTTGTCTGACAAGTGGTCCAAAACCCAAATACATTCAATTTATGACCAAGAAAACCAGAAAATTTTTTCCAGCTGTCTTTTATCTATAATCAAAATGACAAAGAATTACCAAATGAATAACCAGTTAATTTTCTACAAATCAACAAACTGATTAATTGACTTATTGTTTCAGCTGTAGTTTTGACAATCATTGTTAATAATTATGATGTTGTTCTCACTACTGCACTGTAATTGCTGATATCTGGGAAAACATGGTGACATTGCTAAAAAGAAGTCCGATGGGGAAAGAAGCAACTGATCTAAACCACTTTATTTGGAGGGAAAACCAAACCTGAGCACGACTGACATGTTGCTAATAATTCTTTGTTGCACATGGAAACAGTGTAGCTAAAAGATGCACGTTGTTTATGATGTATGTTCCCTACGTGAGCAGTGGTATTCACACACCGCCTGTCTGTCATTGACACTCAGCCTAGAGGTGTTACGCTGTGTGGGTGAGAGACTGACACGTCCACTTTACATCCTGATTGGCCGGGCTGATAGAGGGCACACTTTTGATTGGAGGAGCTAAGAGCGCCTATCTAACAGAGCTGAAGGGAGAGAGCCCAGAGGGGGAGGTGGTAAAGGTTGGTTTGTATTTGTGTGTGTGTGTGTGTGTGTGTGTGTGTGTGTGTGTATGTGTGTGTGTGTGTGTGTGCGCGTGCAGAGGTATAAGATTCTCTTTTTGCATCCAAACATGTGACAGGCAGGAACAGACCCTGGTTTCAATCACAGCACCAGCCCCATTCTGTGCAACTCAATGACCTCCCAACACACACACACACACACACACACACACACACACACAGCTTAACACACAGCTTAGTCTAGAGCATTGTCCTAAATGCCATTTCCTCCCACCTGTTCATGTTTAACTCCTCGATCACTGGTTCTCTCTCCCCTCCTCTCTCTCTCTCTCTCTCTGTCACACACACACACACACACACACACCAACACACATACACTGACATGCGTTAGTGCATATTCTCTCAGCTATATACAGTCCAGTACATGCTGTTTTCCACGAGTCTTTAAGTCAATTTGATGTCACCGGGAGATTGAGCTGGCAGAATTACAGGAAATCTGCAAGCCGTGGACACTTCCGTTTTTCAAGTGGCTGGTTTAGGAGTTACGGCGGGTCACATAGTTTCCAAAATTACCGGACAGAGGTTGAAACAATCGTTGGGAGTGTTGTGTTCGGGGATATGGAGCTTTAAGGTGAGGGGTTAATGCTGCAGGCGAGGGGAACGCAGCAGCCTGGTCCTGTCACGCAGCTTTGTAGGTGGCTCGCTGGAGCCGCGCAGGCCAGTTAAAGCTGAGACACAAAGCAGAGAGGCGGGGAGGTAGGTACAAACATACACACAGGTACGCCCACACACACACACAGAGATGCACTCAAACTCAACCACACACTTGCTTGCACACACACACACACACACTTCTAAAGAAAAGGGTGGAACCAAATACAGCTGCTGTTCATCTCAATAAAGCATGCTCCCCTCCTCCTGCAGAGGTAGTGTAAACCAGCTGACTGCAGCCTTTACGCAATATGTTTACTGGAAGCTCAAGGGGGCAAACATAAAACTGCTAAAACGCCCAAGTCTAAAAAACACTAGATGCACTGTCGGGAATGATATAGAGAGAGTGAGTAACATGTCGGGCATTAGAAGACAAACAGTCTGAGGCCTGACGCTCTGCTCAGTGCTAAATCAATGGAGTGTCTAAGCTTTACATTTCCTGAAATCAAACACTGGACAAGCGAAATATTTCAAGAGGGCTCCCCAAACACTTCAATCTGCAATATACATTTATTGTATAAATCCTGTTGCCAAAGCACCTCTTTTTAAAGAAAACGTGCCTTTACTGAGCTAAAATAACAGCATTTCTGGAGATCCAGACTGGCCTCTAAAAATATAAATAATATTCTGTCTGTAAGAAATGCAAATAAAAAGTAAAGAATAGAGAAAAATAAAGTAAAAAGTAAATCACATTAAAGGGGAACAACAGGAAATGGGTAGTTTGGTGCCACTTTCAAGCAAGTCACCCATTACAAAGGATTTATAAGTTTATTAGTGGTTGATAAATAATTTATAAATCAGTTTTAATCTATTAATAAGAATGAATTTGGGGCTGCTGGGTTGTGTTTACACTGTCCATTTGGTAATGCAGCATTAATTAATGTTCATGGGTTTCTTACTTTCTAATAAGCTATCTAGTCTTCAGCTCTGAAAGTTGTAAATGTTATTAAGTTAATATATCAATGTTGAAGTGATCAAATGGTTCAACCACTCAAAGGGATTGTCAGTAATCTAGCAACCCAGACGTTGTTCTTATTAATAGTTTATAACTGATCTATAAAGCATTAGTACATTTTATTAAACATTGACAAAGCCAATAGTTATGGCTCATAAACCCTTTATAAAGGATGTATAATAAGGAAGTGGTTCCATTTGTTCTTATTCAACAACAGGCAAAATTTAGCTTTGAATTTAAGATTTAGCTAAAAGCTGCTAAACCTCAATCTAATATAAACTCTAAAAGTTAAAGATGCACTTCCTCACTTTTTATAGTGCCCAGTTGTGTTTATTTAAAATTGTGATTTGTGATGAGATTCATAATATTAACAGAGAGATGTATGGGGATTTGGGGGTACTGTTGGTTGCTATAACAAAATCAGCAAAGTCTTTAAAGATATTTACTTGCATTAACGTTTTAAAGTGATACTGAATTCTTGCTATTGTCAGAAAAGCTTTCTGTGAAGGAGGAATGTCACATTTATAACAGATCTACAATAAACACTCTACTTTTAGTTGGTGCTTGTTTGACAAAATGACGTGGTTTTGTTGAAGTCCAGCAGTGCAGTCTTTAAAGTGCATGCTGGTTAGATTACTATCTCCAACAGAATGCTTTGTACTGCTTAGTAAATGACTTGAACAATGGTTTGTTAATACACACACACACACACAATCAGGAGAGAAGCGTGTTCTCCTACTTAAAACAAACCGTCGCTGTGGGACTACCAAACACACACACACACACACACACACACACACACACGGAGTCTGGCAGGTTGAGATGCAGGTGCGTAAAGGTGTGTTTTACTGCACGGCAGCATCTCTCTGCTGATACCTGTCATTGTGACGGCAGAGTCTAGGGGAATGATATTCTTTTGGACCAGCTCCAGTGGCCCCGGCCTGAGAGCCAGCTTCTCATTCAGGTCCTCGGCGAGCCGGGCTCGCTTTAGCCTCATCTCCAGAGAGGAGCCGTCTGAGACCAGGTCTGGATAACACACAGCAGGACCACACCATCAACAACACGGGACACACCAGGGAAACACTGACATACAAGTCTGTACTCAAGTTTATGTACAACTTTGGGAAACTTTAGTTGTTCTATTTTCTGCCACTTCATACTTCTCCACTATGTTTTAGAGGGAAATATTGTAGTTTATTCCACTACATTTATCTGAAAGCTATACTTACTTTATAGATTAAGATTTAGAGAATTTATGACCATATGATACATTGGCTCTATGGTACATTAAACTATAGCCAGTATATTAAATTGTTTCAGTTAGCTTCTCCTTGAACACACACGACATTATATTCTGCTTACACATTAATGCATCAGTGATAATAATCTGATCATATAATATAACACTGACAGGGACCATTCTGCTGCATAATGAGTACTTTTACTTTTAGGGTTGTCACTTTTTCAAAAGTTTAAACAAAGTTGAACGAACATGTAATTTGTTCATATTAATGTGAACACAACCCAGTTAGATTATACTAACATACACTGTTGTTGTGCTCACACTGGATTTTGTTACCAATACATTTCTCTGTTTGAACATAAAACTTTTAGGCAGCAAGATTGCATCTAAAGTCAATGGAAAGACCTGAGTAGATGTTAATTTGCCCTGAGCAGCGTTAAGACGTGTCCACGTGAGTTGAAAATGTTTCAACTTGAGCAAAATATCTGCGCGTATCTCGAGGCTTTATGAATCTGCTTCATACACGTACAGAAGCAAGGGGGGGTAAAGGAGAGAGACTGGAGGGAAATAAGAGAAAGAACCAGAGTCTCTGGTGAGTTCTGAGTTCAGTCAGAGACTGAAGTGAACACAAACACACACACACACACACACTTCCACAGACACGGTTAGTGCGTCTGTTGCTAGCTAGCTTACAGCTAACATGTGCTTGGTATTTTGGCACAGATTATGCTTACAACCGTGGCCACGCTGTTTCATGTCCTGCCTGCTTTTTGCTCCAGCACATGATGAAATCTCCTCAGGCCCAATCCAGTCTGACATGTTCTGTTCATTTGCGGGGCATTGGCTGCATCATTAAAACTGCACATTTAGATCAAATATTTTCCCACGTTCAAATGGTAGTTCAAATTAAACATAAACAGTGACAGGCCTAGATACTTGGAAAACATTCTGCAGATAATACTTTTAGTTAAACCCATTTTGTAATGTGGGGGCGTCCTGATAGCTGAATGATTAAGGCACATACCACATAACCACAACATCCCTGGTTTGATTCCAGCTGGTGACTTGTGTTGCATGTCATACATTCTGACTGCCTTCATTTCCCGTCTGTATACTGTCTGCTATCAAATACAGGACAAAATGCTTAAAAATATACAACTTTTACTGACCCTAAAGACGGTGCATCCATCACTGATATATCGTATGTGTTGACCTTATGCAAAGCTGTCAGTACATGTATATTCTACGGATAACCTCTGTCTCCAATGACGGGGATGCTGTATTTTCACTGCTATAATAACATTTAAACTTGAAGACTGAGTGTATATAATTATTAATATTAGTATCTATTTGACCTTGTTTTCTGCTGCTTCAATGACCAAATTTACCAGTTGAGATAAGTGAGTTTTTCTTTAAATTCCGACTAAATTAATCATTTCTTGTTTTATTTTTTTGGGCGGTGCGCTCAACAAAAAAATGCAACAAAAGCAAATCTCCAAAGTCTATGTATTTAGATGCATAGCTAGCAGCTAGCTACCCCTGCAGCAGTCAGCTGTTGTTTCCTCATTGTGTTTCTATGCACATTGCTACCCTCAGCCAGTATTTCTGTTTTGGAGCCGTTCTAATATCTGTCCAGCTGCTCCATTCCCAGTACTGCCAGACACTTTGAGTACTAGAAAAATAAATGGAGTGGCTGTAATTAAAGGGCTCCAGCGGGTGAGATTTTCGACCTTCCACAATCTCTCTCTGTTAAATCCAGTATAAATAATCATGTCCAGAGCTAACCTGGCCTGGCCTAAAATCTATCCACAGCACTCGCAGGACTGATTACCCAGCCGAGCACACCAAATCAGTTTGATTATCTGAGTTCAAGAATGAGCAACAGCACTTATTTGGTCAAATATAATTTGAGTCAGATTTTTCAGAGGGCAAATCTGAGGGATGAAATAGGATTCAGAGCCAAAATGAAATGAATGATACAGAGCTTTGTGCTGGACATCTCAGGTACAGACTGTTTGATGAAAAATGGATCTGGAAAAATGTAATGCTTTATTAGAAAAAAAAAGTTTGAAAAAAATTCCAACATCAAAATTAAACTGAGATTAATGTCTAATATGAATCACTTTTAATCTCCAAATACAGTAAATATTCAAATTAGGACAGAGGAATAAACAGAGAAGGACAGAAGGATGTTATCAAAGAAGGAGGAAAGGATGGAGGAAAATACAGAAGGAAAGATGAATATTAGGGCAGGAGGATGAAACAACACGTTAAGGAAGAACGGGTTGGAAGAGAAGATGAAGAGACAGACAGAAAGAGGATAGATAGACAAGAGGGGATTCCTTTTGATTTGGAAATTCTAAATTACTTGCAGGAGTAGGAATGTGTTAGCCTGCCCAGTGCATACTGGGAAAGGCTCCTACCCAACTATGCACTGAACAGGATAAGCAGACAGATAATGGATGGATAGAAGAAGAAACGAGGAAAATTGTTATGGAGGTAATAAGGTGGAAATGAGGTAAGAAGTAAAGAACAAAGGAACATAGATAGAATGAATGATAGATGTAATGTTGCACAAAGGACGGAAAAACAGAAAAGAAAGATAAAAAGAAAAAAAATTAAAATAGATATGAAGGTTTACATAAGAATGGTGGAAGGCAAAGAGAAAAAAGAAAGAAAGAAAAGGAAACAAGGAAGGAAAAGAAATTTGGAGGCATACATTAATGTCTAAATAAGAATGGAGAAAGGGTGGGAAGAAGGAAAAAAAGAAAATTTGAACAAAACATCTCATTGAAATAAGAACGGGGGAGAAAAGAAGGAAAGGGAAAGTTATTTTATATAAATAAAAATGAGGGTTGAAAGAATGATAGGAAGGCAGATAAAGTAAAGAAGAAAAACAATGCTGGAAAGGGGAAAAAAATGGAAGAAAAGAAGTGAAGAAAACAAGGGAGGAAAAGGGAAGAATGACAAGGAAGGAAGGAGGACTTGTGAGCAGGGTAGAAAGGAAGTGAGGATAGAGGGATGTAACGAGGCAGTGAAGCACTGAGGGCCACACAGACGGAGGGGGAAGTGGGTAAAGCCGATGATCCGGTATGCCAGCATGCTCTTCCTCAGTGGGGAAGTGGTCACGTTGGCGTGCCATCGCTGTCCACCAGCAGGGTGACATCATCATCTGTTTATAACTCGCCTGCCCACCGAGTCAGCCCCGCTGTCTCGAACGCCCCTCCTGTCACTGACTGGCCTGATTTAAGACCTGATTTGACATCACAGGCGTACATAGAGCTTTAAGAGTGTTTAAACTGTGTAACCAAACTGCCTGAAAACGTGTTCGACCGTGGCTGGACCGGCCCGCATGGGCATAATGTAACATGATCTGGTGAGTCTGAAGTTGGCTTACACAGTTTTAAACATTCTGCAGCAGTATTAAAACACACAATGCACTTTAAACCTATTGCAATACATATACCTGCTGACTGTATCTGTCAAATGTAAACACTGCACTAAGAGGTAAGACATATGGTGCATTAGGCAAGAATGATTCCCTTTGTGTTTCCATCCACTGAGGATTAAAGCACCGCTGCTGTGGAAATGAAAACGGGGTGTTTTTAATGCAGCAGCGCGTGCAGGAAGAAGCACAGTAAACCTGCAGCTACAGACCTATTATCTTTATGAGGAAATATTAGATAGTATATGTGTGTGTGCAGAGGCAGACCTGTGGCCGGCAGGCAGACAGTGTGCTCCTATGCAGGCCACACGCCAGTCAGCCCTGAGAGGCTGGGGCGGATTCTTGAATAGCCTAATAAACACCAGATGTTCCCTGGGTAATATATACACAGACCCTGTGCCGTGTCCATCTCCCCAGCAGGAATAACACAGCCAGGCAGAGCCAGCCAGCATCTGAGGGATCACATCTACAGCAGCATGGAGGAGGACGCCGCATCGCCCCCAATAATGTTTGATAGTTGGGGGACAGGCACAAAGAGCTGGGAGGACAGATGATGTTTTGGAGAATGATAAGACAGCGAGTGCGTGGGTGCTAACAAACAGCACAAACCAAACTCTTTGCAAGTCGCTTCCATCTGCAACCACCGCCTGCAATCAAGAGATAAACAACCAATTGAAATTTCTCTTTCAAAAAAGTGCTTGGAGCACCCAGTTGGCCAATTGCGTTTCTCCTTGCTGCCTTATCTGTGACAGACTCCTAGAAACTGATAGGGCCTCGCTGGGCCTCTGGATTCCGTTCCCCCGTACACTTACCAGCAGTTTATCTGGAGGCTGGAGCCTCTCTGAAATGGCAAACGGTGCCAGAGATATCATTCAACAAATCCCTGGCCTGCATCCAAGTCGCCCTCTTGTTGTTCCTGCAGGCGAGTGACCCAAAAAAAAAAAAAAAAGAAAAAAGAAAACTACACACTGGCATAGCTCACTGCTCCCATGTTTGCCAAGACGACACATTGCTGCTTTAAAGTACAAGGAATCGATAAGATCTCAGTTTAGAAGTGGATGTCTGCTGTGTAACGTCTCATTCTAAACAATCTGAGTGTTTTGCTTTCTCATGAATATTTGAAATTTAGCATGGTATGAGCCAATGATGTAGAACATATCTAGCTTGTGTATAACATTCGTGACATGTAGTGTGTTGGCAGTCAAAGTGCTAGCCTGACCTAAAGAACACGAGAGGCCGTTAATCTGAGCGACAGCGAGGATTTAAGAGTACGCTCAGTTCAGTAGTCAGGTCTACATGTTCTCATCGCTATGTCTTATGTGACATTAAAAGTGCAAAGCCTCTGTCTTAGGAAGAGCAGCTCAGGCTCAGTGTTGTTGTGTTTGGGCGTGCCTCTGCTTTGATGCTGTAAACAGGTACCGTCTATGTAAATCTGGCTGTGCAGCCTGAGAGCGAGAGCCTCTTCCAGCACGAGAGCATTCCTCGGCGGTCACTCACCGACCTGTCTGCCTACCCGCTGGCTGCGCTGTCTGCCTGTCTCTCTGCCGGCTGCATATATCCACCTGCTTCCCCTACGTCCACCTTTGTGTCTGTCAGTACCTGTGGATTTATCCGTCTCTGGAGTCTGGATCTGTTTCTCTTTAGCGCATCTGTCATCTTAACTGTTTTCTTTTCTTCCTACCTGTGTCTCCCCGTCTGTCTTTAATGCTTTCATCTGGAGTGTAAAGAGTTCTGAGTCGACCTCAGCTCGAACACAGTTTGACTGGGGTTACGATGATTTACAGAGAGGGCATCACTCGTGTCAGAAAAACAGCACAAGTTAGCTGGAGTCTGCAGTTTTCTCTACAACCACTTTGATTCCAAGAATAAACTTGTAGCAGCTGATTTCACTGATTGGTTCCTGATTGGTTGTTCTTTTTCAGGAAGCAAAAAGTACAACAGACAATCACAAATCAGTTCTTTTGGTTTTTTTTACACATCATACAAGTCATGTCAGACTCAATGGTCTGATTCATGTGCAACTTGGGGAAATGATGTCTCTCACAAATGCAGTCCAAGATGTTCAAAATATTACTGATTGAGCCAAGGGGACCCTCAATTAAAGGGCAAATCAGGAAAGGTAATAACTGCTCATATTTCTCACACTGGATGTTTGAACCTTTAAACCCATGCTGCTCTGCAGGACTATCAACACACACTATATTTGATTTTTAACTGCATGATTTTATTTTTTGAATCAGCTCTGTTTCTTTACTTAGCTGAGTGGCTAAAAGTGGCTGCACCTTCTCAATATTTTTATTTGAACGGTGGAATAAATTAATGCGTAATGTGAAAGGTATCTCTTGTACTGAAGAACCCACAGAGAGTTATTACCCAGCTCTGCAGTTTTTTAGTATCTTTCAACTCATTGTTTTGGTTTTACGGCCTGCAACTTTACTGTTTTGATTCAGTCTCAGTGATCTGTCCAGCAGCAGCAGACAGCTGTTTTCAGTGAAAGAGCTCAGATAAACCCACTGTACACTACCTGCTCAGCACCAAACAGCAGACAGACAAAAGTTAGCAACTAGCTGGTGAGTGTATAGCAGAGCATTTAGCAGCTAAAGAGTCAGACGAAGAGTTTACTCGGACCAAACACAGCTAAACAGAGAGTGAATATTGGACCTACATTCATCAGTTGGCCAGAAACATGATTTCAAATGAATGCTAACACTTTGCTAACACACAAACACATTTTCCTTATGAACTTTATAAGGTGTTAATATGTCCATGTTGTGTTTACAGCTCGTTACACTGTCCCCAAGTGGTCAAAAAAAATCAACTAACTTTAATAAATATGGGATTCTATGCCCATATTTTATAAGAAAGCAAGAGTAGTCAAATACAAATGTCTAATAACTCAATTTTCATATGTGAAAAAACATATTCTCTGTTATCTGGTATCTAGACATAAATATGGTCTTGGTTTTATTTGCTCAGGTGTGAGATATCTGTCATCTCAATACACTTAAGGTGAATGGAATTTTGTTTGTGATGCTAACAGGATTAAAAAAATATGTATTTTGTGCTCATTTATCTTATCATTGATGGGAGCAAAGGCTTATATTTTATGTTCCTTTGCTTTTTCATTGTGTCTCTCACACTCGTTCCCCCTCTATCTTAGTTACACTGCAGTCCAACAGCATGTAAGCGGACGTGTGTGTGCGTGCGTGTGTGTGCGTCTGCATGTGCGGCAGCTCAGTGTTGGAAGGCGTTACTCACGAGGCATGATGCCTTGGTCTGCCAGCTGCTCTCGTGTCCTCCTCTGCTGAAGTCTTAACTGTAGGACTGAAGTCGGGGGGGAGGAGGAGAAGGAGAAGGAGGAGAGTAAGAGTAAAAAGAAGGGGAAAGATGAGAAAGAGATGTGGAAAGACAGGTAAGGGACAGAAAAAAAGCAGGAAGAGACTCAGAATTCACTTTGGTTAAGCAGCGTACCTGCTGTTGCATAATACTAACTAGAAGTTTGATTTAGAGGTTTTAGCATAATTTCATTTCGCCTACAGGTTGAAATGAAAAAAACAAAACAAAAAAAAACCAACTGATAACTTGTAGTGATTCAACAGGCGCACCAACAGACACACATGTACATGTATGTATCAATACATGTATATACATATGCATACAGAAAACACTGAAAAAACACAAAGCTGCTTGCTCACAAATATTTCTGTGAGCAGGATGTACGGAATGATAAACACAGCTCCTGGCTTTTAAACAGATCTGCTCAGCAGTGTGTGGTCTGCAGTTTGTGCGCACGTTTCTGCTCTGTGCATGTGTATGTGTGTGTGTGTGTGTACGTGCGTAGAAGTGGTCTAGGTGGGAGTACGGGGTCATAAACATAGAGCCTCCCCCATGTCTGTTGGTCTGCTTGTGTCTGTGGCTCTTTTGCTTTCTTTTTCTTTGTCTTTGTGTTTTTCCTCCCCACTGTTATCTCAAGGTCTCTTGTAAGACCCTGGATCTGACGCACAAGTATGAAATGTTCCTTCTTTTCTGCAAAGCCTTAATCACTTTCTACTTGTCTTCCTACTGTTAATTATCTGCTTCAGGTGGTTTACATTTGTGCAGCTTCGGCTACATTCGAGCATTTTATGAATTTCTTCAAACCCTCCGGCTTAGGTGTAATGACTTTTTTTAACGGTTTGACTGCATGTCGGTGTGAGCTCAGTTGCTGCATCATAGCGCTCTTGTGGGAGATCACCTCCATTATGTAACAGCAGGCCCTTCCCTTCATCTGACATCTGCTTTAGTTTACAGTGGGGGGTCGTGACCTGCTGCTTACAACATCACAGAGAGCTAACGTAGGATTTAGTTGCTGACTGAAAGCTGACCAAAACATGTAATTGATACAACATCTATCTTTTTTTTTGTCATCCTGCTCCCTTTCAATAATCAACACCCATTCATGTATACAGGCACACATAAAAGCAAGTTTTGTCTCTTTGGTCATGGAAAAAACAAGGTAACAAATTGAATGTAGCTGTTGGCGTTAGCTAACTCTGTGGAGCATGTTTGATTTTAACTCAAGGGACAGCTCCTTATTATAATATATTTAATATTATTAATAATAATTCTGTCTGAAAAAGCACAGCAGCTGCCACATAATATACTCTTTTTCTTAAAAGCTTCTAAATTAGATTATTACAATTTTTCTTGCAAGGGCTAACGGTTAAGACAGTTCCAACAAATTCTAACTCTACTAATTAATTCTAACATAACCAACGTAACCTAACCCTAAACTATGCTGTAGAACTGCTGTTGTTACATCCATTCACGGTGCCTCTGCTCACTTGAGTGACAAGCTAACGTTACAGTAAGGCAGTTGTATTTTGAGCCAGCTAACAGCCTCACTTAGCTAATTCCGTAGAGTGTCTTTGATTTTACCTCTTCCTGACAGGGTCATCAATAATTCTGTCTGAGAAAGCACAGCAGCTGCCACATAATCTGTCTTTTCTCTTAAAAAGCTTTGCAAGGACCAGAGGGTTGTCTGTCCTGATTGCAGAGAGTACATGTTAAAGAAAGAGGACCAGGTGCTGTAATCACAGATCACTGAACCGTACGATACTCTGCTTCTCTCACTGTTGACTTTGAAATCCAAGACATTTGTTTTCAACTCTGGCTTTCTTGACAACAAAGAATATACAAATGCACAGCCGCATTTACAAGTTTTCAGATTTATAGTGTAAATAAATTATCATTTGGCCTGCTTTGCACTGGTGAAGTGGTGATAATTACACGAGCCAGTGAAGTGAAATTCTGATTTATTGTCCTCCTATGCCTCACACACTCACAGTCACCATACAAGAAAGAAACCGGCTAATAATAACACCTCACATTTACACTTAAACTCCAGCAACTTAGCTAAAGAGACTGGTTGCATTTGTTACATCAATTCCCCTGAACTTTCCTTCAGCACAGGCAGGAATGTGCTCAGGATAGATGTATGAGCATGGCTGTATAACTTCTAATAAACAGGTATTCCTAAATGAAGTATTAGGTTTATTTTAGTCTAATACCTTTGCATAAAGTGAAAATCCACCTTAAAACAGGAGTCTCATATTTTATTCCTATAGTCTTGGACAGTTCGCAGCAGATTTGTGAAAGCGAGCCAGAGCCAGATTGCGGATGAGCCAACACTTCACCATTAAGATACAGTTTCTGGAGCTGCTCCATTGACAGTGACTGATAGTCAACAGTGGGATTGTAGGGTGATATTCTGGTGATGTGGATTTGTGTTGCAGAAGAAAAAAAGCTCACTTGAGTGTAAGAACACTGGTAAGTGTTTTTTTTATCCTTTGCCAGAGTGCCATTCATTGTCAGTGGAGGATGTCCAGGTTTTGTCTCTGATATTATTACTTATTATCATCTATGTTAGATATATTAATGCCTACATAGAACCTGCCAGGATCACTGGAATAACATTTGTCTGGTCTCACAGTCTATTTTATTCATTAGAGAATCAATTATAATGATAAACACCACATGGTAGGCCTACCACCAAATTAAAAGTTGAGTGGGGTAAACTTTTCTCATTTTAATGAACTGGGTTGTCACATATTTAGTAACACATATTTTGTTCACATTAATTCGAACACAAGCCATGTAGCCTAATCCTAAACTGTGTTGTAAAACTGATGTTCCTTTGTGGTGCTGTCGCTGCCTCACTTGAGTAACAAGCTAGCGTGACAAGCTAACGTTACAGCAAGGCAGCTGCATTTTAAGTCAGCTAACAGCTTTACCTTTAACTCACGATTTTTCCATCTACTGTATAATGTCAAATCCAAAATGCTTCCTCACATCAATTTTCAGATGGTTTGGTGTCATGACTATCCGTTTAGCACAGCTTGCTAGTTGCTAGTTTTTGATAGAGCATGCAGTGGTTTAGACGGACAGTGCATTTTACAAACGCCCCCTGCTGGAGTACAAAGCATGCCCTGTTGCAGTTTTACATGTAAATTTGGAATTCAAGCAGATCATTACAGATCTAATTTTTTATGTTTTTCTGACGTTCAAATGGTAGTTTGAATTGTGACTAAAACGTGACTACAGCGTGAGACTAATAAACTAGAATGCTTTCATGAATCATTGCAGAAAAAGTTTGGATGATACATCAAAAGTTACGAAAATAGTTCTCCTACTTTTTACCATTTTGGGGGCTCAGTTACTCAGGTAAAAACATCCAGCATCATTAGCTTTAATAAGTTCTGGATTGGGTGTGGTATCTGATACAAAGCAGGTGTTTTCTGTGTGTGGTTAAGATTTACCATTCAACATGTGGTTGACACCTTGTAGCATGGATTGAACTCATATTTGACACCTCTGTCATAGTGTTACATAATGGCAGTCAGCTTGAGAGCCCTTTGAGCTGTTAATCAAATCGGCATGAGAACCAGTCAGTAACACACACACTCACAAAACGGCGGTCTGCGGGGAGCACTTAAGTGAGATCTTTATCTTTCCTTTTAGCTTCAACCATGCAGCAGCAGTTCCCATGGCTTTGATAATGTAGTTCAAGCGTGGTGCAAAAGGAGCGACGATCGCTGGTTTTTCACGGGGCGCTCGTTGTAACTGAAGCTGCTGCAGCTTAAAGAAAACTGTAAATCCAGGACAACCAGATCGACGAAGACTCCCCCTGTCATCAGCAGTTATCACAGAGAGATTTACAGGCTGTTTTACTTCGCTTACGCACAATATTTCACTCATGCACTTATAAATTCGCTCGAGCAGTCATGTCAGTTGTAACTTGTATCACTTGGCATTAATCCCTCTCACTGTAACATCAAGCAGACTTGGAACAAGATGACCTTTATGGCAATAAAGACAACATCTCTACATCTGTGCTATATTAACCAGCTAGAGCACGTGGGTTAGAGCAACACAAAACCTGAGCCACCCTGGTGAAACTACTTTTGAACACAGCCATCCACCCTCCCATGTTCCCCCGAGCACCGGGGGTCATTTCCCACCCTGCTGATCTGCTCTAAACAACTCAAAGGAAAAGCATAATTTACCCTGCCATTCCTGGAACGCAATTACAGCTCAGAGCTGTAGAGAGTAAGAGCTGAAGCCACTCCTGTCACTAGTTTGTGCACTCGCAGCAGTGTAAGGTGCTGCTTTGAGAGGTGATTATGTACATCAAGGTTTACAGAGTAGAGAGCGGGATACGAGCTCTGATCGCTGACACCATCAGTTACATTTTCCTCAGGGAGGTGGCAGTGTTGGTCAGACTACACACACTGTAGCACAAACACACATGCTCAGGCTTACAGCAAATATCTTCAAAATGAGACAAGAAAGTGTGTGTGTGTGAGAGAGAGACAGAGAGAGAGAAAGAGAGAATGAAAAAAGGGTGATGGAATTAAAGAGTGTGTGTGTGTATGTGGAGGAGATAGATGGATGCAAAGCTGCAACAGCTGCTGTGTGTTAAGGGGAGTTTAAATCAGTGCTGTAGTCCGTACCCTTCCTCCCTCTTTGATATGCCCAGGTACACACACACACACACGCGCTCACACACACACACACACAATTCTAATTCAGCCATATTAAGATAACCTTCGACCCCTCTCCAGTCTCTAATCTCTCTTTATCAGCGTGTACAGAGCCACAGAGTGAGAAAGTCTCACTGGCTTCCCTCAGCAGCAACAGCAGGTTGGCGGCTGGCACGGAACAAGTGCACTAACCTGCCCGAGACATCACCCTCACATGTCGTGCTTTTACGAGGAGGCGGACGAACATCAAAGAACACGCCCAGCTGTAAATCCATCACGCTGTGATGGGTTGCGTCGTTAGGATTGGTACGCGGGAGGATTTCTGACTTATGCTGGCCTCTCTTTGGTATTCCTCGTACCATCACATGCCCGCAGTATATTACACACACCTGTCACTCGGCTGGTGTTACTGAAGAGCACATCATGAGTGTCAACACAACTCATCCGTGAAGACAGATGAATGACATGATGTATACAGGGTTGCCTATAAATGCCAAGGGTTGACAGACAAACTGTTTGGAAGGCTCTTGAGAATAAACACAGCTGTACACAGAAAGTTTCCACTAATAACCTCAACACAAATACAACAGAGTGTGAGTGACATGTCAGTCGTCATCATCATTGGACTTACCTGATCTGAACTTGCTTCGTATCAGTATGGAGTGTTCAGAGCCCAGAAGAGTCATAATGCTTACAGTACAGTTCCAGTGTTCACAAGTTGCAAAATAATGTCACACACAATCGAGAAGCGGTACACACTTCGACCCCCCCCTGGCCGCCTCTGGACCCCAAACTGAGATGAGATGGAGCTGACCCAGCCTGCCTCATCAACAGCTCTAGAAGACAGCTAATATAAGAAAAAAAAAAAATTAAAGACACACTGGCTTTCTTGTATCTCTCTTAGCCAGTGTGCACGCTAGCAGCAGCCTTCTGTTCTCTGTGCTGCTTTCTCTTCTCTGCTCTCTCCCCCAGGGGCTGGTGTGGGATTGTGTGAGTCTGCGGGCCGCCGAGGCTTTGGTCCCATCTAGCTGAGAGCTCTGAGCAGGGCCAGGGACAGCACAGAGAGATATGCCCTGCTCGGGGAGGGGCTACCCGGCCAGGGTTTCCTCTAAGCCCCGCCTGCCAGAGCCGGAGGCTGGACAGGGTTTGGCTGCTGACTTCTTCCTCCCTTGCCACCAGTGTAAATATATCTGCCTATCAGCCCTGCTGACTGTCATTAGAGAGGAGAGAGGGAGAGTTAGATTAAGATAGAGATGCAGAGACAGATAGTGGTACAGCAGTACAGCCAGGAGGGAGAAAGTGGGAAAAGCAGGGACAGCAACAAGTTTCGCTCACTTTGTTCGTAAGATTGATGACTATATATATCAGAGTGAATGACCTATCAGCCAACATCTAACTGCTTTGAATGTGGAACATGTAATCGCTTCTGACTTGAATCTGTTTCTACAAGCAGATTGGATGAACAGTTTATGGACATAACTGTGGAAGGTAGAAGGGCTGGGTATCAAATAATACATTTTGAGTACTAACCAGAATGTGTATGTAGCACTGAGTATCAAAAAGATATCCAGACATCATATTTCCTGTCATAAATCAGGAAAACTTTCCAACTTGAGTGTGTATTTTATAGTTCTCAATTTAAAGCTGCACTATTTTTCAAATACGTCTTATATTAACAATGGCTCAAATTATTACATGTATTGTGAAAGCTGTCCTCTGAAGTGATGAGTCTATAAAACTTCCCCTCAGCTTCTACAGTTTTGGCATCTTTCAGCTCATTGTTTTGGTTTCACCTGTTGACCCTTTCTGGATACTCTACCCGGTATCCAGAAAGAGTAAGCAGTTATTTTAAACCTGCAGTGTGGAACTTTTACATATAAATGAATGTCTGTTACATTCCAGGCCTTGCCAAACAAGTTCACACAATGCTGATTGAGCCTATCACTGCCAGATAAATCTCTCTGTATTTCACAGTATACAGAGTTTTTAAATCCCATGACAGGCACAACATTCCCGCACTGGTTGTTTGGCTGTTGATCATGCTGCTAGCTCTTCTCTTTCCAGATGTTATCGGACTGAATGGATCAAATTCTGAAAGTGAAACATGTCTTCTCTCAGTAGTTGGTGGAGACCAAAACAGAGCTCAAAGCACTCGTCATGGACGAACATCACACTCCGTTTTTTGTCATTTGGGTGAACTTGCCCTTTACTGGCCCAACACAACACCAAGTGACTGCCAATGTCTGTTGGATGTGTAAACAGGCAACTGTTTGCTAATATGTTTGCCATATCAAATTTACAAGGTGATTATATAGGCCTATCAAAGTTGTGTTTTCAGCTTGCTCTTCTGCCCCCAAGTGGCCAAAAAATAATTAATGCTGCTTTAACACGGAATGCATTTAGGAATTTGGCATATATTTTGAATGAAGAAAAACATGAAATTCGTCAAACTAAGGAATCAAAACAAGTATCGCTTTGGTATCAGAACTCAGGTCATATTCACAACCAAGTCTTAGCCCTCTAAGACAGAGTACAAGTTATATTATGATTTTTTTATGTTTGTTCCTGGTCTTCACTGTGTTCTTCAATGCCTGTTCTTTATCCATTTTTCCCCTTATCTATATATTTTTGCTACACAACTATATTTACATCATACTGAATAGCATAAATTAATGCTTTTCATATTAATAGATATTTGTCTTATACCACTACATCACTGGTGAACAGTGAAAGCATACAAAAACATCATTCTGAGTAAACCTGTCAGCTTGCTGCGCTCCATTACAGCTTCATTTATCGATGTACGGTACGATAAGTGATCAGTTGAGTCCAGTCAATCACCCAGCAGCTGAGAAGCAGGAGGTTTATCTTATCAGCAGTATGATAGCAGATTCCCCAGCCTGTATTCAACAAGGCATCCCTTCCTCCAGCTCCCACATACCAGTCGGACATCTGTCAGAGTTGAACTAAGCTCTCTACTCGCTCTCCTCTGAGGGTTACGTTAGCCAACTGCAGCACGTCGCAGAACCTCCTAAACGTCCGTCAACACAGGACGTCAGCTGGACGTGCCAAGGCTTTCTCTGCTGTTGTTTATTTCAAGGTTTTATTTGAGAAGAATATGAAATGTGAATGTAAACTAGACACACTGCAAACACCAAAAACATCAGAATGAATCTCAACATCCTAATAAGTAAAATGTTGTGGGAATGTCATGTATGAGTCCTTATTTTTGTTACACAGCAGGTGTCAGAGTCAGTGATGGCTGTTGTTCCAGGAGGCTACTGTCTCAGTAAACCCAGATTAAAGGGTTCAGTGTTTACAGCTGAGAATGTGGAGAGACTAAATGGTGAAATACAGTATGTGTCTGTCCACCAGTCTGGTTTCCTGTCCATGTGCTGCACAATGCCAGGGCAATCAAGAAAGTAAGAATATCTCAAATTAGAATGATAAAATCTTAATTTTCCGATCCAAAATAAAAAAAATATTTGTTGATCACCACTTGAATTAAATACATTTGAACTGGTCTTGATTTTTCTAAGTAAGCTATTGAATCTATTTTTCTAAAGAGCCTCTTTTCTTTTCAGTCTTTTCTCAAGAATCCAAAACAGAGAGTGAATGTTGGACTTTCACCAAATACCTGAGAATACATATGTTAATGTTGTGTTTTCAGCTAGTTGTGCTGCCCCCAAGTGGCCAAAAATTAATGCAGTTCTGAAGGATAAGGCAGGCAATTTTCTTTATTGTTTGTTTGATAAATCTCATGTTCAGAGCCAAACCAACAATGAAGTCATCCTACTTACAAGTATTGTGTGTATATGAAAAGCCTGATTTATCTTATCCCTCTCTGCTGTAGAGCAACATTGTTTTCCAAAAACTATTAAAAACATGTAACTGAGTCACACTGTTTCACTGGCTGATGTGTTCCTTCACCACAAAAATTAGAAAGTGTTTGGAGCAGTTAGAAACAGCTCCAAACAATCACATTTTCAGTCTCTCGTATAATGCAGATGCCAATGGGCATGCAGGGCAACGTGGTTTCCATTTACAGTTTTTTGCTAGCTTGTTGTGCTACATATCACAACCTCTTGACGTTGTACTACATTGTAAATTTCTCAAAGAACATCAGTACAAAGTCAAGAGGTTGTAATACGCAGCAAGTCAAGCTTCAGCTTTCAGGTTTCACTACAGAGAACAGCAGTGGTGTCTTTAGGCCTGGGTGTCCGGAGCTACAGCCCTGAATGTTTAATGAATAGCCCCAGATCTCAAAAAATATATATATACAGTGGAAACCGCTTATAGTGATCATCTCTGTTCATGTCAAATTGATCACTATAAGCAGATAATTATTATAACTGATTTTTTGATATCATTGAAGTAAATGCAAGTAGTTTTTGGGTCCTCTGTGTGTCATTCAAGCAGCAGATCTACTTCACACTACTTGGCATGCGAGAGAGAAAGAGCACACCAGTAACAGTACTTGTCATTGTTAGCATCTGGTGGTAGCTAGCTAGCTAATTCTTGAGGACTGTGGATATAAGAAGCTTTTTCAAAAAGAAAAAGGATGAAGGCAATGAGGCGCAGGTGAGGCTAGAGGAGGTGGAGGAAGAGTTCTCCCCTGCTGCTATAGCAACAGATGAGTCAGGATGTGAGAGTGCCACTGATATTGGTTGATGTGTTCAAAGTCTATGTATAAAATAAATTGATCAATAATGTGTTTATGATGACATCAAACAATGAGAGATTTGATTAGATTTTGGTTGGGACATACTGATTGAATCCTTTTTATGAGCAGGACAGGAGAGAGAAGAGAACAGCAGAGGAGATGAGGAGTGTTACTGACAGATGAGACACCAAAAGAGCTGCTGGAGAGGTGAAGAAGAGGAGGGTATCAGATAGACGGATGAGACACACAGTTAACACAGTTTGTCACAGTTCAAAAGGAGCTCTTGTCACACAATAGAAGCAGAAGCTATGAGACCAGCGTTGGTCAATTTTCAAAACGGAACAAATCACCAGCAACATATAATTATGCAAATAACTGCTTCATCAAGGTCAAGACTCTTATTTTTTTCTCAGGGTTTTACTCCTGCTGCTGAAAATAAAAATAATGAGGATGTTGAATGAGAAGTCAGATTGCACTCATTTTGTTTATTTTGATTACATGTGGTGAAAGCCAGCCTACACATCTGACTGAACCCTTCTGCTAGAGCACAGTGTCTCACATCCTATGTTCATTTTACTCTGAAATAACTTGAAAATGGTGCAATTATCGGGTGAAATTCTAAAGATCTGTGTGTTTCTGGGCTGGACTAAGCCCCCAATGTTTCAAGATCCTAACAACACCTCTGGAGAACTGGGTTCAATTCCTGGCTGCTGAAGTTTCTGCACTGGTGAGGCATTAGAGAGTAATGTGAACCTCTGTGTGCAGAGCAAAATATCAGTGAAGCTCCTTGTTAACAGATGTAAAGAAGCTTAGAAGTCTAAAGAATTCACCTCATCTATGCTTTATTGATTAAATCTTTTTACTAGCTTAAATTGCACAACATTTTGAGGTTTTTTTTGCAGTGCAATCTCTCCTTCTTCCCTCCGTTTTTACTTTTTCCATCTTCATTTGAGCCTTTAGCTAGACTTTTTTCTTTTATTATTTCCTCCGATGTCCTACCCCTTCTTTTTTCAGTTTACTAAATAAAAAGAATACCAAAAAGAAGTGTGTGATTCCTACAGGCCTTTTCTCCGTGTTTTATAAAAAAGGTGCCGCAACACAGCACTAATCAGTCATAGAGAGCTTTGTCCAGCAACAGCTCACTGCTCCTGCCTCACCGCTATCCATTTTAATCTCTCCACACCATAAACACTGCACAGCTTTTGTTGCCGAGGAGCCTCTACACACACCAGAGAGATGCACACACCAAAATGTAATAATTTAATTTAACAAATGAAACGCCCTTTCTGTTTGCTGTTAGCCTGCGCACTGACGTGTGCTGGAATGAGCTCCAAAAACCCATACAATGCTCAAGTCAAATATTTACATAGAAGCTTCTTGGGCTGCAAATCTACGGCTGACATCCGCGGGTACATTTGTCTTGTGTGCGCAGTGAATGAAAGCACACACACACACACACACATACACAAGTTATACATGTAGGCACACAGGTGCACATGCACACACTCACACGCACAAAAAACAGTCGTGCATGGGCGTCTTAATTAGCAGGTGAAAGTGCTTAAAGGGAAGGTCTGTCAGAGGGTTTGACAGTGTACACACAGCGTCTCAGAGAGATTCCTGAAGAGGTCACCCAGCCCTGGCTTAATCCTCCCCTTTAATTGGGCCCTATGTCAATGGACGTGACAAGTCTCATCTGAACTGTCTGGAGCCATACATGTGTGTGTGTGTGTTTGACTGTGTGTGTGATAAAAAAAGACAGGGAACATGACACTCATATACCAATTAGACAGTTTTGAGTGCACATTTTGTACGTTATATACAATAAGCATACAGCAGGGTGTCATGGTGCAGACCTTTTCGCTCTGCTGTATGATGCATATCTCAAAACAATGCTCCTCTAATGCAATAAGTCACACGCCTTTGCATAGACCATGTTAATAACACACATTCCATGATACAACAACTTAGCATGTGTTTATTGGCCGACCATGCAGACCTCTAGATCAAAAAATGACTGTTAATGTTTTGTGTGATTTCTTGTGTTTTAAATAAAGCAGATGCGACTAGCTGAAATGACCAAACTGCTCAAAATTTCATAAAAATGATGTCCAGATTCAACGAGGGAATTACAAACAATTCTAACATTACAACATTACATATGTTGTGTGTGGAATTTTCGACAAGATCACATTGTTGTTGCCATCGCTTCCAATAAATGATGAATCAGAGGAATGTAGGTTCTCTGGCTGCTGATAGGAGCAGCCACGTATTTTAAATGCTTTAAATATCTCTGCTCATATGCCATCAGTGGAATCCAGCTGTCCCTCTGCCATTTGCCTTGAGAGAGTGTCACAGGAGGAAGTGTACTGGAATGCACTGTCCAATGTTGTATGACTGGAACATGTGCTGGACATCATGAAACTCAGCTGTTATATTGCAAGAGATGAGAGGAAGGAAGGTTTTTATGCCCTTCATCCTGCTAACTTCAACCCTCCTGTTTTTGCATCATCCCTGCCTGCTTCCATTTTGCACCTTTCATTAAGTAATGGACATCTAGAGTGAGAGTTAAACAATGTAAAATGGCCCAACCATATATAGGGGTCAGGAGGAGGAGGTAAGGTGTCATTGGCAGGGGCCACCCTGCTGCTTAGGCAAACTAGGCCAGAGGCTATAGGAGCCCACAATGCTCTTTTTTATGGCATTAATGCAGGTTCTGTTATGATGACCCCTTGCTTCACCTGTAGTTTAGCCCTCTAGCATTAAGTCGGATGGCAACTAGCAAGGAATGCATCTATCAACAAGACCAAAGTTATTCATAGTTACTGTCGATGTGAATTGAGTTACCACCTAGTCTAGTCTAATGGTATTTTAGACTACATCTAGTCTAAAATACCATTTAATTTAAAAATACCATTTGCTAGTGAAGCACACAGCTAAGGCTAATGCAGGCAGCCTCATTAGCTCCAAACCATCCCACTTGCAGTAAACCATGCTTGATAGTGTGAGAGGGAAACCAATGGACAAACCTACAAGCAGCAAGCTTTCAACAGCAATAGCTAAATGTGTGGCTACAGTTTGCAGGCCAGTTAACACTGTGGAGGACGAGGGTCTGCATGGAATAAATCAGATCGCAATGACTACATTTATGAATTGCCATTGAGAGCCACCACCGTATCAAAGATACACAACCAGTATGATGACCAAAGAGCAAAAGTAATTTTCTTTCTTATTCTCCATTTCCACTGTTTCCTGCTCACTTTATTTATCATTCTATCGTTTTTTATTTTGTATTATCCTGTTTTTATCCCATAGCACAGGGGGATGTTTTTGTGAGATTTTGTGAGACATTGCGTGATTTGCTTTTGAAGTGAGGGATCCAGGGAGTGATCTTTAATCAGTACTGAAGTAATGGACATGTTAGCTGGCCAATGTGCACATCTGTTGCCTGTTGAGCTTGAGTTTGCCATAAGTTATGATTTGAACATATTTTTAAAAAGCTAAATGCTGCACCTGTGAGGGTTTTGACAATCTCCGTCATTGTTTTGTGTTGATTTCCAACAATAAATGCATACATTTGCATAAAGCAAGCTTAAATTAAATATTTTAATCGACTCGAGTTTTTTCATTTTACATATTGAATATATATATTACAATTTATAAAGTGATGATGATGTTTTTAGTCAAAGTGGGGAAATGATGGGGTTAGGATGGTTAAAACAACAAACAAACAAAACAACAACAACAAAACTTTGTACTTCACATGTCTCTAAAGCAAAAAGAAAAGAAATCATCAAAGAAAAGAAAAAAAAAACAACTTGAAAATCAATTAAAACATTCTAGTGTCTGAAAATAAGTTTAACCCACAAATAGACTCTGAAGTCGCATTGTCCCTTACCCTGAGAAAATCTTGACACAGAAACTCTTCTAAGTAAAACATGGAGATTATCCTCCCAAGAAAAACGTCAGCATCAGTTGTTTATGCAAGTGCTCCATTAACAGAGTGCATGTCTATGAGAAGAGAGAGATAGTCTGATCTGTTGTAAGTTAATACACAGTTATCGGCCTGGAAGATTTGGACTTTGCCACTGACTTTGTCTTCCTTGCTGCCAACTACCACAACATATGAGAAAAGACAGGTTCACTTATTTGCCAGGAAAAAGGTCTCAACACCATCGACTCCAAAATCCAGGTGATGTACATTAATACAACACCTTCTGCAAAGGTTTTAATAAAAGGTGAGCCACTTTAGTTTGTGGAGAACTTCATTTACTTAGGACAGGGGGACACAGAGGGACATCAAGGCAAGATTGGGGAAAGCCTAGGGTGTGTTCTCCAAACTCTGCAACACCTGGAAGTCCAAGTAATACAGCTGAAAAACAAAGGACCACTTAATTAACATCAACATCAAGTCCATCCTAATGTACAACTCTGAATGCTAGCTGGAAACCAAAAATAATATAAATAAATAAAGGATTGAGGCATTCCACAGTGGATGCCTGACAAGGCCATGGGGCATCTTCTGGCCAAACAAGATGATGACCCTGGAATTATACAGAAGAGCCAAAAGCAAGAACATCCTCGCTGAATTAGCACAGACGCAAAAAAAAAGAAAACTTAGTGCAGAACTATGACTGATGACCTCATTTAGATGAACCTCACTTGGGGGAAGGCTCAAAATTTAGCCAAGGACAGAGGGAGCTCATTGTGGCGTCGTGTTACAAAGGGGACAAAGAGGACACAATAAGTAATAAGTAATTGGCCTGGAATGGTACCAACTCACTGGAGTTTCTCCCAAACCCTGAACCCCAAGACCAACAGGGTCCCCAAAACATCTAGGTGCATAGCATGTCAATTGGGTTTTGGTTGATCTGATTAAATCCAAATATGCTTGGGAATTTGCATCACTAAAGTGCACTAAATACAAAGGCAGATTTTTTACTTTCTAATCATGTGGCTTTGTTTTTGGTACATATTCCTAAATTAAGTTTCTTCAAATTAGCACAAACTAATTGATACACAGAAAACTTGGGGCAACTTGGGGTATTGTTCTGGCATAAGAGTACTGATAGATTTCTGGGTATATAATGAAGCAGCCATGTGTTGTGTGCTGTGTACCCTGTGTTGGGGGGTTAATTTGGGACCAACAGTACATTTTTGCCCTGGGGCCCCTAATAGTTTAATCTGGCTGTGGAGAGGGGGATGATTTAAGGAGACAATATAGATAGTAAAGGTACTGGAAGCAAATGATGGACTGGAGAGCTGGTAAGGAGGTATGTGTTTGTGTGTGTGTGTGATGAGGGGGTTGCATTGGAGGAGGAGGAGGAGGAGGATGGGAGATAGTGGGTTGATAGAGCGCGGGTAAAGAGTTTGTTTGACGACAAGAGATGAGCTTGTCAGGTCAGGAGTGCATAGGATATGGGTGGGGGGTCTTGGAGGGCACTTCTGTGTGTGTGTGTGTGTGTGTGTGTTAGTGTGTGATTGCAATTGCTAAGAGGCAGACGTAGTGGCCTCTATGGCCTCAGCTACAGCTGTGTCGTATCAGTCTGAGTGCCTTCGTGCTGCTCTGTCTCATATAGCAGCTCTCCTCTGCTCTCAGGTAAGCAATGATATTCAAATGACAGTTCAAGACAACGCAGAACGAAGCATTACATTACCTGAACCAGTCAGGTCAAATTGACTGTTAGCTACATGGCATTGGCAGTCCTCCAAACTGGTCTGGTCAAGCTTAACAGCCATAACTAGGCACAACAGGCCTAGCCAACCCATGGAGTTATCGTTAGCTTAATTGGTAAGTTAGGTACAGTAGTTGTCTTTTCAGCCAGCAAAATCAACAGGTGTCGCAAGGAATAAGAAGAGTTTAGCAAATGGTTGATTGCCATTAGACTTCGTCTTGCAGCCCGTTTCCTTGGTGAATTTTGCATTACTGTTAAAGCAACCCTCAAGCTATGTTTTTGTAAGCTATCATTTATCATTTAGCTCCATTGTAAAAAATTTAGGAAGTCATTGGGGTGATACGAGGTTAGATGATGGAAGTTGGATTAGGCATCAGAGAGACTTGAGAGTCCTTTATCAGCACCCAATCAGTCTTATCAGAAGACTGAGGGGTTTCCCACGACATAAGCCGCCTGGCTCAAAGCAAAAAGACGCAAGAGAAAATGGGGGGATCATGGAAGCCAAACAAAGTGATTGAAATATAAAGAATATAAGAGGACAGAAAGAGAGTGTGCAAGAGCATGGTGCACAAACAAGAGCCAGAAATATTCTATGAGAGGAGAAGGAGAATTGAAGGAGGGTGGGAACGCGACAATCAGACGTGGAAGGAGTCAGACGTGGAGTCAGGTTCACAGTCAGGTTTTGCTGTGGTTTATAATGAAGAAGTTCCAGGGGGAGTGAGCTGAATCCAAACCAGAAGTGACAGAAAGACGAGCCCGAGCCAGCAGCCTCCCCTCCTGTCTCCCCTTACATCCCTCCTCTCTGCTCTCTCCCCATCTTTATCTGGTCTGTGGCTCGGTCACCTTCACTCTACATTCTCTCCTCAGGCCTCTGTGGGCCCAGGGGTCCAAGCGGCGCACGTCTGCTGCCGATTCTGAATGGAATCCCAAAACACAGCAAGAGCATGAGGGAGATTGGTGTCTCCACTTCATGTAAAAACCCAAAACACAGGGGGAGATACTGTTTTGTGTTTTGTGGTTGTTTAGATTTCGGCAATTGACTTTGCCTCCGCTGTAGTCTGCAGCAGCTGGATGGTGGCCACAGCCGCATGGGCAGGAGAAGGCGGGGGGGGGGGGCGCATGTCTGTGAGGCTTCAGCACAGAGACGGGCCTGCATCACTGCAGCTTAACTCCTAACTCCTGCCTATTACCAAAGGCTATGGGCCGGCTTTATGTGGTATTCCCGAAACTTCACTATCAGAAATTTAATAACTCAAAGTCTACTTTGTTGATGTTAATGTGTGTGTCCGTGACTAACAGAGCCAGATGAAAGACACATCGAGAGTCAAGAGGAACTATCATCCATGCAGGCAGGTCTTTCAAAATGCTTGACGGAGTTATAAAGAGAAACCAGTTAAGTACAAAATTAGTGAAAGTGAAATAGAATGACTCAATATTAGCTGAAATAATTCCAGGGGAAACAGTATGGATAAAACTGTGACATGCCGCAAGCCTGGTTTTGTTACGGCAGCAGGTTCAGATATGAGCAGCTCTGTCGACATACAGTAAAGCAGCTTTGCCCAGCAAGGGAACTGAGCCTGATTGACAGCTCCTCTCCTCAGTCAGAACTCAGTCAAACCAGGACACATTCTTTCTTCAGTATCAAAAGTAATCTATTGGAGTCTTATATCCATGGTTACAGTGCAACAGTGATGGAAGAAGAATCCACATCCTAACTAGTGTAATCCTAATAAGTTGTAATAAAGTGTTACAAGTGAAAGTGCTGTATTTCACAGTAAAAGTACATAAGTATTATCCCTGCCTCAGTGTTATATTATCATATATTTTTGGATTATTATTAGTGATGCATTAAACATGTAAATGGCATTTAATGTTGCAGCTGATGGAGGTGGTAATTTTAAATGCTTTATATAGTGCTGGGCTGGATGTATCTTATGGCTTGATCACATGTTTTGTGGGGACTCATAGTGATTGTCATAGTTAAATCATTAAAAGTCATAGTAACTTGCTGCATAATACAATGTTGTTTTGTCCATTTATGTATTTTTTATTTAAATTCATTGTTCAAACATTTTGAGACACACCACTTTCTTTTCAATTTGCTTTTCTTTAAGCATAACTGTTGATGTAGTTGACCCAGAGGTGCTTGGTTATCCTAGTATGTCTTTATCTTTCAATAAATGATAAAAATGTCATTACTGCACTCAAAAGGCCTGGTTTTGACTGTTTTGTATGTAAAATCCAAGTGTGCTACATTTTGTATTCCAGATCTCTTAACTATAGCTGTATATTTACAGATGAATATAGTGGAGTTAAAAGTACAATATATCTCTCTGACATGTAGTGGAGAGGAAGTACACAGTTTGATTAAATGGAAACACTCAAGTCCAAGTGCCTCAAAATTACAGTAACAATACAGTTCTGTTAGAGCCATTTATACAACAGAGACATAGTTGTAAATAGTTTAGATCGTGCTGTATTTAAATTGCTAAGGATAATAAGCAGTTCCATAGTTTCATTGCATTACGCTTAATTAAGACCAATGATGATCACAGTCAGCTCTCACTTGCGATTGGTTAGAATGTGCAACATGTTGTATGTGCGTGTTAGATAGTTTAGCCTTGAGAGCACACTATTCTTTGACTGTGTTTGCTGTGTACGTGCTTGTTGTTCTTGCCGTGCTTACTATACTTATCATGCTTGTGTAGTATGTTTTTATTATGTATTTAAGGAAGAAGGTGTTCTGTAAATGGTTGAAGTGAAGAAGATTGGACCGCGGAGTTTTATTGAAGCACACGCCAACTACATGCTTGGACTTTAAGTGGGCATTTTCAAGAAATAGACAGAGCCACGCTAACAAGTACAATACTCTACCACTGCTGTGCCAACTGGAGCAGCTAGAAGCTAATATAGCGTGACTTGTAATTGTGCCAAAATGTAAAAAAAAAGTTATACAAAATAAAATAAGGCCCAGGAGTTATCCACAGCTATATGGCAACATTATATTTCCTGTTACATCCCCCAAAGCGTGAAGCATAATGAAAGCATGATGGGAACACTAGTGGCAAAAATGTAAACATGTATATATATGAAAACAAATGTGTTACTCCTGTTGTTTTACAGTAGTGACAAATTGATGAAAACTAATGAAAATTAGAATGTCCACAATAAGTTGGCTAAATTTATAACCCATTTTTTTCTGTCTGTTTTGGCCCTCCGTCCACTCTAAAACGGTATTTTTCTCCTCAGAGTGTGTAAATCTGAAAACGCCGGCTTGTTGTGTGTACGGGGAAAACTGAGCTTGGTAAAAACACTGTCGTATCGGTAACGAAACAGATAGTGGAAGTATTGCGGCATTCCATTGGAAGAGGAAGAAGAAGAAACACATTGACAAGTACAACTTTTTTTTTTTTTGGCGGTTTTAATGTGAACGGAGGTACTTGCATTAACGAGCTGAAACTCTTGCTGTGGAGGCATTTCACTTTTGCTCGATATGGTGTTTTAACCAGCTTAATGTAGACGTAGTCTTAGTAACAACTGACAACAACAACATACTGTACATATACTGTCAATGTCATAAGCCTGTAAATAAAAGGAGCTGAAAAAGACAGCCTGGGCTTCAAAGGATAGATCTGCCTCTCTATCACATGACTTTGACGAGGAGTCACAGTGATGCAGGCCCACCACAGCATCGCTATAGAACTCATAGAGGACATACAGAAAAGAACCAATAGTGCAAATATTTAGCTATCTGGATCTCCCCGAGCTGCTCCAGCACTTCCAAATGGCCTCGCTGAAATGGCCTGTCAGCTGACACATTCTTTCTCTCAATGAGGACCGACCAGAGCCATGTTTTTGTTGGTATGACCCCACCCCTCCCGCCCCGTCCTCTCCACAACCCCGCAAACCCCTCCTTCCCCCCACTGACGTCTGTTTGACAGCGTAAAACATGCACGGCTGTTCCAGACACTGATACCAGGTCAGATTTGAGTTCTTGCATGAAAAACGGTTTCACCGAGGTTGCACTGCTGGGTAATCTGATCTGGGAACAGCGTTCGAGATGGTTGACAGACAGAGAGCAGACACAGGGGTCGCCACGGGCTGCAGACTGATCCCTGGGTACAGGGCTGGTATCTACTGGGCTGGACTCCACTTGACCCTTCAGGACCAAAGACTTATTTATAGGACCAAGTCTCTCTGTGTGTATGCGTGTTTATCTGCCTGTGTGTGCACGTGTGTCATATGTGTTTGCACGCTCGCCCAGAGGGGAGTATGTCTTATCAGCACCATGGAGCATTCATCAGGGGTGACATTTTCTGCCATTCCGCGTTCAAAGCAAACACACAGCTACATGTGCTATCTCCACCCTGCGGGATGTTGAGAGGCCTGACTTATGCGACTTGTCAGTAAGAAATTACGCTATCGTCACGCTGACCCATTGATTCGGTACGTTGCCTTTTTTATTATTTTTCCTGCGATAGGTAATTCAGTCGGACAAACCTTTCTTTCTTCCTTTTGCCCGATTCCGAAAGCTGAAACAACAAAGGGGCACCAACATCTACAAGGTCGTGCTTGCTTTTAACACCCCAGGGACGCTCAGTGGGTCATGATCAAATGTTGTTCTAGGGTTCTGAAAGGGGCTACATGTGTATATGTGTGTGTTTCTTGCTGTCTTTTTTCCTATCTCTGTGGTCTGTGTGAGTGTTAACCCCACCTTTCCAGCTTCGGTGGGTTTGGAAATATTTATAACTGTCATGATTGAGAGTAATAGAATAAACCGAAGCTGATGCTGTTGACTCTGCTAACAGGATTGTGAACTGTGGAAAACTATTGCCTTTACCTCATTGGTTATGGCAATTTTCATGCCCTGGAGGCAGCCTGGGATATGCGGTCTACAGCGAGGGCCGGGCAGTATATGGTAGAGTCAAACCAAACTAAAACAGAACTCATTGATGGTAAAGCATAGGTTCTGATTTTTTCAAGACATAAAACAATACTCAAATGCCACATGTATGTTGAAAGAGTGGAATAGATTATCATGTGAATATACAATGTGTCAAGCGTTGACGCATCTAAGCTCTGATCTCATCAGTCCCCAAAAGGAAACACTAAACTCAACACAGCAGGGAGTGGAGAGTGACGTAATAATAGTGAACCACTATGGGAAAGGTAGACCCAGAGCTTACAGTACATATGGCTGCTGGGTTGGAGGGGGGGGGGGGACTTATGAAATGATGTCTGAACAGCAGCAGTAGCAGCAAGTGTCAGCACAGCGTTCAGGTGAATGTTGTGGCAGCAAATAATGAGCAGAGCACTGATTGCTTAAATACACCGCTCTAATGAAAAGGGTATGTTGGATATATATTAAAGTGAGATGAGTGTGCCATGCACATATAGTGACAGACTCGAGTTGAGTGCCTGAACTAGCACACAGGCTTCCCTTCATTATTGGTTGCTGTAATTATTCTGCCTGTAAACCCATACCTTCGTACTGCAACTACAACTATTAAGCCAAATTCAGTGGGTATTTTCCAATTTTTTTTTTTTTTTTTGTCCCAAATTTCCCTTTATTGTGTTTACCCAGACAGTGTTTCCTGCTTAATCAAGGAGGCATACTGCCTGGTAGTTGCACATGGTTTTGTTGCCACAAAAAAAAACCCACTGCTGGCCTTAGCAGTCTGAGTTAGCCAAATTGCTTTGAGTATTTTCCAAAGTTTTAGTCCAACATTCTGTATTCTTGTTTCATGAGTTTCCTTGGGATGAGCTGAATTGTGGCGGATGAAAACTTCCTGGCAGTCGCATATAGGTTTTCTGCTAGGAAAAAAACACTGACTGATATAGGCCAAGGTCTTAGGAGTCAGAGTTAGCCAAATTGAGTGGTCATTTTCCAAAGTTATGGTCTTTTAAGTAGGAAATTCCCTTTTTGTGTCTCCCTGGAAACACAGGTGGAGGAATAATTCCAGATGGTCGCATGTAAGTTTGTTGCCAAAACAAAACTCCGGTATGAAGGCTGCATTCATATCATATCGGAGATACCATAATAAAAAGTTTCTGACTTGTAAACAGTGTAAACGTCAACATGCATGTCGTAATTAGGGCTGAGAAACCTGAATTTTTCAAAATGCTCTGATATACTGTATATCAACTTGGCACTTGCTCAGAATCCAGAAGTGCCTGATAAACAAGCAAATATTCAAGGAAATTAAGCCCAAATTGAATGGATACAGTGTTATATTGTAAATACGCAGTATTTTTAACCCTCACAATAGCAATTCTGAATTCATTCAGCTGTTTTGAGTGGTTTGGGGACATGAACGCTAGCAAGTTGTTTTCCCACCCATCCATCCAAATGACATAAATGCGGTATAAACCTGTATGTGACTGCTGGGATGATGATAACAACTCCATTTGTCTGACTGAAAACTGCTAAAGCCACATATTAGCTTTAGCTTAACTTTAGAATGCAAAAACCCAACAACACATGAGAGAACTGAGTCTGTAATCATCATTGCCACTTCCTAGCTCTGCTTGGCAAACTTTATGAGATCCAAAGAAGTTTTGTTTGATCTTTTACCCCCAACTGAGCTTTATTTTATTGCAGGGCAGACAGCTTTGAAACACATAATGCTCCCATATCCTGTGATAATCACCCTGTGTACGGTCACAGTGTCCACAGTGTTTGCTCAGAACACCGTCTATGGATTTGCTCCATTGAAATGACAGTAGTTCCATTACAAGTTATTTTAAATGTCACACAGATTAGAGATGATAGAGTTGTCTCATTTGTTACTTGCTTTTGTATATACATGCTCTGGTATGGAATGAAATGCTCCAAGCACCAAGAATGAACTTAAGAAAATTTGTTTTTAATGTGTGTTCAAAGAAATGGTTATACTATAGATTATATTACATTAGATTTTTTATAGCACTTGTCAGCAAACAGCTTAACTTTCTCCATTCTACATCCAATACAACTGTAATTTACTTCCCTCCATACTTAGCAGAGTGAGTCTTGTACTTAAGTATCATAACAGAGAAGACAATATAAAGGTCTTGGAGAGAAAGTGCACAGATCTTTGGATTACCAATAAAACACACTCTTATAACCACAATTAGATCTGACTCACAATGTAAACTTGGTGGGTGAGACAGATAGTGTGTCACAGTGACCAGAGGTGTCACTTTTCCCCCCTCCTCCCCACCCTCCTCCAAACCCCCATCACCCCAAACACACACACATATCCACGATGGAGTATGATGTCATTGGCTGCCTGTCCACTCAGTCGTGGACTAGCGCCATGATCACAGGCTGAACGACTCACAGGCTCCACATGAGCCGGAGGAGACGAGGGGGAGGGAGGGAGAATAAATGGCAGGAAAGAAAGGCTAGAGACAACTCCACAGTGTCCCCGACTGCACAGACATGATGCTTGAATCAGAGAGACTTCCACTGATTTCTGTTAAAAAAAAAAGTGTCTGGCTGTTATCATGCCTCCATCACGTGTGACATCTTAGACACTTCTTATCAAATCAGGAAGGAACATCTCACTACTTCATTCAAATTTCACTTACACTGTAATATTACACTGATTAGCACAAAACAAGTGCTGCAAACAATGGCAGCAGTGAAAGAAGTTAGAGAACATCCTGGTGGTTTTGCATATTTTAAGTCCTTTAACTATGAGCTATTGACATTACATTACTGCTGACCTTTCTAATCAAACACCTCAAGGCAAACAATTAGAATGAACTTTGTGAAAAGTGTCATGCACATTAACTCTGATAAGAGGTAAAGAAAATGTTTACTGGAAGAGATGTTCTCAACCAAGTCTTAACTGAAACCAGGGCTCCCTGAAGCGCTCTATTCAATCAGTTTTGGTGTTTTGGATTTGGGTCTGTAGGTTATGTGAGTTATAAATGTTATTTATAAATAAAAAAGGTAGGAAACACTGTAAATCCAAATATATACTACAATTACACTATCTTTTTAGTCACAGTAGTGGTGTGGGACTAGAGATGACAGTGTTGATCGGTCCACCACTTTGATCCAGGTTTAAATATTTCAGCAACTATTTTGTACAGACATTCATGGTCCCAGAAGATGAATCCTAATGACTTTTACTGACTTTCCTATATCTATCCTTTCCTTAGTAGGCTGACATTTGTGGTTATGAGTGAAATGTTTTGACAACTATTAGATGGATTGCCATTACGTGTGACACAGACATTCATGTTCCTGACAAGATAAATTGCTGGGGATATCTTAATTTCTCATCTAGTGCCATCATCAGGTCAAAATTCCAGTTTGTCCAGTTCTTTTGTTATGAGCAAATACCTGCAAAACTAATGACATTCCCATCAGCCTCAGCTATACTTTGTTTAGTGCTAATTAGCAAAGGTTAGCTTGTTAACAGGTCAACTAAGATGGTACATAATGTACATATACACATAATATACATATACACATGTACACACAATACAGCATGTTAACATTTTCATTGTGAACATGTTAGCATGCTGACTTTAATATAAGCATTTAGCTCAAAGCAACAATGTTTGTTAGTTTGTCAGTCGCTAGCATTACTCCTTGTAGTAGTAGTAGTCTTTGAATAAGTAGACCTTGATTGTCTCTCCTGAAACCTATTTCTTTTGTTTTGCTCTTTTAAAGTCACAGAAAAGAGGGTATATGGCTCCGCATTTTGCATTCAATGGTTGCCAGTAAGAACTTAATTTTTCTACCATCTCATTCATTGTCTGTTGCAACAGGGCACATGAGAATAAAAATAGTGGAAAATAATATATGTAAAAAACATATTACCTACACAAACAGTGGATTGTCACAAATAGATGGACTACAGAAAGCAGTCACATCTCATCGAGTGCTCTGATAAGTGACAGCTGTCTGTAGAGTGTCTGCTTGGTAGAAACAGACGCCTACACTCACAGATGCTCTACATATGTATACACACACACAGACACACATCCTTACACACCACCGTCAGTCGTGCTCTGTGTTTGCGTGTGATGGGAGACACCTCACTGCTGCACTGACAAGAAGGACTTTCTCTCTCTGCATACTTCACACAAGCCTGCAAACTGTCCAATACACTCCTCAATTGTTCATCAGCATGACTGACAGCTGGGAAATGTTTGGGCTTCTCGACATGTCCGAGGGCGCAATTTGTCAGATAAACAACTCTCAGAAGCAGACAGCCACTGGCTTGTCAGACGAGGAGGTGGAAGACAGCACATTGGAGAAAGTGAAAGCAACAGACAGGTCGCTGGAGTTATCTCTGCCAATGTCCCCTTTTCACTAATCAGGCCATTAGTGAAACAGATAACACATCTTGCTTTTTATCTCTCTGAGATTCTGAGAGTTTTCACCTCTTTACGTGTCTCTTTCACAATGAGGGAGAACATTACTTCTTAATTTCACCATGTTGTGAAGCTTCACAGTTAACCTGCAGGGAATGCAGGAAACATGTGGGATGTCAAAGACTCTACTGGGAAAAATGAGCAGACTGAATCTAACGAGGGAGCATTTTCGAGTGTGACCTTGTATTGTACTGCAGGATTTGGCTGCTTGGTGATTGGGAACGTGCTGCCTGGCGACTCTTATCATTCCTGTCTGTCAGAGACGGGAACACTCATGGCCTGTGGGGATGGCTGCCTGAAATTCTCTGGAGCAGTCTGCTGTTGGCTCAGACTCCTCAGGTCAGGGATCATGTCGGCCACTGGCCACGTACCAGGAAGACAGGAGGGTAGAGGTTGTGGAAGCACTACCTGGCTACTGTTGGTATTTCATTTACAGAGAAAAACTGGAATTATATGACTGGTTCAAACGTACTGGACAGGATATTCAGTAATGAAAATACAGTGAAGACAAATATAGAGGAGACATGGGCGGGGTTGGACATGTGGAGAAAGCTGCATGAGATTTAGAAAAACAAGATTTTTGCAAGTAATAATTACATAATGTGCATTTGACGTATTCTGGGTCTGACTGTTGGTTCCTGCAAATTGCGTTCACACTGAATGATTTCACATCTCACACTATAAATCTCATGCCAACATTCAGTGCCAATGCAAGTAGTGTGCCCTTTATTTAGCGAAGTGGAAAGTAAGGGCATCGGTATGCTTCTTAAGAAGTGCTTGTCTGAAACCTCCAGCCCCCATGCCTTTTCAGTGTTGGAAATGGGGCCAACCCCATAAACAACCACATCTGACAAGTTTGGTAACTTTCAGAAACTGACAACCCAACAATTGTGTCCACTTCACACAACAATTGGACAGGTATGTAGAAAACAAAAGAGTCAGAATTCTTGCTAAGAGATCAGGACGCAATGTGATGCAGCTTGGAGGCTACATGACAGCAGGCTTTTGCCTTAGAGTGCCATTCAGAACAGGTATAAACACTTTTGCCTTTAGATGTGGTGCAACAACATATCATATGACCTTGTTCATATCAAACATATTGAACCCTTTAATGGTTGTTGGGGTCAGGGTGGTAGATGGTTGGATGCTTATCAGACCTTTGCACAGGAGTTCTGAGTTGTTAGAGACCTGCAATCAATGTTCACTTATTTTTAAACCAAAACCACAATCTTTCCCTAACCCTAACCACATCTTAATCTTTAGATCACTTCAACAATTTTGCATTGCACTCCTATAACATTGTCGGACTCACAATGGCCAGTTTAAAAAAAAACCCTGCCTACATAACCCACAATGCAACTTGACCCCCACAGTTTGGTCAGATATTTGGTCATGTGTGTAATGGTAGTTGCAGCTAATGTAGTCTGGAACTGCTAGCCTCAAGCAGAGATGTGGAGCAGGCTACAAAGGTCTGGTGAATTCACTTCTTTCTAATTCCATACCTCAAGATTTTTTTCATTTCAAACTTGTTGTCTTTAGCCCCAACCAACGCTGACTCAAGTGACATCACTTCAGGCAATTTATCAGATTTCATGCAGTTCCCCCTGGAGACACAAAGACTTTATATTCCTTTTTTACCAAATATGCAGTAGTACTTCAACACCTGGAGACACACTTTGATATGTAAAATCAGTGAAGTGCTTTTGATGCTTATAGATAACCACACATGGGACTCAGGATGCAAAGTCTAGTCTGTGGTGTCAAAGTCCTGCTTTTTGTACGCTTTGACTTCTGTGCAGTGCAAAAACATAGCACTTCCTTGACCTGAAAAACATTACTGGTGAACATAATCCAGGCAGCAATTACATGTTCTTTAATTGTATACATTCCCAGAGATACAATTGATATGTTAGAAAGAAATAATTTTTCAAAGTTGCAATTGAATGTTGAAAAAAGTTATCATAAAATTTAATTCTGGGGTTTGCAAAATCATCCAATATGAATATTCTTGTTGGGCTATAGGGTTGGCTATGTACAACAATTTTGTCAAATGAAAAAAGAGAAGTATCATCAAGAGGTTATGAAATGGACAGAGAGATGGACAAACACACTCAGAACATTTGCTCATTGAGGAAACCATGCTGTGGATGTAAATAAGACAAACTGTCACCATGATGATGTGAAGTAAATATAAAGTAAAAGTGTTGGAACATTCTAGAAGAACAAGTTGATCCCTCACAGAGGAGAAGCATGCTGGGAAGGCTCTATTGAAAGAAAAGGAGTCTAATATTTTCCCCTACAGACTCCATAAATAGATGTTGTAGATATAGTTTAAAATAAGTACATATTTATTTTTTCTGTATTAATGTAAAATGTAAAATGGACTCATTTCACCCCGCACTCCCCTTTTTATTAGGTGCAAAGTCTCCCTTAGCCCAGTCTTTCCAGTTTGTAATTTCACAGTAAAGCCAACTAGTACAATGCTTAGTATCATTCGACAGCCGTCCACATCAAACCAAAGCAAACAGTGGATCAAAAGCCAGATACCTATTCTAGCTCTTCTTCATTTTAATGAAATTTCCAAGGTGTATTGAAAATGAAGGACAAGGTACATAAACAGAGAGTGATCAAACTAGATTGATGTCCTGAGTGTTAATTGAAGGACATCTGTAATGAACACATACTTGACCCTGATAGGATCTCCATACAATTGGCTCGAGCGTGATCTCTATATAAAAGTTGGTATTCTGTTATTTTTGCTGAAGCTGATTCCCATAGCTTCTGGTATGTCAGCTGAAAACTTTAAAAATATGACCCTTGGTGTCATGTTATACTTGGCCTAGGGAAGGGCAACATTTAGGAGACATTTGGAAGCAACATTTGATGGATTCTCTGCTTCACACCAGTACAAGAGGGCAAAGGCCAGAATCTAAGCAATACATAGTGACGCTTAGCAACCACTTTGCCTGTACATAAAACATATTATCACATGGTGAGCAGAAGTTATCTTTTGGTGCTGTGGTCCAACGTGTTTGGATTACTACAGTTGTATCATTGGTTGATTACAGACACTGGTGGTTGGTGCAGTGAGGCACCTGAATGCCACTTCACTTGTACTGCCAAATCACACAATTCCATAAATGTTCAATGTCAGAGCAGTTATGTTCCCATTGCTTAATTCTCAACACTCCATTAATCAATATTTTTTATATTAATAGGAGATGAAATGGCTACATGTAATGTGAAAGTTGTCCCTCACAATGATTCTGAATTTACTGAGCATTATCAACTTTAAGCTGACACTCAACAAACCCTGTTTTCCAGAAGAAAGTCAAAATTCTATCAGCTACCACCAGGCCAATATTTTTCTTATGAGCTGGTATAAGGTACGAGTCCACAGCTAAAAAGAGAGTGAATATTGGACTTACATTTGTCAGGTGGCTGAAAACATGACCCCAAATTAATACTAATATTGTGTCTACTAGATGTGTAAAGTTAGATAATTGTTAGCTAACTTCAATATATTGGCTGTGTGTCTGTTAGCTTGTTGTTGAGTTCCTCTGCCTCCAAGTCCCCAAAAAGCATGAGTTAATGAAGCTTTTACAGAGCCCAATAGTCACTTTACCTTTTACCGTTGATGCTATTGCACACTGAAGAAAGCAGTTTTCCCCCTATGCTATTATTTTGAAATAGAATTTTGAAATGAAAGTTGAATAAAAGGAACAGTCTAATTGATTTGAGTGTGAGAACCCTTGTTGTACTTTTTGGACCATAGATTCTGTGAACATTACCACAGAAGTCATCCATTACCTTGTGGAAATACAGTATTTCACACCTGAGAGAAAGAGAACTAGCCTAGAACTAGTCACCTCTATATTCTATTAAACCTCTATATTGGAGATAAATTACATTTGATGATAGATATGTTAAGTGCCATTGTTAACACACTGTGAAGATGGTGAGAAATGGAGTTAAACAATGAATCATCAGTAACAACATTTACATGTTATATAACCTGACATCTAGATTCAAGCTATCCATTTGCTAAACAAGACATCACACACGTGACCACAATAAAAAAAAAACAAGACAAATGGAGAAATACTGTAGTCAATCACATCTATATTGCAAGCACTGATGGACTAATACAAAGGTTCAACCACTTAATTTTAAACCCAGCAAACAGCTACAGAAGGCAGCAGAGTAACTCAGTGGACAGCACTGTTACAGAGTGTTGTTTTAGACTTGTTTCAGTATTTGAACTGTTCTCCTGATAAAAGTAGTCATGTAAAATGCTAGTACAGTGCAGTAGAGGAAGCAATTATTACCAGTGTCTGCTGTGGTTCAGGAGAAGTACAGCTGACTTTGCAAGCACACAACTGTGTGTTGGTGTTGCTTTGCATTCAAGTTCATTTAATGTAATATTAAAGTGGAACTATTATGCTTTTTCTTATTTTCAGTCATATATATAATGTTACAATGTCAGATGTTCACATTAAACATGGCCAAAGTGTCAAATAATTAGGTAAACCTATGTAGAAGTAATTCCTGTGAGCAAAAAACTCAGGCTTCAGACTGCTCTGAACACTCAGTTTCCAACAGTTTTTTCTAACTTCAGCCCAAGCCAACATCAACTCGTGATGGATTTCTTAATATGGATATAGAGTTCACTGCTCTGCTTAGCTAATATTATGGCATTTTTCCATTGTTTTGGGGGTAGTCATACTGAGCCATGACTCGAGTTGAACTGGCAGGCTGTGAGTGTTTTTCCATTACACAGCACAGCAAAGTAAAATACTTAGTTTACCTGTTGGTGGTGTACTAGTTATCTGCAGCTTTTCATCAAACATCATCATCACTGCGGTTGTTTCTGCTTGTACTATTTCTCCGTGCATTATTTCTAACTGATCCGCTGAACAAAGAGCTCCAAATATCTCCATATGTTTTTGTTTCAACCGGTTTTTTTGGACTGCTAAGGAAGCTCCGCTAATTCTGTGAGGAACATGTTTAATTTCCTCTAAATTCTTCACAATAAAATATTTAGTCATTTAAAAGCTTTTAATATGAAGCAGTAAAACAGGAAATGTTGGGTTTTCATCAGCAGTAACTTAACACATCTGATATGGCTACCCCTCGGTCGGCCCCTGGAAAGCTGGCCAATCAGAACAGAGTGGGCTCATTGGGAGGGGGACCTTAAAGAGACAGGAGCCAAGACTGCCTGTTAGAGACAGAGGCTAAACTGAGGGGCTGCATAAAGAGCCAGTATAAGATAAATAAGGAGTTTTTTGAACTGTGAATCATGCAAAGCTACTCTGATGGAGTCCCAGAATATGAATATAGAGCATAATAGGTCCCCTTTAATATGACTTCAGACACTTTACCCTTTTTTTTCTCTCTGAGGGGGGCTCTTTACAAGTTTTCCATCACTTTTCTCTCTATTTCCATTACAGTGAAGTCGACAGCTTCTGCTTAATTACGCACACATGGGTGATTTTGCTGTCTGTGTTCTCATCAGTTAAGTAGACCAACAACCCAACATCCCAAAAAATGTGGCATGGTACTTAAATACCTGGCTTAATGACATGTCACTGTGAACTCAATGGCTTGCTCTGCATTAACCTTACCTTTTTGTATTTAGCATTGCCTAGATCCACAAAATAAACATCTTAACAAAAAGCTTATGTTTGACATAACTTTTTTTACTTCCAACACCTGTTTAAAGTTTTGGCTCGGACAAAATACTGAAATTTGAAGTTGAACAACACCTCAAAAAACACTGCGTAATAAAGTCTGACGAGGCCTCTAAGAGAGAAGAACACAACTATGCTCAAACAAGCCCACATACTGAGAAGGAAGTAGTAAAATTAATTACATTATAATTTATGGAAAATGTGTTCTTTGTGTGGAAATTCTGCGCTGTCCATCACCACTCTGATCTACCTATAAAAATGGTATATATGTCCTCAGTAAGCCTGTCTGCCAGCCTGTTCATTAAAATGAATCCTTTAGATCTTATAAATGTTTTTGTTCTGATTTGAGTCAGTGTTGTCCTGTCCATTGTGTTCTCCCTGAATACAGCCCAGTGTGTGTTTCTATCATCCGCGGCATGGCCCTAATAACAACCAGGTGCCTCCCATTCAAATTAACATATGGTTCTAACTTTCCCTCTATTTTGACAAATGCATACCTGGGTTGCTGACTAGTAAAACCGTAAAATGAATTCTTCTTTTTTATTATTCACAACACATGAGGATGGTTGAGAGAGCAAGGTGGAACAGAGCAGAGAATGATTTCACCTTGCATGCAACCCTCCTCTGCTGGTATTGTGTACCTTGATACATGACTGGAATTACAGTTATTAGAAGCAGGACCTATTGTACTTGGCTGATCCAAATTCTTTTTTTTTTTCATTTGTGTGTTATTTGGGTTATTGGTTGTATTTGAAGAGCGCAATAACACATGAGCAGAAAGGCTTTAATGTGATATTTTCATGAACTGCGATTGCAGTTAAACAGGTATGTTCAACAAAAACAAAGATGTAGTCTGTGTTTTTTCACTTCAACAGCTGCAAATGGCACTGAAAGGTGAAAAGTTTAATGTCAAGAGATGGGACAATTTCATTATAGTCACAAATCTCTAGTCTTGGCTACAAAGTACCAAATCAAGACAGTTACATTTCGTGTCAAGTCCTAAGTCTAGACAGTCAAGTCCCCAATCCTCAAGTCAAGTCCTAAATTTTGTGCTTTGAGTCCTTCATAAGTCATCATGCACCCTTCACCAAATCTACACGTGATTTAAAATGTTTAAACATAGTGATAGTGGGATAGTAAACTAAGAGAAATGTATACTTATTGCTGTCAAATAAATTTAACATTTAAAAGATCAGGTGTACCTTGGTATGTTATTTCTGTGTAGGGTTGGGGTTTGAGAGAATTTTATTGAATCTGAACCCAGTTTTAAGACCCTTTTTGAATCTGCAGTACATGGATTCAGCTTTCAACATTTGCAACGAAACTATTCAGAAAGATGCAGTTGAGATCTTAAGGTTTTGTTGGCTGAGGGCACATTAAAGTAAGACTATGTAGCTTTTAAAAGAAGAGATAACACCTTTTTACAAACAAAAAGTTGAATTCATAAGCAATACAACACATTGTTCAGTTCAATACACTCAGGGCTTTTGGTATGACCAGTAGCTTATGGTGGCTAATATTAGCAAATTTTAGGCAGATTTTCTTGTATAACAGACATTACTGAGTCATCTGGCTGACTGCTACACTACAATTTTGGCATCTACCATTATCCTGGTTCCAGATCCCAAATTCACAACTGGAGTCACACTTCTACTTTATACTAAAGAGTGAAATTAGTAAAAGTTCAGCTTTGCTGGATGCAGCACTGTAAATTGAATCTGATTAGTTTGCACTTTGTAATGATTATTCTTAAATGTGTGCCGGTATGACAAATTAATTAGCTACTTTTCACAGTTGCAGCTTCACTTTGTCATTTAAGATGAAAACTAATGTGGGCTGAGTGTAATTTTACATAAAAATCAAAAACGTATGTGGCAGCTTTAAGCAGTGCCAATGAAAGCAATAGCAGATGACTTACAGCCTCTAGAAATGCTGATGGTGACAGACCAAAACATAAAGAATTACAGGATGGTCTAAGATGTCTCTTTTATTGATATTTATGTCAGGGTGTCAGACAGTGTTATTAAAAGGTTTTAAGGGGAAACGGTTGTGAAAACCAGTAAAACTTCTCCCTACACTCAAATAGCTCCTGTGGGAATATATGGCATTGAATCGCCCCAGCCCCCATTCACATAAACGATGTACATGTGATCGATATCTGAGAATGATCCAGAGCTGTCTTTTCTTGCTTCCTTTCTCTAAAGTCTGGAATGCGCTCCTGCTCTCGCATCTGAGCCGTGAGCCGGATCAAAGCTGTATATTGTGTTACTGTTTTCATTTCTACCGTGAGGATTTCTCTCCTTGGTAAAAATTCATCGCCCAAAGCTCTTGTATCCACAATACAACACCTGGAAAAAGAAACTCTTCATTAATCTCCGCAGCCCCTAAGAATCTGTGGTTTTAAGCACTCCTGTTTCCAAACCACATGTGAGGCGGCACAGCGGCTTGTCGGCAGAGCCTTTGTTTTAGAATAACTCTGGGTTATTTTCAGGTCATTGTGGCCGAGTGGTTTCTTAATTGAATTTCGAAGCGTTTTGTGTAATATGCCACCGTTAAAGAGCTCTAAAAATAGCCCGGTGGATGCAATGACCTAATCTTTTCCGGAGTTAAGGGGAGATAGATAATCCTAGACTGTCTTTATCTTTAGGGCTAACAGCTGATGAATGAATAATTGCAGAGGACAACAGATTAGATCACTGTCAGTGTTGTTCTTAACTTAAGAGTGCTAAATCATGTGGTACTGCACTGATTACTGATACCGCTGAGAACGTATAGTCTATATGATAAACTGTATACTCTTTCTTTTCTCTGTCTCCTTCAGTGTGTGTGTATGTTACTGTATCTACATTAATTCCAGGGAAGCTTTTAAAGCTTTTATAATAAATACGGCTGGTATCTGTGGTGACAGATAATAGAGGACACTCCTTTAATTGCTTGCCTTCGTGAAGACTCTAACAAATAATGAAAACTTTGAATGAAAGCTTCTGAAGTAAGCCTTTAATTCCCTCTATATTACTTTTGTCCTTGCTCATATCCACAGCGTATATTAGTGACAATCACGGAAAGTTTAATAGCCGCCCAGCTGAGTTTTTGTTTCCAGTGGACAGTAGCTTCAAATCTGAAAATCCTTTTCATAATAATAGAAGCCATGAAATCATAATAAGATCTATTCCCCTCACCCGAAAACTGTCCAACTGTGAGTCAGCCGATGAGATAATACAATGTCATTTCTCCTGCTGCCTAAATATGGAGCCCCAAAGTGTTCAATATTAAATAAATTAATAAGTAATTACGAAATAAATAATCAAGGGAATAAATTGCGTGAAATATATAAATGAACCAATAATTCAAGAAATTATTAAACCTTGACACTTATTATGAATTTCATTGTTTGTTTTTTTCATTATAGATATTCTTATTTGAAAATGCACATTTTTAAAGGTTACTTTTTCTTTTATAATGTCACTTGATTGAGAAGTTGTCAACAGTCAACATCATATCACCTTTTAGCCGATCACATGTGCTCAGCCTCTTTTAAAGCAAGCCTGACAACTGCTAACAACTTTGGCGAGAACTATGCCAAAGTAATTCTGAATCAACTAGAGGCTGCAGTTGTAACTGAACAGCACACGGACACAGTGACTAACCTTTAACCTCTTAACATTTAGCTTAACATGGCTGTACACGTCACTTACCTAGCCAGCTAAGTAGCTAGGCTGGGTTGTGAGCTAGCTCCTGTTAGCTAGAGCGACCATAGAGAAAGACTGTCACCGTGTCTGTCTACAGGAGCTAACTGGATAAATTTAGTAGCAATTGTTGAGCTTGCTTGCTTACGTTGCAAAAGGCTGAATTGATTTAGGAGAACAGCAGAAACAAGCTATGAACACAACAATGACATATCATTGCCTTCTCAGTTGATATGGCAAATAATTGCTTATTTAAACATCCAGCAGATAAAGTGCTTTAATTATATATAATCAGTTTTATATTCGAGTCTCTGGCCACCTGAAGGATGAAAGTGCAATATTCATTCAGCTCTGTCTTAGTCTCCATCAACTTCACACGACTCTTTACCTGCTGGCCGCTAATGTTGTCTGTCTGCTGTGTGGTGCTTGGCAGGTAGTGTAAAGTAGGTTTTGAGAGCTTTTTCGCTAAACACAGCTGCCTGCTGCGGCCTAAAATGATGCTATAAGAGTGATGACAGTGAACCATAACAGTTGCAGGCTGGAAGACCATAACAATGAGCTGAAAGTCACTATAAAGCTCCATAGAAGCAAAGGGGAACCGTGGAGTGGGGTAATAATTTTCTGTGGGGTCATTACTAAAGGTGACCCCTTTCAAATGCAAGAAATCATGTGATCCATTGGTAATATAAAAATATTGATTATAGCCGCTTTAAGAGAGGCAGGGGGTGGTGACAACACCACTGTCATGAAAAGTGACATTATAACATAAAATGTGACATGAAATTGAAGAGTCATTGGGGAAAATGATACAATCCATAAAAACAGATTTTTGAAAAAGAAAAAAATCTACAATGAAATTAAAATAAACTCCAATAAAAGTAAGTTAACAGGAAAATAAGAATGATTTCATAATGTGTTGGGTTTTATTTATTTCTCATATTATTTCACAAATTATTTCTACATGCTACACAATCTATGCATGTGATTATCTATTTAATAGTTACTTATCTATTTAATACTGAGCACTTTGGGGCTCCATGAACAGAGAAATGATGTACAGTAAATGCTCTCTGGGAGGTGTGAGTGGCCAAGGAGCAGCCGGTTTGTCATCGAGGATCTCAAACACAGTGGTGTGTTCTCAATGGTGACCTCATCTTCTTAATTACTTGTCAGTGATCGAGGGCAGGAGCGGAACACACACACACGCTTGCAGATTTATCAACATAAAAGCGAACATGACCACCTTTTACTTCACTGGAAGAGCCTGTGACTAAGAGTTGCTCACACTCCACACAAGGGCCTGCCATCTCTCTGCACTACAACAGCCGTGGCCTGTATTTATATTAGCTGCAAAGCAATTTTAACTGTACATTCCAGATAGGTGAACAGCAGTTGGCCGAGGCAGGCGAATATTTCAAAGCTTACAACAAAAGAAAAAAAAAAAAAATCACCGATCAATGTCCAGTCAACAGAGTGCTTGGCATGGTAAGGCACGCGGCATTTTTGTAACAAAGATTTATTTATGTGTCTGAGCTCACAGAACCCTGGTATACCTTTCAATAAGTTTTACTGTAGTACAACTAAATATGAAACCAATTACAAACTTGGGTCGGCACTACAAACACACTCTCTGGGTTTATATATTTTTTAACTTTCCCCTTGAATACAAGTATTTATTTCATGCTCTCCCATTTGGTTTTTCATCACGTCACACAGACTGGTTTGATAAATAATAAATCTGTTTACTGCCCGTGTGCACTGAGGTAATATTTGCCCTCAGAAATGTTCTATCCATCAACTGATTCTCGTCTCGAGGCCTGTTGCTCTCGGCTTCGCTTGGATGATGAATGAACATGTGAGTAATTTCACGGATGAATTAGGAGCTAAAAACAACAGCAGGGAAAATGCATCGGCACACATTCCACCTGTTGCCTAATGCAAAAAAACGCTGGTTTTTGTTATGGTGTTGAGGTTTTATGCTGATCGTGGTTAAGATAGAATGTCTGGCACGTCTGCAGAAAACGCTTTTCTAAGACGAGGATAGTAAGGTAAACATTTTTCTTGTCTTTCTGTAACCAGACTACTATTTACAGAACAGGCAGTTCTTATCATGTCTGGAGTAATATCTGTTCATTACATTCATTTAAAGTATTTTTTTTTCTACTGAACTAAAAGTTCAAATTTTAACCACAGGCTTGGAGTTAAAGCTGTTGCGCAATGCATGATTGTCTATAATCAGTAAGCGAAGTTAATTTCCTCTGATGAAAATGAATCAGTCAGTTTAGGGGCACAGCGCTACATAAACAAGTGAGCTGTGCAGAGCCGATGTTAAACTGCATGAAATGATGAAGTGTTGGGCTGATCATGTCTATCAGCATCACTGACTAATCTCCTCCAGATGAGAGTAATCTCTCTAACTCCGGCCACCATCAAATCAGTGTGGAATCCACTCAGCTCGCAGGGAAAAAGGTGCTGCACGAAAAGCCAGACTAGGGCCATAAGAGCTGTTTTTTTTTCTGCAGGTGTTAGAGAGTTCTGAGCTGCCAAACAACCTTCTTACCCACCATCTTATTTTACTAAATGAGAAGAGCGTTGCCCAGATTTGTATCAGGTAAATCTGTGTTTTCATGTTAAACCCAGAGAGGAGTTATAGTGATGTTGGTCCACTTTGCAAATGAGTAACCGGAACGCTACCCAATCAACATCTGTGATGTGAGGCCAGTGAAGCCTGATTGCGTGTTTACTGGCTTTGTTCATTAAAAAAGTTTGATACCAAAATGCGATCACTTAACTGATCAATGAGCCTTAGCAAGATTTTAAATCAAGAATAAAAGTGCAAACATGTTTCTCTACACCTGGTTTTTCCTATGATGGTACAGTAAGAGGCTTACAGTAATAAAGATTATCCTTTTTTTTTTTTTTTTTTTACTGAAAATCATTCTTCACAGTCTCTGAAACAGAACATGAACATGGAAATATAACAAAACATCAGAGGGAGCAGACCTTGAAAGTGTAAGTAGGCAGCAGTACACCAGTAACACCTCTGATGGCAAACTTGTGTTAATGATGCCATCATGTGGACTCTTAAAAAGCTTTAGGAATCTTATAGAGGAGATGCGTTATCATTATCATAAGTGACAAAGGCTAAAAGCTAAAGAGGCTAAAGAGAACCATAACTAATAAATCTCAAGCCCTTTGCAAATTTCAGTCATTTGGCTCTCAAATGAGGCAGTTTATTCCAAAGTTATAACACTATGGTAACTACTGTTATAAGGATCATTGATTTGAAGCAGCACAGAGAGAAAATGTCACTGTGATGAGACACCAGCTCTCAACATTTAGTTCTGGCAAAGAGCCAAACCTGAAACTTGTCTGTGTTCAGTGTGAACTTACCCTCCATCCTCCCTTTATCTCACTCACACACATAAAGACACGTACACACTTTGTGAAGGCTCTGAATGTTCTGTTTACATGCAGGGTTCCTACTGGTGTTTCTCCACATTATATCTGATCACTTTGTTCCAAGGATGGCAGCACAAAGGCTGGTATTAAAAAAACAGTTTGGCTTATCGCAGCTACATCACATCAGTGCATATGTAGGCCAACAAGCAACAAAGAAGTACAGAAATGCTCAAGACATGTTTTGAAAAGGCAGTTTTGATTGAAGTTTAAGCCTGCAAACTAGTTCAGGCAGTCCACATCTACCATCACATGACCTTCTCATCTCACTGCAACATACAGTAGATCTAATGTATCCTTTTGGTTATGGTGGTGAACTTGAGCAGTGCGCTTTGCTCACTCATGTGCTGCCATGCCCGCTGCCACAGCGCTCACCTGCTGAAGCTGCTACTGTTGATACAACATGTCATAAACCCCCTCCACCTCCACCCTGCATCCACCTGCAGGCTCTGAGCCTACATACTATCATCACTCCCCACTCCCTGCTGCGCTGAGCTTGTTGTTTCCTTGTGGGGAGTGATGAGGTCAGAGTCTAGACACCAAACATCAAAGCTGTACAAATTCTAAATTCACATGACCTATTTCATGTGGTTGTGATGGATGAAATAATAGTTTATTTTTTTAGCTATTTTGGATTTTTCACATTTGACTTCAGTTAACATTTTAAAATATTATCTGTAAGTTATAATTCACAACATGAGGGTCTAATTTAGTTTATATCTTCTTTCCACACTGTCAGTACAGTTCTGGGAAATTATGAATGAATGAATCATTGATTTATCATGTGTTTATGTTTGTTTAAAAGTAGTTCAATTTAAATATATTGATTCTAAAAGTATGGAAAATCAACCTTTAAAATAACCACTATTACATTGCTGTCCAATGAAAACCATGTATCTCCAAAGTGTCAGTTATTCATGAGAAAAGAAAATAGTCCTCTTTTCAGCTTTGTGCTGTGTATTTTTCAGATAGTCTGAGGAGTTTTTAAATGCTTTCACTGGACTATTTAGCTTAAGATGAAGGATCATTTTCTCTTTCTGTTTATCTAAAAAAAAAAAAAAAAAATTTGGAGATATGTGTTTTTCACTGGACAGAGATAATTTGTAAGTTTTAACTGTAAAACACCCCCCAAGTTTCTAAACTTAGCTAAATTCCCAGACTTTAATATGCTCAACAGTAGCTACAGCAAACACATTTAGTTGTTTTTTTGTTGCTACATATTTCAATCTTAATTTCCTTCTCTCAACTCTAATATATATATTTTTGTGTTGTTGTTTATAGTTGATGATGATACTACCGGTAATTTAATTTGCATCAAAGTTAATTTTTTATTTATTGTTTATCATAACTCTTTAATAACCAGATTTAGGGGATTATAAAAAGTCTTTGTTGATGTTAGGGATTGTTTGGAAATGATTAGGAGGAAACAGGGGGGAGGGGTCAGAAAAGGGGGAGGGATTTGTGCTTTTTTCTTTTTGCTTAAGGGAGGGTAGTCAGGACGTTTTGGGAGGCCTTTCATTTTTTCACAGCTTGGATTTCTATATGATATTGTGGGGTTAAAGTTTCCCTCACTGGCTAGGGTCAGTTGGCTCCCCATGCCAATAATTTTTACACAGTCCCTTATTTATTTAATTTTTTTGACATAAACACATAAAATATATTGTTTATATATGGGGACTTTTTTCTATAAAACTCTTCAATATAGATATTGGTCTTGAAGAATCCAGTATCATTCTTCTCTGGTAACCAGCACTAAAATCACAACTTTTTATTAACTTAATGAGCTGTTCGAAGGTTTGAACAGGATGTTTCTACTGTTGTATTCGCAACCAGTAAATGAAGCAAAGGTCACTATGTCAGTTACAGTCTTATCTGTTATTTGAGTGTGGAGTCTGTCATCAAGTCTTTGGCAGGAACATGAGGAGCCACAGACTCGGCTCCTCGGTTGTTTTGTTTCTCTTGTCCCTCCTGTCTGGAGGCTGATTTGAAGAATAAGGGGATGAAATGAATGGCTGAATTTGAGGAGATTCCAGTTTATGTTCATCTGCCTCTTCAATTACTTTCACTCCCGCGCCGCAAATGACATCATGGAAAACTTTGTAGGGTCTAGGAGTGCAGAGGGAAATGCTGTGTTGCTCTCACTATTCGGATAGTCCGCAGGGATACATCAGTCTAAAAATACCGATTTAAATCACAGGATTCTTCGGATACTTTCACCTTCAGCCCTGTGATGCGAGTGGCATTTAAGCCAGGTTGATTTGGGCTGTGAAGCTGAAAAGCAGAGATATTTCAGCATGGATTAATCATCAGATGGCTTTAATAAAATGTTCAAACAAGCTTGTTTTATCTGGCCCGGGGACTTTTGTTGGCAGAGACGTGTGACTTGCATACTTACCTGTTTACCTGCTGTATGCCTGTTGGCTGAGATGATGCATGTGATCGGTCTTAAAAAAAAAAAAAAACTCTTTATGCAATTTTCCAAAGTTTCTAAAGATAATAAAAAAACAATGCTGGTATAAAATTGAGGTGAGCTTGTTTGTGTTTTACTTTCTGCTATTTTGATTAACACAATGTCATCAATCATTTGACGCTTACCATTAGTGTCCTTGACTCTGTGAATGTTTTGCTGTTTGGTCAGAAGCCAGTCAGTAGATAAGCACTTGTGTGTGCACTGTATGTTCACTGTAGTGGAAGCAGCAAGAAGCTTATGGTTTTCTTTTTACGTATTGAGTTAACTTGATTTGATTCAACACAAGCCTTGAATTTTCAGTTTTGCAAAGTCCGGACCTGCAACAGTGCAGCTTATTTAAACTTCACAACCAAGACTTTTAAAAACAGCATCGATGTACTTATCTCCAGATACAAATGACTGCTTTCCTTAGAGACACCCATAGAAAAATGTTGATCTAATTACATGATAACATGTAGTTAGATGATAATTACTGAGAAAATCAGCAAAGTCTGTTGGTGTATTTACATTTGTTATTTGCATTATGTGGTTATTTTGTATTGTTTTATTACTTGTCATTATATTTATGTTTATGACAAAAAGTAGAAGTAGAATATATTGACATGTTAAAATGAGCTATATAATATAAAATGAGTTTGAGACACTATGTTCTGGAGCCAGAAAACATGTTAATTATATATGATATTTAAATGTAGATTTGTCATTTGAAACACAAAAACTAAATTGTTAAAAGGTTTGTAAAATTATTTTTAAAAAGGTGGATGGTGTTTACTCCGACGCTGCCTCCTTGTTCATTGAATTTGCTCAGGAGTCACCAGAGTAAACTCCAACAGGAAGTGGACTTTGATTGAAAAAAAAAAATCATTTTACTTTAGTAATATTTAGTGTTGGTTTTTTAAATCACAGGAAAATGATAGAGGTAAGATTGATTACTCAACTCAGTGTGCAGAGGTTTAAGCTCAGATTTAAAATGTATGCTTTCAAACCCTGAAAGCTTGGTTTCAAATCTTAATATCCTTTAATTAATCCATTCATCTGTAGCTCCAACTGGACTTCCTGGATTGTATTTCATTGTCTCACCAGTAATAAACAAATCCTCCTGCCTCCTGCATTGTTTTAAGACAGAAGTGTATTGAGTCTGAATGCACCCTGACAGTGTCTGGCAACACTTCCATCCAACGTTCATCCAACATCCATCCAAGGGCGGAAACACATACACATAAACATAACTCTCTCAATAAAAATAACTAAAACTGTTCTAAAAAAAATTGTGCGTTCATGTAGGAGCCCCTCACTCATTATAAGAAGCCAAATGATAAAATATGTTTTAGGGCCTTTAAAGATCCCCTACAGACATGTTTTTAGATATAAAAACAATCTGCTTGGAATATTTATTTGCACAAAATTTTCCACAAAATAGTTCCATAAACTAGTTAAAAATGACATCTACTCCTTCCTTGCCAATGAAAAATCAAGAATCTATAAATATGCAAATATTTTTCATAAGTCTTACTGCTGGACACACGATGTCTCCTTCTTCTCTATAAAGTCCATTCTCAGTGTTTGTGCACTGGAGGCTTCAAGGTTCCACATCACTCTTGTGTAAGCTGCCTACTGTACCACGATTGGCTCCAAACTAGCTGTGATGTCACAAATCACGCTCGTAGTAACACGCCTTAAACTCAGATTTAAGGTGAGCACAGAGAAACGTTCCTCCTTCAGCAGATGAACGTGAAAACAAACTCTGCACGTACATCATTCTGCACAGTGGAGCTCAAACATCACAGTGAAAGAAGAAGAAATTCAAATGAAGGCTGAAGAACGTGGAGAATAAATATCATCTGAGCTCACCATTCTCGCCCTCTGTTGATGGTAACTGCTTCTTCAATACGTGGTTCCCCGTCTCCGTCAGCTGTCCGGCGTCTCCATGACCCTGTACAGCCCTCTGCAGGTGTCCAGGACACTGTCTGTCCTCTGAACCGTTGGCGCAGACCTCAGAGCATTTCACTGCATTCATGGCCCACACTTCACTCCCCTTTAGACCACATCTCTTCTCGGGTCACCTCAACTCCCCTTTCAAAGAGAGAGAGAGACACAATGAAAGAGCATACTTTGTGCACATCACAGTGAGGCCACTTGACTCTGACTACAACCTCAGTCAGCTGTAACAGTTTGAGAGAAGACATTAATTGAGTTTGAACTAGCATGAAAGACACAGCAAACACCCATTTGAATGTTTGCATTTTAAAAATCCTCGGCGGTGCACGGGGCTGGATTATAGCCCATGTTAGTGTTTGCAGAATACAACACAAGTTCCAGATTTTGTATTGTTTCTTTTCAGAGGTCCATCTCAGCTCAGGCAGACGGCGGAGCGCGTGCCGGTTTGTTTACAGAGCTTTAAGCCCACTTTCAACCTCGGTGATGCATCTCCCCATCAGCCGCCACTATCCTCTGCTGCTGCCAACTTATCAATTTACACAATTTACAAAGCACAGACCTTCCTACCTCCTGAACAAATATTAAACACATCTACTCTGTGGATTCAGTAGCTTAGAGAGCCCCCACAAGGTGTCGATGTGAAAAATGAGCCTCTTACTCAGGTCCCAGACGAGCCAAGTCCTCTGTGCAGCCCGTCTACCCTCCATACACTACATCATCTCCGGAGGCCAACACCATAGGGCACCACAAACATACATTTCTGTTTTCTTTAATAAGCTCTGTTTGGAGAACTGCTCATATATTCACAGGACAATAAAACTCTCATGCATGTATGTAACGCCTTATAAAAATAGCAAGTTTTCACAAAAGCTGCTTCAGTAGGTTGGGATATTGTCAAAGTTAGTGTGTAAGCATCAAAGATTTATAAGTGCTTAGATTAACGAAACAAGCAGAAGGCATTCTAGGTCAACTGAGATCTTTCTGTGCTTGTTGCTATTGTGAAGCAGAGGAGAATTAAAGTTACTTCATATTGCCTTCTTACAAACATAAAAGCTTAGCAGTTGCATCGTAAATCTTCTATAAGTCACTTCTGCATACAGGCTCTGTGTCAGCCAGACTAGAAACAGAGTAAAAACTTTCAGTCTAAATAGAAACAGCAGAGGCTGAGATGTCCTGACTTGTACTCTCTGGTATGGTTTAAGCGCTAAAAAAACACTGGATCCTACACTTCCCATAATGCAACTCAAATCCATCTTTTGCTCCCTGCTTGGTAAATGCCCATTTCTTCCAAACTTCATGCACCCAGTTTGTAATGCAGGTTTTTAGCTAAAAAAAAAATGTCTCCAAGTCTAAGCTGATATAACCCTGATGACATTACATACATCATCTTTAGGAGAAAAAGTTGCTTTGTTGTGTGGCAGAAGTAGGTATGAAGAGGTAAATCATTTGCTTTGAAATGTGTGTCTTCTTTAATCCTACAGCTAAGAATCTTCACCTCCACTTACATAGACAACTTTTTGTCAATTCACAGTATTCCAAGATAAGCAGAGGAAGCTGTATTTCCAGAAGCACATTGCATTAGTGTATAGAGTATATACTACAGTTAGAAAGCACAACTCAGTCCTTTTAGCATCGAGTTAAAAAGTATTCTGGAGATTTACCTCAATATATTACAGCATGTAGCTGTAGCTTGACAAGAGTGAGTTCAATTCATTTCTTTTGGACAGTCAACTAAACAGCAGGCTAACCAAGGACAATATTAACTTGGGACTGGAAGCTAATACAGATTCATCCCTCCTCAGCTCCACCCGAGCAACCTGAATATGACAGGCCTGTTTGCCTGACTCATGATGAATGATACACAAGATTTAGCCAAAGTGTGCTGATTCCACTGTCCCAAAGCTGGCCAGCCTGAGAGCTGCTAACTGGAGCTGGTTCTCAGCCCAAATTGTGTGAACTAACCCGAAACCTATCCAAATCTGGCAGACATACCGTAAGTCTATACGGGCCAAATGTGACTCACCCAACTCAGCAGGGTACCTGGGTATCTGCCCACATTTGTGATGTCCGACTCCAGTAGTTGCCAAGATGGTGGTAAACCAAAATCTGGGATCTGAAACTTCCTTTCAGAAAAGTGAATGACATCACAAATGCTACATCCATGTTTTCCGACATTCTTTGGTCAAAACCAGTAGGGAGATCAAACATCTCTGTTCAACTGTGTACAATCTAAGAACCAGCTGTTTAGTAGTCTGTGTTGCCATGGGAGGCTCTTGTTACCGACAGGGTTAGCCAAGCTACTGCTAGCAAGCTAATCCGCTAGCATGTTTACTACCGACTGACCACTGTGCGAGCCATTAAAATGTTATCTTGACCACACGGACTGTGGGAAAAATGTTACAACAGACACATTTCAGTAGAAATTCATTGTAGAAAATTATGTTTTTCCTGCAGTGGCATTTAGCTGTGTCCTCTTTAATATCTGATATTTCTCTGGACAGACATTTTGAACAGTATTTGCGGAAGTGTTTTGCTGGGCGACAGACCCACACACTAATGTATTTGAGGGAAAGTTCTGTTAGTAGAACTCTGATACAGTAATTGGAAAATAGGTTAACATAATACTGAAGCGATCCTTTAAGGTCTATGTCCAAATGTTTGCATGAATAGTCTTAGTGAATATTTTGGAGGGAGGTTAGCTGCTACAAGTGTTAAGTTTGTTTCTCTCATGGTCACCATTTTTAAAAATCGAATTGCAATTTGTCCTAACTAAATAAAGGTAAAGGAATAAAGAAACACATCAGGTTGATTAACAAACTTTACTGTGTACGGTAAAAGTAGAAAAGCTAGCAAGGCTACTGAAAACTGTTTGTCGATCACATGACCCCCTCTTTGCAGGTCGTAGCTGTTCCTTGAGAGCCACCCGTGCCAAAGCCCTTCAACATGGCTGCCAAAGAGTGTGTTATCACCTGAAAGCCCTCAGTTATCTGTAAGACTTGCAGGACATGAATTTCAAACAAATATATTTATGTGGCATGTTCTGTTGTAAAAATGGAATGCATGCCCTGGCAGTTCTCTAGGATTTGACTCACCTCTTCTGGGAAATGATATTGAAGACACTGCGTCCACTCAGCCCATATCTTGACACACAGATTACATGTGGTGTGGTTAAAGGGACAAAAAGGGTTTGCACGCTATATCGTACATAAACATCAGTCGGGGCAAACAATAACAAACCCGTGCATTTACCTCAGAAACAAGACAACAGTTACAGTAAATCATAGTCTGTTAAAAGGCTGGAGGAGACTGAGACTCCTCCATGCAGCATCAGGAGGAACCTCTTTAATGAAACCTTAACTGATGGGCCTGGCTTAAAAGCCCACCCAGAGACAGATAGGGCCCACTCTGACAATTTATACCACGGTGACAACCCCTAGGTGGAGATAGGCAGAGGAAAACACTGTCTCAACGATGGGTGGACAACAGTGACGCCCAAGTTCAACATCATGTTTCATATTAGCTCAAACCATGATAAGTTATCAGTGAATCCATGTTTTTACGACACCAGATTGACTGAAGACAAATGCCCATTTACTGAAAGGCTGAGGGGAAAAGTGTGGATATAAAAAAAGAAAAAAGGAAAACAAGGCTGTCTTCAAAAGAGCCAGGTTATAGTCTGATGCTATCTGAGGCAATGTGGAGTGAATGGTGGCCTGTATCTCTGTGTCAACACAATAAGAGCCAAGACACGTGGCACTTGGAGCTCCATCAAGATGAGCCGATAGGAAGTCCCACTTAACAGTTGTCCTCTTATCGATTCGCTCAGCCCCGGCCAAATGCTCATATATTATCTGCCCTTCTCTCTAATGACCCACAGATTAAGGAGTGACTAGAAAGGTAGACAAGTCACATGCCTCTGGATGTTTACGACCCCGCTATATCCTCTGCATGGTGGGATGTTAATCTTTATTGCCTGGCAGTGTTTAAGTTATTACTTACAGAGCTTTCGTGTCTGATGCCACACTTCAAGACCCTGTGTTGTAGGTTTTGTTAGTGATTTAGCAATGTGAGATGAAAATATGTGTGGTGACAAACTAATTTTTCCACTTTCAATATATCAATTAATGTTACAACTCACAAAAGCTTAGAAATCAGTAAATCTGATGTGTTTGTTTTTACATCAAAACTGTAATTACCAAAGTTTTCTATATTTCTGAAGTGTGTCCCCCACACTAGCGTTCACCACAGGGTGGGAATTTTTGGTACTGACAATGCTTGTAGTTATAGTACCAGTCAAAAGTTTGGACACACATTCCTATTCACTTGAACAAGATAGTTCGTCCAAAGTTTTGGCTGGTACTGTTCATGCTAGCTTGAAGTGGCCGAAGGTGTGGGGATGCTGTTAGCTGCCACCAAAAGAGGAGACGTTTGACACCAGTTAGCTCCAAAGTTGTCTTATTTACATGTTAATGTTATGCATTGTCAAGACTACATTCAGGAATCAGCTGGTTTAGTTCAGAGTTGGGGGGTGTGAGAATAATCTTAATACTGTCACTGGAGCTAACGTTAAGCTAGCTGTTGATGGTCAGTAAATACCTCTAAACTGTAGTCTGGCTGCTTGAGCATGTTAAATACCAAAGACATAATTTGTGGATGTGGAGGCTTTGAAGTTGTTTAAAAGCAGGGTTGCCAACTCTCACGCTTCTGGCGTGTGACACATGCTTTCACCTTCAGTCTCACGCTCTCTCGCTGCCCAAACTATTCTCACGCCAAAACACTGCGACAGCAACAGAGATGAATAGCCAGAGTTTTTTTGGTATAGAGTGATGGTTAAACTACGCAAATTATTTTTTTTACAGTTATACACAGGGCTGTAATGGAGACTAAACGCACATAAAGGCCATTAGCCACCTCTCAAATTCTGAAATAGCATTTACGCAGACATCCCTTTATAGCTGTCAAAGGCTCAGACCAGATTTCTACCGCAGCTTCTGTTGTATCTTCTAGGAGCGCTCGTTTTGTTTTCCGTTTGAACATTTTATCCTTGTATGAGACACGGAAACAGCTGTTACTGTTAACAAGGGGTGACCAACAAGCCACCGCCCACTCCTGCTACACGGGTGTTTTAATCAAATAAACCCTCCGTGCTGAAGCTAGCAAGCAGACTGGAGCTGCTTTCATGAGACAGACGAATGAATCAGAGTAAGTAGGACCACAAAGTAAGTAGCTAGCAAAAACTCTTCAGCAAAATATGGAGCTTAAGTTTTTTAAATTGACATTAGTGTTTTAACCGTCCAGTTTACAAGTTACAGTTCTGCTTTATGCTCACTCAAATTTTTAAAGGAAGGCTTTTTATATTTTCAGAGTATGAGTGATGGTGTTGAAAGGAAAACAAGAAGAAAGTAAAGAACTTTCAAAAAGATTGAAAGAGAAAGTTTAAGGAGGAAAGAGAAACACAGAGGCCACCCAGGCGTCATCTGATAGAGAGACATGAACAGATTCAAAGTAGGAAAACTGGTAAGGAAGCTGTATCTAGATTAATTACTGTTCTGATTAATATTTTCAAAGGCACAATCTATTCAAATGTAACATCCCACTAACAAAAGTCAAAGAACAAGATTAATAAGATTATTACAGGCCTGCAACAGTCACAGATACTGGCTTTTCATTTGATTTATTGATTGCTGTTGGGATGACAGAGACAGAGAATTTCAACAAATATAACAATAATGCTTCTAAAACACATCAGATACCCTAGCTTTAAGGTAAGCCTATTTTAAAGTCAGATTGTATTAGCTGCATTACATATTGTACGTCGTGATATGACAAATTAGTTGGCAGATTTACTTCATGGTTAGTGCAGCCGTCTGTCCTGCCAGTGCAGCACCCATGAAAAAATAGTTAAGAACACTCATGTACATATTTGGCTGTGTGTGTGTGTGTGTAAACCCTTGTTATTGCCTTTTAAGTTGTGAACATTCAAATAAACGTTGTAGTTTGGATATCGGGAACAACACATCTTTGACTTTCATTAGTGAACGAACCTGTGTGCCCTTTATTGGATTAGTGTATGTCTACTATTGTGGTATAGTCAGACCATATCCTTAAATCTTAGACCTATACTCCCGCTCCCACCACATGTGTAAACTGCATACTGTTTTAAACCCTGATGGTCAATTGAGTCCAAATATGTGCACGTGATTAAGTGCATGGCATCAAAATCTCACTGCAGCCTGGTACCCAAAGTTGACGACCCTGGTAAAAGCACCTTTGACATAAGTAACAAAAGTAACGAGTGATGTAACTAATTCCTTTTGCTGTTGAGTAATTTTTAAGAAGTAATATGTAATGTGTAAGTGATTACATTTTCCAACTAACTTGCCCAACACTGGACATTAATGGGAATCAGTACTAACCTTGGCAAGCTAAGCTAATTAGCCTCCCCTTTCCAAGTGGGAACTAGTTAGCCTGGCTTGCTAACTTCCACTTTCTGAGCGGAATACAAACTTAACAGCATGATGGGTCTTCCCAAAAGTTAAATGTTGTAAAGGGACACAAGCCTTAAATCGCTAACAGTACATAACCAATGCTATGTGGGCTTGTTGAGTAAGGTGAAAAAACATCTTGTATCAATGAAAGCTATACAAGGTTATGTAGTGCGCGTCATGGAATAAAATAAGACAAAAGTATCTGGGGCCATAAAGCAATGAGGTAATCTCATCTCATTCGAGATTGACATAGTTAGGGGAAATATGTAGGAAATGCTTTTAAGAACGCCAAAGGTGGGCTGTTGGTTACTATAGTCTATCTCCTATTATAGTAGACTTATGCACTAACAATGTCATTACACAATTTCTTGTGGCATTTATGAGCAACTTTACTGTAATCGAGCGTTTGCTTTGTTTAACTTGGACTAAAGATACAGATTGCAGTATTTCATGGTGAATTATAATGTGCTTTCTATTTCTAGGTTAAGATATTTTGGGCCAAAGATTCACACATTTAGTCTTTACTGAATCTCTTCATCACTCTTGCTCGTCTTTCGTTGATAAATTATTCATCCGAGTGGTCACATCTGGTATGTTTTCTTTCCTTTTGTCTCTTTCCTGCTTCTCTCACACTCTCCGGGGCTTGCAGGCGACCACCAGCCGAGCTGAAGCTGAGCCAAATTTACGGGCGGCTTTCATGGCCTGTAATATTTATGTTGGGGTTAGTCCAGGATTTTCACTGATGATTGTGAATTTATGTTGCAATCAATATGGGGGATCCTCCAGCTGAGCTCATTATGATAATTCCTCCAAGAGTTCTGCTCAATAACATTTGTTATGCACATTTTGATTTGAGTGCCATAATTGGCTGTTTCCAGCTTAGCTAAAGTGCCTTTATAATCCAGATCCACTTGTTTATGACTTCCACCAAAAGTTTAACCAACCAACAGTCTTTACTGGAATGCTTTTATCTTAAATGCTTTTCTCCAAGACTGAACTCTTCCTCACACCATTATCAGGCCAAATGGTAATCTCCAATAATTTCAGCATCCAATACTGTACAATGCATCCTCATGTCTCATGCTGCTTTAATCCAGCAGCATGATAATACTTAGCAGAGTGGAATGTGAGCCTGTATCTGCGATGGGTGACATACTGTATTTGAACGAGACAATGTGCCTCTCCACAGGCCAGAGGTATGCTTTTATCCTCCTGTGAATGTAGCAAAAATTGGAGTAAGCAGCCAACGTTTTCAGTCTACGGTTTGTGTAATGCTCTGCTCAAACCTGAGCCTTTACTCACACCGCTGTTGAAACAGGTGGTGTTTCGGGATTTGTTTGAAAGTAAATAGACTTCGAATAATGAAAAGGAATCAGTTCTATGTACATGGCGCTTCACTTTAGACAAGTTGTTATTAAATGATTTTTTAACAGAGGATTTGGCAAGATTTAGAACTTTTGCCATTCTATAATAAACAATGGCATGGTCATAATGAAAATATTTACTTAATTCTCTAAAGTGACTTATGGCAACTTTGGCCACTAAACAGAGTGTCATGAGTGTTATGGCGTCAGGTGCCACAGTCTGTATAAATACTGCCTGTACACTTGTTTATAGGAAAACCCCCATCTGGCTTCAGCGAACACAGTCAGACACACTGGTGACCCCTGGGATTTTTCGAATGGAAAATATAACAGGACTGTTTGCTAAGCGGGTGGATAGCTGTGCAGCAGTCAACTGTCAAGTGACAGACAAGACAATGTTGTAAAAGACTGCAGGCTCCACATCGCTGAGCCCAGCCCTCTCTCAACCTGTAAACACAGAGCCTGGCTTTTGAAGAACTATCCAAAAAAGCCCAGTGGCCTTTTTTCATTCCCTGTTTATGGGATTTATAAACGATGACAGCGTTATAGTGGTGTGCAAACTTAAAGTTCAAGTAGCTAATAACCCAAGGAATTAACAGAAATATCTACAAAAAGAATAGAGCGATGGCCAGGAAGTAAAAAAAAAAAAAAAATCAGCTGCTGAGCAATTCTTAAGACTGTAAACAAAACAATAAGACATGAAGTTAAAATGTCGCGTTCTATCACAGCTCACTCTTGGATTTATTATAAAACATGGGATTATTAAGCTTTTTTCATTTGAAACTGTATTAAACAAGTCTAACATTTTTTGTTTCTTTTACCTATTTTATGACCAATGTGGTTTAGTCTAGAAGGCCCCTAAAAGCAGCGGGTGACAGTTGATGCATACACAGAGCCGCTGTGACTGATGGCAGATAGAGCGTTAAAGAAAGTTGAAAGGTCAGATGTTTCAAATAAACAAGACAAGGCTACAATAACTGTTTTTGCTGCAAATTGTAGAGGAAAGGTAACATCAAAAGAGTATTGGTAGATAATCTGTTTGGTTTAATGTCTTTGTCACAGCTTCGCTTAACGACTTAGAACAAGTTTAATTACTCTATCAAGGGATTTCGGTACGGAAGCTCACCAGTGCCAATATTGCACAGTATAATGAAGCATGAATATTATTATTATTATTTGTGTGTGTGTGTATTTAAAATCTGGAAATGTATTTGTGTTTTATGTGAATTTTATGAAACATAAAAAAGCTCAGTGAAAATCTATTTTTGGAGTCTGTGGGTACATTCATAAAATATTGATCCATGTCTCTGTGTTTACTTTGTCACAAGTATTGATTCTAATGTGTACCCACTCACTATAATATCTCTTTGCAACTTCAGAAAGCAGAGCTGAGACAAAGTCTCAAGTATTGGCTACAGTCCCAAGTCAAGTCAAGACCTAAGTTCCTAAACTTTATGTATCAAGTATCTCGTCCAAAATCCTCATTCAGTAAGTAATTTTTAAATAGTTTTTACAGTAGTAAGTAAGTCAATTTACTAAAGCACAATGATCAGGTGTTTGCTATTCCTGATACAATTAAAATCATCTGTAGTTGTAGCTAAATATTTAGCATGTTGCTGTCCATTTTTTCGACCACAGCAGTCTTTAAATCCAAATGTGATAATCTGAGGTGTCATCTGTTGATCTGCACTGAAAAACACATCTTGTATGTGCAAAGTATATACATTTGCCAGAAAGTGAATTTGCTACATGCTCTTTTATAACATAATAATTATAATAATAATGATAATAATATTAATAATAATAATAATAATAGTAATAATAATAAAAATCTTTGGTCTTGTGGAGGATATTTTGAGTCAAAAGGCAAAACTCCAAATAAAGTCACAGTTCACTGGTGTCAAAGTTGAGTTGCCAGTCTTGTTTGAATTTTACAAGTCTAAGTCATCCGATTCATGACTCAGGCCTCATTGTATCAATATAGACTGTAGCTTTCATTAAACATTTTAACAAGTTTTACAGATTTGACAAACCACTGTAAACTATTTTTGCCTCATGGAAAACCAAATGTGTTAGTTTTATGATGCAGAGTAAACTACATTAATTGTTGGATACTTCTACATATGCAGAGAAACTGAGAGTTAGCCGGCAGTATAAAGCTGTCAGAGTCATCTGTCAAAGTATTTGGATGCAGCAACTTTGTTTAGATTTGAAGACTGGTTGCGCCAAATGTCAGAGAGTAACAACTCAATTCTGTGGACATGAACAGAGATGATGTCATGTAATGAAAAGAACATGTACTTTCTCTATTTTTTTTTAGTAACTTCTGGTATAATAAGTAAAAGGCACCTTGCACTGTTGCCAATAAATGTCTTTATATTAAAGCAGCTAAAGTAAAATGTTCAAAATGGTCCAAATTCTGAAAGTTTTAACTACTTAACAACACAGAAATCATGTCATGTAGCATTAGTGAATTGCACATTTCATTCCTTCTTACTGTGTATTTGGGCTGCTTGTTTTTGTCTCTGTGAATAAAGTTTTATCTGCATCAGATACTAGAAATACATACGTGCAAACACAGTAAACCTGCAGGGTGATGGGACATACATGCTCTGTTGCAGTACTACTTAAGAGATCCAGACTGATAACTTATGTTTATTTTTCCCTAAAAATCCCGCATAGTGTGGCTCCAGCATGTCTTCCAAACTTCTGTCAGACGACTACAGTAAGTGTGTGAATTTTGTGATTAGTATGAGAGGGTAAGTGAGAAGCTGCAGTCAGCTCGACATGTTTCTACTCTTGTCAATGCAGCTGGGCTTCTAGTATTCCCCTCCTTCAAACTGTTTAGCTTGACGGCCTTTATCCACATCAATCACATGAGGAATTGAGCCACGGGCGTTTCATCAACACTTTTCACAGTGAAAACAATGGAAGATGTCCCAGACCCACTTATACACACATTCAACAGAAATTAACCGGAATGGAGTGCAGCAGTGGCGGTTTGCGTCGTGTCTTGTCTGGTCGCACATGCCAAGAAAGATTAAATATTCCAGAGAAGAGGATCCGTTAATATTTTACAGTTGACCAGATGTGTCCAGAGTGTTATGAAAAACACGCTTTCTATGAATCCATCATCTTTCAATCCTGTCCGGCCCTCAGAACTCACCAAATACTTCAAAGGCAGTTGCACGTGGTGGATGATGAACTATTACCTCAACATTAAGAGCTCTCAGCAGATTCCCCTCCATGTTCCTTTCACCCTGGTGCCAAAACATGTTAAAACACCAAGCTGAGCTGCAACCTGAGGAAGTCAAAGGTCTCAAAATACAAATATTGGAACTCCCGCCGCATGTAAACACACATGCAGGGGAGCGACATGTTCTCTGTTTGAAATGTTTTGTCACTGCTACAGTGCAATGTGCATGATTTGCACCTCAGTGTTCAGTCTGAGTGCATCAGGCCTCCTCCTGTACGTCATCCACTACCCATGCTGAGAGAAGATTTACAACCAAACTGTGCAAGTTTAAACATTTTATTGCCACTGTAAAAAAAAAATGTGGCGAAGGGAAGTATGATTAAAATTCATCACATTCTTTGTATTATTCAAATTAAGAGTGAATAACAAGATGAAAAATATGGGGAACACACACAGATACACGGAGGGAAGGTGACCATGACCTCTTCTGAACTGGGCTTAAACTCATCCAACTCACAGGAACACCGAGGACCAATTTGAAGAGCTTTTGGGCTTTTATAGGAAGGGAAGACATTTGAAAGAATGAATGTTTCTTGGCTACACAGGGCTAATTTTCAAGGTAAACCAGTCACCCTGGAGCTGGAACTTGTCATCTATAAAATGCAGCAGCCATGGTGGTCGATATGGTGGTCTACTGTCTGGACCATGATTAATTAGGATGACTCTTTATTTCATGTGTAATGGCAGATTCTTGTTTTTACTCATTGTGTATTATTGATTCAACCTGACACTGGAAGAGCATCATGATTAAGGTTATTATATCTCAGCTTAGATTGAAAAAAACAACAAAAACAACAATGTTGCTCAGTCAACAGGTGCATGCTGGGTCGAGCTAAGATGCTCACAGTGGATTTTCCAGCTGTAAAGTCTGCCTTCATTGAGGTGTGTACCACCTTTCTTATGTTTTAGCCAATTTCTGTCGCAGATGTGACTGTAGAGTGCTCATTCTGCAAGCTCAAAATTATTAACAAGACCAAGAGTCTACAGCTATGCTAGTGGCTCTGTGAGGTTGTACTTGGACACAGCTGTGCTTTCTAAGCTAAATGTTAACACCTACATGCTAACATGCTCACAACAACAATAATAACACAATGATGTTTAGCAGGTATAATGTTTATCATGTTCATCATCTTAGCTTAGCATGTTAGCACGCTAACATTTGCTAATTGACACTAAACACAAATAAAGCTCAGGCTGATGGGAATGTTATTAGTTTTCCTTGTTTTTTGGTATTTAGTTAGTAACCAGAGTACAAAGGACAGGGCAATTTTAATGTCAAAAAATTGGTGGTAGTGCTAGGTGAAATGTCAGGATCACCAAAGTCATTAAGATACATCATCTGGGAACTATGAATTTGTTTTCATTTCATGTATTTATTTGACTCAAGACCATGATCACATGGTATGGAGCACAAACAGAACATACGATAATAAAAAAACGATACCATGGCTAAAATACAATAAATAAAAGAGGGATATTTTTCAAAAAGGCACCTAATTTACAAATAAATTTTGCCTTATCTGATTGTAACAACAAAACACAGAGGAGAGTTTAAATAATACTTCGGCAAGTACCTTTCTCTATAATTCATTATGCTTACATTCTTACATTCAAACAAAATATGATACTTGTCTCCCAGACGGTTGTCATTACAAAGGTTGCAGATCCTCTGGTTTCTATGCAGCCCTTTAAATCTTCCAGTGACTGGTGTTGTTCACCCTAAAGTTACAAATATCCTGTCTGTACTTTTGGTTTTCATAACAGATACTTTTCCAGTTTAAGCTCTTGTTTCAGTTCTACATAAAGATCACATGATGTCATACTTTTGAGCTCACTTTGCCACTTCTACATGAGCTCATCTTTCAGCAGTTAGTTTCAACCATTTGATGGTTGAAGTTAACTGCTTCAATCATCAAATGGTTGTGTGAGCCAGAGGTAAGACAAACCACAGTCATCCAATATCTGCTTGACCTACAAGACCCATGGTGACGCATATATACCCGAATCATGCAGGTTGAGCAAACAGTTGTACATTATTCGACTGAGTTTGGTTTCTATGCCTTCTGTCAGCTTACCCCAGTAGCCAATAATTCTCTTTTTAACTGTGACTCAGAGTGGGTGTCTTCCCAGCTCCCCAGAGACCATATTATTGCAGGTTGTGGTTTTAACTTTTAGGGTGCACTCAAGAAATTTGAGGTGTAGTTTTTACAATATATTTATTTTTTCAAACACCCACACTTCACATGCATACAACATAACTGGTGTAATTAACTTGTCAAAAAGATCTAGTGTGATATATACAGGTAAATCAAATTTTCTACTCTTACAAAAGAGTGCAAACAATGCACGGGAGGCTTGCTTATGCAGCTCCTCAATGGGAATCTTAAATGAACCATTATAATTCATAATGATACCGAGATATTTAAAGCAGTGGACAATCTCTAGATTTTCTCCACTGCATACAAACTTTAGTTTTGTTTGTTTTATCACTATTAAACTTTAATTTCCATTTCTCACAGAAACCTCACACACAATATGGTCTACTGCTTTCTGTAACTCTTCTTTTGTTGTAGACATGATAATTGTATCATCCGTGTACATCAGTACCAAAAGCTGAATATAACTATCTATCACTGTGTCATCAAAATTAATAAGCTGACAGCCATTCTGCAGTAGATAGTCCTCTTGATCATTGATAAATGATGCAAATAACAATGGTGATCAATTTTCCTGCTAGGGTTATAAAAAACTCAGATTTAATACCATTAACGAATACACATTTTTATTTTTTTTGTTTTTTTATGTTTTTGTACATATTCATTACTTCATCTAGGAATTTACCATTAATACCTGCTTTTACCAGTCTAGACCAGAGTGTATCCCTCCAAACTGTCCAAAACGTCTTACTGTAACCAATAAAAGAACAAAACAGACTTTTCTTTTTAAAACAATACAAATCAACAATGTGTTTCAGTAAAAATATATGGTCAAAGGTGGAGTAACTTTAACTATAAATCCTGCCTGAGCCATTCCATCTTGTAGATACAGATGTTTAGAGATATTTCACTGTATAACTGAAAGTTTTGAACTGCTGGAGGTGCAGGGGAATGCCAAAGTCAGTAGGATTAATCCTCTGGGTCACATGGATATCTGTACCAAATTTCATGGCAATCCATCCTATTTGTCGTGAAGACATTTTAATGAATGCAAAAAACATCTACCTGCTGGTGGCATCGGGGAACCAACAAAGTTGGAAGGATTCATCCTCTGAGGACTGTGAATATCTGTACTAAATTTCATGCCAATCCATTCAGTAGTTGTTGAGATATTTCCGTCTGGACCAAATGGATGGACGGTCGGTCTGACTGAGCAACATTTACTCTAAAGTGGGTAAAAGCTATTAGAGTGAGACAAGAGACACTGAGTGGACTTGGGGAGCAGATTGTGGAGGACTGTGTAGTGTGTAAAGCTAACAGAACGACATTCATTTAGGTGGGTATGATAATACACACACTGAATGGTTACAACCACCTCTTCAGCCAGTGTTGTATGTGCACTATGACATGTTTTAAAAATTCTGCAGGCTGTCTGTGTTATTTACGTTGCCAGTATTATCTTGACATATTATTCACATTTTCATACACAGGTGCAACTTGTCAGCTCTGCAAGAAACATCAATCATCTTCTCATTATTTATGTATTTATTTATTTTACAGGTGACAGCGGTAATTACCGAAGTCACTGTTAGTGAGTCAGTGACGTTCACAGATAGGTCTGCAAATACTCTACCTGTCCTGCAATAACCTTGTGACATCACTGCGCCTCTGTCCAGCAGTCTCTGTGCTGCTGAACAGGCTCCCTGCTGGCAACATGAATAATAGCCTGTGTGTTTAACTTGCTCAATACAAAGAAGCCATGTAATCTAAATACATAAGGTAATATAAATACAAAGGAACCGTGTAATCTCACACATTGTAGTTGCGGACTCCCGAGTGTGTGCGGACTGTGTGTGTGCACGACTGTGACATTTTGGCTGTGCCTCCCGCTCCGTCTCTGGTTGGGTAGGCTGGCACTCTCTGTGTTTAAAAAGCTCCCGGAAAGTTTACAGAGAGTGTACTTCTGCTGGGCTTTGTGTGACAAGTTTTAACGCACCATACCCATCAGCAGCAAAACAGCCACAGACCTCCCTGGAATCCACTCTGCCACTTTCCATTCATGCATTTCCATGCATTCCCCAGCTTCCTTTAGTGTCCCGTCTCAGAAAACCTGTGTTGACAATTAATAATGGGTTTGTTTGTCAGGCTGCAAGCTAAGAGGCTACTGTGTGTTTACCTCGCTTTTGTCCTGCCGTGTGTCACCATGCAGAATCGGTCTAATCCAAGTTGGAAAGAGAAGACACAATTTCCAATGTAACAGTCAAGACAGGGCTCTGTCCCCGCTAGCTTTTATCTTGATCACATTACACAAACTGGCTTCTCTGAGGGCAGAAAAGTGCCAAGAATGGCCAAAAACCACCCAGCACAATGTTTTTGTCAACGTTTCACACAGAGAGCTGTAACCCTGAGTGTGACATTCCTGATATAAGTCTGTTATGAAAGTTTGGCAACGTGCAAGTTTGACTAATGTAAAGAAAAGGAACATGTTAACCACCTCAGAGACAAAATAATGTAAACAAGCCGATGTGACGCTGTGGAAGAGATGTTTCCCTGTTTATAAGATGATAAAGGATTCCGTGTTTCCACTGGGAATATACAGTATTTTTTAAGGAACAGTCTAATAGTGCCACTTGTGATTTTGCTGGTGTGTGAAACTTGTGAACTGATCTGGACTGCCAACAAAAAATAACGTTTACTAAGGATGCAAGTCCATCACAAAATGTCTTAAATGATTAAGTGGTTATCATGTAAAAATCCCAAACATTTGCCTGTTCCAGCTTCTAAACTGTGAGGATTTGCTAAGTTGACTGTGATTGAATATATTTGGGTTTTGGACTGTTGGACACAAAACAAACTATTTGAAAATCATAGTGGTGTCCAATCACGTAGTTCAGAACCAAATATCAACTCTCACACACTATCAGCATTTATGGTGAATTTGTCAAGCGATCTTCATCAGGCATTTCACACAGAAAATGACAAGTCTGCATTTACTGTAACTACATACACACAGGTATTCACAAACAAATCAGCCAATCCTAGCGACCAAGCTATCATCTTATAGGCGAAACAATCCAGAAACTGGCCAGTCACGAAAAAAAATTTGGTTTTATCTGTCCAAGTTTTGAATATCTGTCTCTGAGATTTCTGTCTTCACTTGAATACAGTGGAAGTCAATGTATTACTATGATACCATCCCTTTAAAGAAACCTAGTCTCTGGTTACTCTGGGTAATCCACTGACCTCACAGTCAACAGTTTTCAGACACTTTTTTGTTTTTTGTTTTTTAGACAGAAAGTAGTCCAAAGAAACTATTCACAGTGAGGTCTGTGGATAATTCAATGTTTTTAGAAGGAGATGTTTCTCTTAAAATGTTTACAAGTCATTTTTGAGTGCTTTGAGCACCACAAACACATTTCAGTTCACCTCCATTGCATGAGAATGGTGACCGGACCACCAACCCAATGATAAAAACAACAAGAAGCAAGTGAAAAATTATGTTTCTTATATAATTAGATTTTTCACAGCAGACATGTTGACATTTTTAGAGTAGGAAAAGCACAGGTTTTACTAATAACATTAACGATGACAGTTTTATTCAAGTGTCCCACTAAACCATGACGGTGTGAAAGTGAGCCAGCATGTGCAGTACCAGGACCCTGAAACTGAAGCAGCTAAATGGAATTCGGCCATCATTTATTTTATTATTTACCTACCGTGACATGTCAAATGGTCTGCTGTGAAATACAAAAAGGGTTTTTACTTTCAAGTAAAAACTGGTCTTTTGATTTCTCTATTAAAATCCAAGCTAGCTCTGTGTGCCAAGGTGGAACCCTAACCCAATACTAATATCTATGTCTGTGCAGTGATCTGGTCAAGTCTTTTTACTTTCCCATCATATATACATAGTATGTCATGGGACATGCTTCTTGAAAGTGCTGAAAGACCTTAAAATGTCCTCAAAGTAAAAACTTTATGGACACTTGCAACCATATAGGGAAATTAGGATGCTGTGTTGTGTAATGTATTTTATCTATGCTATAATATACTGCACAAATACACAAACACATTCATAAATCATATAGTTCTTTGTTGTTATTTATTAGTATACTGAATATACATTAAGTCTAATCTATCAAAATGCAGTGTTAGTGTCAATCTTTTAAGCTTTAGTTTTTGTTTGTTTTGTGAAAGTGCACTTCTAGCCAAAACATCTCAAAATGTCACATTCTATGATACTAGATATTTTATGTGACATTTGCACAAGCTCAGGAATGATAATAAGAAGATTTTGGTATTCAAATAAAGTTTTTTGTGTTTATGAGAGCAGCTTACTTCATTTGAAGTCAACGTGATCGATGTTCTATTTGTGTTTGGACACGAAATGACCCAAAAATGCTCCAACATGCACTCTCTGGCTGGAATGAACAGACACAGTGATGCTCCGAGCATGAGGTGGAAAGAGATGATGGCACATCATCGATCTTTTATTTCAAGTCATTGCAGATATTGCTAATAATAACGTGTCTCCGTGATGTCATTTCTAGGAAGCCATATCCCTCAGAAGCAATATTTACACTACACTAGGTGCTTGGGAGTCAAACAGTATTCTGGGTAATGCTCACAGTAGCTTTGGCGCCGCAGTGATACAGCCGAGGTTGTTAAATATTATCTGACTACCTGGAAGTTTGGGTCCAAAACGTTCTGATTTCATGTGTTTCATGAGTGAAATTTTCATTGCATACGCTCCTGGATTATGTAACATCCACTTACAGCTCACACACACACACACACACACACACACACACTCACATGTAAACACAGACTGTAACACTTTTAACACTAGAGCCTTAACATTTCAGCCTATTTGTCCTCCTAGAACTCCACTTGTTTTTGCTAAGAATCGCTACATTTCACTTGATAAATGACTAATAGCGGGGTGAAGTTTCACAAGTGCAGCTCATATACTACCTCTGAGCATGGAAAGAAGTAAATAAAGGTAAAAACCCAGACATAATGTAAACATCTGCTTTATATCAACTGTACTCGATAACAGACGCTACGCTAAATGTGCATTTCTTAGTGACACCCTTAAGATATGCATGGTAGCAGCTGATGTTATGTATGACAGCGAAGGTTTACCTCTTTCGTGACAATTTTGGAAATCCATTTAGCAGCACTAATGTATAATGTCACTCTGACCCCGGTGCTTTCATTCAATCACTCCTACAACATGAAACACGTGTCGCGTGGATTCCTCAAGGCACTGAGCGCTGATGTAACGCTCCTCTGAAATGCATTTAGTGGAGAAAACAAACTCAAGTGGTCCAGGAAATGGCAGCAATGGGGTGACAGTAATTATGAGTGGCAGCGGAACACATTTGCCGCCTGCTTAGGTCTCCCCATGTTAAGACCCGACTCCGATGTGTGCTCCAGAATGAGACCTGGCAACTCCACCGGAGCTCACCAGCCATTACCTCACTGCTTTTAAACAGCTCTCAGAAGTCCTCTCCAGGCAAATCCAATTTTCCCACAAATGTTCATTCTAAGGTCACTTTACTCTCAAATGGTTGACCTCTATTCGTTTTGGGAACGACTCTGAAATATGTCATGATTATATGGAATTTGAACATGTTAAAAATATTGCAGCAGTAAAAGTGAAAGGATCACTACATTGTCTTTTATAACTGCATCCATCTGTTATTAAGTAAAGCTGGACAACCTTTCAGTACATTGCCATCTATACAATTAGATTGGCAGCCTTTACCACCTTCTACACTGCAGTTTATGTGATTTAGGGGGAAATCTGATAGATTGTAGCAGCATGAGTGACAGATTTATGACAGTTTGGATAACATTTTTACAGTTCACCATTGTTTTCTGTTTCAAATTTGTTTGGCTAACCTGGACTGTTGTTTAAAACCTGTATGATGGTCTGACGGCTTGTGTTTCTTGCCATATCCACCTGCTTTTTAGAATGTTGCTGCATCATCTCAACAATTAAATTGGTGAGAACAATGAATTACTGATAATGATGGCCTAAATATTAAAATAAGATCCGAGTTGTATATTATATGTATATATATTTGAAGCAAGATCATCTGAAGGCAAAAAAAAAAAAAAAAATCTTAAACAAAATGTACAAAGATCACAGAAAAGGCTTGGCACTCTTCCTCTGGCATTATCCAAACTCATATTTAGCATTTAAATGTAACCAGTCACAATATCTAGCTAGATGTTAGCATGTGTTAGTGACTAACACAGGGCTTTTGTGTTCAGTTTGATATGCCAAATTGCCAAATGCAAATCGGTGTGTGGCAGCTGCATTGACTTTGTTGGTGGTTGTACTGTAGAATGCATTTCAAAGAATCTGTAACAATTTTAGTTAGTTGGTTAGCATAACTTAGCTGATATGTAAATAGTGACAAGAGTAATTTTCTGCTACAGCCAAACCAGCGTTTTATTGTAGCATAACAGGGACTTACACTTAACTGGGGCAATGAGATTGTACACCTAAAACAACAAACAGGCAAACCAGCTTCCACTCTAGCTATCAACTCAGCTTTTACAGACTGTGGTTCATAGTGAAACACACTATAACCCTGCGCTAGAGGTGCAGCTCTCCCCCTGAAAATTAAGCCCACCTGCAACCCCAAATACTACTCCGCTAAACTAGCTACCGGTCTTTTTAGCTCAGTTAGCTTGCTCGATATTGATACTGCTAGCTTAAAGGCCAGGGTATGCTTAAAACAAACTAGCTCGTATGAAGTGTCATCCGACCACGTCTAAAGTGTTTATAGCAGTTCCGAATGGATACACTTGAAGCCAGGCCAAAAAACCTTGCTGTGATAGAGGAAAGCAAGATGAATTCATGGTACAGAAGTGGCAGAAGTACTTTTGAGAGCATACTGATTCCGTAATAGTTAGCTCATGCTACTAACTGTAATCCCACACGGCAAATGTTTTGATGTGACAAGGCCCTAAAACAGGCTACCGAACATGTCCACCATGATCCCGTTTGTCTACGTTAATTACATAAGATACCTCAATGAATTAGAAAGTGATACATTCATGCATATCACAAATATAAATAAGGGACCCGTCCCCATACAGTTGGACGGTCAACCTGTGCTGCAACACTGTATTTTATGACAAACTGCCCCATTCCACTGTGACTTTTTAACATCAGCAGAGCAGCAGACACACACAGCAGACGAGATACACACCAGCACATTCCTCCACCCAAACATTCGAACGTGACACGCTGCAGGGGCGCCTCGCCCCGATGTGACTCCATGTAGCTACTTACTTGACAAGGGCCATGTGTGGAGTCTTTTTCTTTCTTTTTTTTTGGCCAAATGTTCTTTTTTTCCCAGAAGGTTATGAATAGATGTATATCTGCATGGTAAAAAATTGATGGGTCTGCCGGTTCCTGGAGCACAATGTGTCTCTGAGATCTGAGCCTGTGCCGGCCTCATCAGACATGGAAAGCTGAGAGGAGACTAGCAAGATGCTGCTCTTGTTTAATAGGTGTCACATCAGCTTCAAAACACTACACCTTCTGCAGAAACAGACAGCCAAGAGGATTTTTTTTTTCCATTCCTGAGGCTCCATATCAATGTAGCCTGTGTACTTTCACTGTTTCATAAAAGCACAGTGAATATAGACTGTTAGAGAAACACAGACAGTGTCTTTTATCAAAGATGTGGGTTGAGAGCCTCTGCCTATTAAGTATTTATTTCATGCCTTCACATATCCAAATAGTAAAAAATAAAAACCTCATAGACTGCATCACTTTGTTATATTTATTCAAGAGGAAATAATTCTGCATCTCTGAGTGTTTAGAGAGATCTAATGCAGATAAGTGCAGTAGGAATGAATGATGTCATCTAAATTGAAGCCTGCTGTTTCAATTGTATGTTGCTAATATAATAAATAGCTGTACTTTGGACAGAGAGGTTGAAAATATGTAGTTGTGATGAGTGCAGATATGTGAGGACTAATATGGTGATTGTTTTTTGTCTAATTGGCAAGGCTCAGAGATTCGCAAATTGTAAAATATGTGCTTCTTTCATTGTGTTGTTTCACGCCGTGTGCTTAAAAATGTCCCCCTATCTCACCAAGAGACTGCAGATAGTTGCGGAGTAGTGATACCATGCTGCATGAGGACAGCCATACCAGAAGACGAGGCTCATCTCTGGGCACTGAAGTTGCAGGGTGTGAAGAAAAGACCTGATTTCATGAAAGAAACCCATAAAAACAAAGGAGGGCCTGATGCACTGTCACACATGTTTAATGAGCTCTGGCTGTTTGGAAAATAAAAGAACCGTTCTGACGCGTGTAACATCTTATCTCCTTTGCTCTTTTCCTCTGTGATTTGTGTTGTATTTCCAAGACAAGCAAAACCAGCGCCAGTGGAATTTGATGCAGCTTGGATGGGCCCTCTTGGGAAGCAGCACCCAAATAAGCTCTCTGAGCCCTGAGGTGGCAGGAGTTTGGCCCAGGATGGATGGGGAGGGAGACAAGGGAGAAGACGCGGAGGAGATCAGGGAAGAGAAGAGAAGAAAGGCAGGGAGGACAAGAAACGAGACAAGAGTAATCAGATGAAGTGCTGAAATTAAGGGAGAAATGTTATCTGGGCGTACGGAATTGTGATGAGATGTGGCGATGATATTTAGGATGTGAGAAAGAAAAATTTCTTTCTTCTTGTTGTGTTTTATTGGTCTAAATGGATAAACGCGCTGAAAAGTAATCGACTCTCTGCGGCTGTGCTCTGACAGCAGATGAGCAATTAAGATTTACACAAGAGGAATGTTTGTGAGGTTACAGAGCCATTTCAGTTAATCAGTTCAAGAAGTTTTAGGTGTATTGTGATTCCCATCAAGGTTGTTTTTTTTCTACAACCTTAATTGCGTTTTTCATCGCACAGCATATAGTTTGTTTTGGTCATATGTTAAAATTGATGGCCTCCAGTTTCACGGCTGTAAGCTCACAGTATCTGCCAATATAAATGCAGAAGTGTGTGTTCTCTCACATCAGTGTTACACACATCATAATAGTACCTGTGACAGACAACTGCCAGACCAATCTGTTACCTGTTATCTGTATATAAATTATAATGAAGTCACTGTTGAGAATCTACAAGAAAACATTATTATGTTAATCTATGTGATAAATTAAAACTAAGAGCTATGTGGATACATTCAAAATACGTTAAGCTCACTCAAAAGTCACTAAACCCTACCAGATATGTATATATATATAACACATTACAAGATTTGAAATGATAAACTAAGTGAGCTAAACTCCTCATTTCTCACGAAATGGAAAGATTGTAATAAATGACAAATTTCCCATACAAGGCTAATTGTTTTTTGTACACTAGGGCTGAACAATTTGAGGAAAATATCTCACCAATATTGCAATTACAATTTAAATTGCTATTATTTTCTATTAACTGAACAACAGACCAGTACCTTGAATCTGTACTAATAGGATCAGAAAAGTTCACAAAGTTTGTGTAGAAAAAAATGTACCAATTGAGCTAAGTGTTGTTAAACTGTATGTATAGTAAAGATATACAAGTATAGACAGCTGCATAGTTGGCAAGATATGGAGAGAAAATGCTGGTAAGTAACGTCTGACAATGTTTCAATGTCAAACCAACAGCATCTCATGATACTGTTGACAGCTCTGCACTCTAGCTGATAAGCTAACGTTAAAGCTAGCTTCACAGACTGGTAGCTGCGTGACAGCACCCAATTCAGAGCTTTAAAGGTTTTAAGCTAAAAATAATGATATGATGTGCTTAAAAGCATTCAGACAATTACACTGCTCACCAGCTGTCTGACATTTTCACTCAACAACTGCTGAGCTACCTGCCTGAAAGTGACGTGAGCCTAGCTTGCTTATGTCTTATGGTCTTTTCTAAACAGCAAAAAGACACAGATCACTTCTTAATTCTTCAAACATTAAAAATGATAGAGTGGTGTTTCTTCTTCCACAAAAAAAGAGGCAAATATGTCTTTGTATTTTAACCAGAGAGCAGCCAAGATTTCTTTGTTGTTTCGCCAACTCACAAAATCAACGTTAATTGACTACAGCTGAGTAAATTTACAGAAAACAGCTCTCGTTTTAGCAAATGAAATCATTGGTCGCTGGTTTAAACTTTCACTTGCTACAAGACACTTATATCTAAGTTAAAATTAAAATTGCAACGGTTTTGAATATTGCATTCTTTGAAATTGCAATTTTGGCATAAAAACGATAAACAGTTCAGCCATATTGTATACAGAAATCGTATCGGTTAAATAAGACAACCAATGAAACTAGACACATGCCCTTATTTGTAAGATAATAACAAGTGTTTTTTTCCTAGATGACCTCAAGTGAGTATGATTTCAGCATGTTTCATTTTTCACCACTGGAAGGAGTTCTCTGTTTAATTTGCTTTCAGTAGTTCCTGTGGTTAAAATTTACCACTGAGAATAAAGTTATGGCTGACATCTACTTTTTAATTCTGTTAAAGTTCATACATTTAAACAATAAGGGATTAAACAATGGTTATTATATAGGATTATATTATAATCTGATTATGTGTTATTACAAATAAGACACAAGAAAAACAAAAAATAGACAAATTAATTTTGCCTGGAAAAATCATAAAACACCAGCCTTATTGGAATAAGTTCAATCTAAACTGACGTCCTGTTGGATTTATCCCATTTGAAGCCACTGGGCATATTAAGCTACACAAAGCACTTCTCCTCTGTGTGTGTGTGTATGTGTGTGTGTGTGTGTGTGTGTGTGTGTGTCATGTGAAGGCCCTCTGTGTTTACAGGGCCAGTGAGCAGCGATCCACAGCATAACCATGGATACTGGTGCGGGGTCATATCGGTGCTGCACACTCCCCAGCAGGAAACAAACACTGGGGTGTCACGCTGAAACCTCAGCTTTCTAATTGGCTGCTAATTAGCCAACGAGTCTGACCTGCAGACTCTCACTCAGCTGTAAGATCCCTGTCAAAAGAGGCTGAGACCTTTTTGTGTCCACACCACTTAAAACTGTCCTTGAGATTAATATTTGACCGTCTAAACTTTGTCTTATAACAAATGTCCATGAACAGTTTGGTTAAATTAGCAGATTGCAGGGAAATATATGAAGATAATTTCTTTTAAGGTTGCTTTCTGATGATTTCAACTTGAAGTTATTGTTCAGTCTTTTATCAAACAGATATACCATAGACATGAATACTACAAATACTACATGATGCTTTCACAGCAGCATGAATAGACATAAAATGTATGTTTAGATTTCCAAGTTTTGTATTTAAGGCCCTTTTGCGGCTCTGAAATTTTTTTTTTTTTTTATAACCCTTTCAGGGGTTTAAACCGCTTTATTACTTTTTATAAAGCTCTTGTATCTGGCTCTGCTGTCCTAATCTGAAGCCAAAATTATAAAGAGCAACATGCACATAGTTCCATGTGGAAGAATGTTGTGTATAACAGTCTAGTGTTGAGATTCCTCTGAGGCTGACCAATGAGAGAGAGAGAGGAAAAAAAATGTTACTGCTCTTGATGCTTTCACATGAATGCAGAAATTTAAACAGAGAGACAACAAAATCAGTCTACAACACGTTCGAATTGAAATTTTGTCTGCGATACTAAGGTGAGAGAGCAGAGCAGAGAGTGTTTGAAGACACGGTCATCCATCTTTGCAGCGTTCTGCACAAACAGATAAAAGGTCTTTTGTCACCTTATATTTCACAGGAAAGCTCTTTTCTCCAAAGAGAAAGTTTGGAAGTCTATTATGCTGATCTATCCACGTCTATGTTGCTGTGTGAAGTGCTGAATTTGTTCCCTCACTGGCCTGGCCTGCATCTCAGCAGCACTTCTAAAACACATTCAGATCAACATCCAAAGGCAGACAAACCGTTTGTTGACTTTTGTGTAAACCAGTTTGATTCCTACATTTTTGAGAGTTCACATTTTGAATACATTCGGCTCAAATGAAATAGCGTTGAAGCTTTACTCAGACTTGTGGATATTAATATCACAAATCCATGGCCAGAAAGATGAAGGGGATGAGATGACTTGTTAGGACTTAGATAAATCATCAGCATTAAAAGAAAAAAAAATGAAGTGGCACCAATGACACAAGCTAGGCTCTTGCTTTAGCAAAAATGAGTCAGTCTTGATAAGTTGCAATCTTTAGCTGTGATTCATTACAAAGTCAAGTTCTGTTATCTTGTGTTATTTAGTTGTGGAATGTAAGAAAAACAGTTTTCAAAGTTCACTCTGTTTACTTTGTACCAGACGTTTCTACACTGTAAAATAATTAATCACAGCAAATCAATTCTTCTTTTATCATTAATTTTATGTAATTAGATAAAATGGTCAGCTTCAAGTCAGGCCAACATCATTACTCAGAACTACTGCACAGCTTAATGATGAGCTGGCTGACTGTTTACTTAACTAATCAGATTAATTTGTTCATAAACACTTTTTGCTTATTAGCATACACATCCCAGCATGCATTGTATTTTGGTTAAAATTCTCCAGAAAGCCTTGTTTTTCTCATTTGAAGAAAGTTACATGATTGACGCGTGTGATGTGTCTTTTCGTATATGTGTATCAGATGAGTCATATGATCTTCTCTCTGATATAAATTTAAACAATACAGACCATAAAGTAGACAGGTATACAGGTTAACCACCACTGAAGTCTGTCTTTTTGTACCAACCATCCCAAAGGTGTCATATATCAGTATTGGTACTGGTTTGACTGTGACTATTGGTAATAAAGCAAAAGCTGAAAGAAGATGCAGTAATTTAGGTAACCTTGAGTCCTAGAAATACATTTATATACTATTCATTTTTTGGGGGGGCAAATAATTAAGGAGAAACATGATTGCTGCCTGAATTATGTTCAGTGACAACACTGAAAGTGCTATGAATGTACAAAGCACAGCAAGTTGACATCAGAGACCTGGATTCACATCCTGAGCTCCACGTGTGAGTAGGTTGAGGCAAAAGTGCTTTGGCTACAATTTGGGAATGACCGTGGTTTTGATTAAATGTTAATAAAGTAAATACATCATGTCTGTTGCTTTAAGTCACTTTTGCCTTTTTCAATTTTTAGCCAAGTTCATGATCTTCCCCTAATGTTAACCAAGTGCTGTGAGTCCCGTAACACAACCAGAACAATGTTAATCATGCTTTAGTTGCTAAAAGGACATATTGTATTGCTAAGGAAAAAAATGAAATATATTGTCAGTGAACATTTTTCAGACACAATGAGTCATTGAGAATTTCCTCATTATGTTGGTAATAAATATAATTCACACAGCATCATGTTTCTCTCAAAAAGTATTGTTGCTGCGAATTAGTAGTGTAGAGATGTCATTTCTAGGAAACAGGGCTGCATTATGGATGACAATTTGCATTGTTTTACAAGTGACAAAATAAACAAATTGGAATCAAGCCCAGTTAGAAACTGAAATTCCAAGAGGGAGCAATGTACAGATCTGAGATTTAATCAACAGAAGTGAATATTGAAAGTGAGGAAAGCTGCAACAGTGTAAGATTTAGGGATGTCAGTTTCGGTTAATTTTGCTTTCAACAGACCGACACTCATTAACTTGTAACAAACCAGTTAATTTTTAAGTTGTGATGTAGCTTATGTTTGTGAGAGCTGTCCAGCAGTAGGTGGACAGAGCTAGCTTGTCTGCCCTGGTTAGCTTGACTTTTAGCTTATCCTTCTTCTCAAAGTGTTTTTCAATGTGTTTCGTCACATACGTCTGGATGGCATAATGTACTTGGGCTTGAGGTACTGAACTAGCTCTTTGAATCCCTCACCCTCTACAACACTGATTGGCTGGATATCAGTCTCAATCACCAAAGGGGTGATGGCCTTGGACTGGCACGCATCACACTTTCTCCCCCCGGCAAGCAGCAAAGTGATCTTTGGCTGCGACTACAAGCCATCCTCAGACATGGCAGCTGGATGCTTGTTCTTAATGTGGTACAGTGTAGTGCCAGTACTGTTGGCCTGAATATAAGGCGACCCTGATTATAAGATGACACTCACCCATTTACAACACCTGTTTTTGAAAAAAATAACGTTAATGTTACTTTTTGAATATAACTTACATCATAGTATAGTTACATACTCACACACTTTCCTACCAGGCTCTTGGAAATGGTCAGAAATTATTTTCTCCAGCAGTTAGTATTTATAAGACTGCATGTTTGTCTTTTTGAGCTCCTTATCATCTGTGACAGTGGTATTTGGCAGTCTGACATATTCCGTTTCTGCAGTAGAGACGTCGGAAGATGCTTTGGACTTGTTTTCACTTGTCAAGAATTTATTCCCTCTGTGGCACAAAAACACGTTAAACGAGCCTTCAGAAACAAATGAAACACTTTAAGTGCTGACTGACTCTAACACACTCACTATAAACAGACTTTAAGACACTCGCTAGCCTAGCAACAATAATGCTGCAGACAACCCATAATGCAACATTCGTTGTAAGAGTCAGTTTTACGCCAGTATTTTATCCATCCAAGATTATCCGATGTTGTGAACATGTCATTGTCTAGCCGTTAGTGGAGTGTGTATGCAAATTAACCTATAGACTGACATACACAACCAGTCAAAAAACTGTTGACATCCTAGTAAGATTATAGGTTACCCCAACAGTAAGTTAACCAAACTGAAAATGCTAAGTTGGTCAAACTCAAAGGCAAAACTTAGAAAAATACAACCTTAAAGGTATGCAATGCAGGATTTGTCAGTTAGCCCCTCCTCCCAAGCGAGGGGGGTGGGTCTATAAGTCTATACATTGTTTTTTAGGAAAAGCCTGCATAGTATACCTTTGAGAAATACTTTTACTGAACTGAGTTTTCAACATTTCCATTTACAGTGTATGTGAGAATGATTTAAATAGGTTCAACAATCTACCATTCCCCTGGTGTAGTTTCGTAGCTGATCAAAAAATGCCAACTATTATAATAACATATAATAATATGTAACTATGTCCTAACCTGCCATGTAGCAATGTGATCTTAGCTGCTGTAGGTTCTGGGACAATGGAAGTGAAAAGCAACAGTTCTGTCTTGATTAATGCAGCGTAACAATGTTTATTCTCTCCTATTCTGCATAACCAAATAAACAGAATCGGTCCACTTCATGAGAGCTCTCTTTTTTTACCCCTCAAAATAAATGTGTAATCATAATAGTGAGGCTTGATTCAATGCACATGTCAGTCAGTATTTAGTGAGAGCGTAGCTCTTTATCGGTTCACAAATCAGGAGCTGAACGAAAACGAAAGATATTCTGATGGAAGATTCTCAAGATCTGTAAATAGTTGAATAATTGCTCCGTTGCGGTTTTTGTAATCTACTTCTGAACCACTCCCATACCTGCCAATCACCCTTTTATTGACTTTAGAAAACAATAACTGTGACAAATATTGTTTTAGAAAAGAATTCCAAAAATAAACCCTGATAAACAAAGTAATCATGATACAAATGATAATGGCTAGAGAAAGTTAATCATTATTGAGCTTGATTGCTGTTTGCTCTGGATCAATCATAAGGTTCTTCACACAGGATGAAATGTCAATAATAATTCATGTGATAAGCTTCCATCAATTCCACTTCTTTACCTGGTAACTTGTGAGCAGGCATTTCTTTGATTGTATTTCTTAGCTTTATCAGATCTCCTACAGCTAGCTAAACCGTAGTGATATAGTTCTTCCACATAGCTCATGTTACACAGACAACACTATGCTTAAAAAAATCTAATTTTCTTACTACTACAGAAAGGAAATTGTAAGCACAGTTTATTTTTATGAAAAACTCTCATAAAGTCCCAAACCAGCTTTGAAAATAAAGATACGAGATGAGTATTTGTGCAATAAACAGACTGTATAGTCCAGCTGGGACATAGACCTACTAAATGTGGTAATGCCATGTACATTTGAAGCTAATCTGATGAGAAATAAAGTTGGCGTTATTAGCACTGACTTTAGTGGAAAAGCATGTTGGCTTTCTGATTTTTTATGTAAACCTACTGCAGCAGGCAAAACACTTTTTAAATGTCTGACCTCAAACAAAGCAAGACAGGGTGAGCGCAATCACGATCACTGTTTTACAGCCCATAATACGCTGTTGCTGTCCCTTCGTTCCTGTGTCTCAACGTGACATTTGTGTTTTGACGGAGTACACTGTAGACTGCTGCCTGGGTAATCCCAGATTTCCTATGGCACAGCTCTGAGCTTAGCAGAGGGCTCGACTAATAGCTTTCTTTTCAAATGATCGCTTTGCTACACGACTTCAGAAGAAGGCAGCGGGCGTGAAATTCAATTATGGCGCACACGCTCTGCAGCCTCGTCCAGAGCTGTCCACTTTAATCCCTCGTTTGCCTTCAAGGATTCTCAGCCTCTTTCAGACCTCTTCTCCAACTTCTCTCCTTCACTCCTGGACTTGAGTTGGCCTTCTGCGTGCCATGTACATCTTGTATTTTCTTCCTTGCTTTGGCCTTGCAATGACCTCCTTTGAACTTCAGAAGCCCCCACCCATGGGGTCCTTCTCATCACCACCCCCTTCTACGTTCACTGACCTTTGGCTAGTACTTCCCTCTTAGCCACATTGCCCTCTTCCCTCTTAAGCTCTCACCGCTTTGTTTAAGGAAAATGAGACTGCTGCCCCCCCCAAAAAAACCAAAAACCCCAATAGCATTGAGTCATTTGTTCAAATGTCTACATACAACATGAGTTTACCTTTCTCTAGCAAAGACCTCTAGAGGTGGAATTAGGACTCCTGTCTGTCAGGAGCAAAGGTGGTTGTGTGACATTTATATATACCCTTCATTTTCATAAGGAGGAGACCCAGGTCAAAGCATTGGACCTTGATGTGGGAGAGCGCTGTTCGTTTCCTGTTTCCTACCAACAGTAAACATTGGTTTTCTTTTAACCATGACCTCAGTCACTCCCCAACCTTAACCACTTACTTGTTCTTTCAACAATGATGGCAGAGGCTCCCTAACCATAGCAAAATTGTTGTTTTAAAACCCAAACTATGTAAGTGTCAGATCAGAAAACTGTCTGCATCTGATTTATAACAGTGATTAGTCATGGCCTTGGAAGAGCCAAATAAACGATGGCCACTGCCGACAGAGGTGTAGGATCAGAAAACATCAAGGTGGGTCTTTTACTAAAGACTATTTTATTAAAGGCAATGAGAAACTGAATTTTGTCATTTAGTTTGGAGGACTTGCTAAAAATACACTCATTTGCTGCACATACTGTATCTACACAACATTTAAGTAATATTAAAAGTTCTGAAGCCAAGAGATCACCATTTGTCAGATGACATTGAATTTGCCACAAAACAAGTGACATATGGGGACAATGTCACCCAATCTGGCCTCAAATCTGTACTGATTTTATTCAAATAAATAAATAATAAATAAACACTCCCATCTTATACAGAGACCCTGCAAAACTGTAATCTAGATTAAATTCTGATTATGGGTATGGACACTGGCAGCAAGTTCTCTTGATGTGCAAGAAGTGACAAAAAAGTAATGTAGGTTTGGTGACTCTGCAATTCCTTTATGTTACATGGTAAAATCCAGCAGTAATTAGGTCTTAAACATATTCACAACATTTTTTATGGGTTTCCCTGCTACCAACTGATTACAAAATTTGATATTTCACCAAGGGGTACTTGGTGCATCACTACGACACTATATATATTAATCTTGACAATTCCTAAAAGGTCTTATGCTTTATGAATTATGTAACAAAGATGATGAATTAAAAAATGATACTATAAGCAGGTATACAACAAACTACATAGCATACTGTATCAGGACTATGCACTGGCCATTCTTGAACTCCCTGGTTGCTTTTTCATTCCTTTCTCTCACCCCTCTCCCCTCTGATACGCTGAACTTCTCTATTATATCTGTATTTTGGTCTTAGAAGAAGGGCACTGTAAGTGAGAGCGGGGGTGGCAAACCACATTTTAATTCCCAAGGCCCCATTAACCACATCCTCTGACATATTTCGGTCATTACACATTCCTAACATCCTTAAGAATCAGAATGACAGTGGGACAAAGGGAATGTTTTGAGCTGATACAAGCAGTCAACATGTGTAGCTGATTTTCACAAGGAAGACCCCAGTTGACATCTATTAGCCACTGAGTTGTATTTGAATTGGTTCCCATTGAGGCAGTCAAAACACAGGTAGATGTGTTGATACTGTCACAACCCAAAACTAAATATGATTAGAAACACATGGGTTGCACTTCATAAAGCCAAAGAGGAGAATAAATCTGGACAGCTTATTTTTCCACTGAGACCGATCGGGTTTGCAAAACTCCTCCCCTGCACAGATATTGTCCAATCATAGTTTAGCAACCATAACTAGGCTTTGCAGTTCTGTCAAGTTTTGGAGTTCTCAACATGCCAAAGTGGTGCGTATGAAGCACCAGTAAGAGTGAAAATAAGTTGTCATTTGGTGACTAATAACTACTTTTAATCAAGGACCCAGGGATCATGCACATTTCGAGATCCATATTTTTATTTTGGAGCTCTACTGGAATATCTTTTCATAATTTACAGTTCAAAAAACTCCTTTTTTATCTTATACTGGCTCTATGCAGCCTCTCAGTTCATCCTCTGTCTGAAACAGGCTGTTTTAGCTCCTGTCTCTTTAAGGCCCCCCTCATAATGAGCACACTCTGTTCTGATTGATTAGCTTCCAGAAAGCTGCTGCTCAGCATTGGAGGCTACGTAAACAACTACTGACTACTTTTTCTTGTTCTTTACACAAAATATAAACTTCTCAAATACATCTGTACATGTTCGAGTCTGAATTAGATACGGAATATGTGAGTGGACAACGTGAACAACCTCAGCAACGAAAGATAATGGAACGGACTCGTTGGGAATGTTAAGAAAGCAAACATTGCAAACGAAGCGTTCAGGACAGGCTGAAACCTGGGCATTTGTCTTTCAAGGAGCTTTGACCATGTTTAATGATATCCAACATCATAACAGTCTATAAATGACAGAAAATCCCATAAAGCAAAAAGCACGATATGTACCCTTTAAAAAGTACTACTAAGGCCTGACACCTGCACAGCATGACAGGCATAGCAACAGTAACCTGGCAAATGGTCAATTGTAACACTGGAATCTGAAAAGTAGCAGTAGCATCTAATCGCTCTCTCTTTGTCTCTCCTCTGGACCTAATCACCAATTCATTTCTGGAGTGAAAATATGAGTCAAGGTCATCCCCCCCCGCCCCACAAAGACAAGACATGCTGTAGTCTCTAGGTCTGTGGTCTGTGGGGGCAGTGGGGGATTGAGGTGGGCCAACGCCAGATGCACTGAGCAGCCAGGACCGCCGAGAAATGCAGGGGAGGTTTCCTGCCCCGGATCCTGGGCTGGGAACACAGTATCCCATATTCCTCTCTCATCCCCAGACCCCCTAGAGGATGAGAGACAGAAGGGAGAATCACTCTGTGTTCCTATACTCAAAATACCTCCACTTAGCTGTGCTGGCTCCACTCCTGAAGCGCTCTGCTCCTGGATTTTATGGCTGCTTCTTCTCTGTCTGCTCCTGACCCTCTGTCTCTGTCTCTTGGTCATTGCCTTGGACTTTCATTCTGACTTCCATTCTTATTTCTGCCTCTTCCTGACTCCCTCCCCTTGCTTAGTCCACTTCTTTTCCTGTCTTCAGTGTGTGGGGGTGTGTATGTGTGAGTCTCCGAGGGGTCGACTGGAAGCAGCAGTTGTGGTCTGGCCTGTGGTCAGGCACTGATTCACTGATTTGCAAACTGTAATGACATAATACTATGATTTGTGCTACAAATCGTTGAATGGCAATAACACTCCCCAGAGTCATTTAAATTTTGATATATGTCATAATCAGAGGTTCTGGTGCCTGTAGACTGCACCGTTCAAGCTAAAGCCAAGAGCTAAAACAGAAAACTCTTGACATTTCATTCCAGTCAAGAGTCTATTCTATTATTCTTTTAATATAATTACAGAAGAGACAACATATATCATAGATTAGACGCTTCATTGAGCCAGTTCACACAAATCTGAAGAGGAGGAAAAAGTACTGAGACACTCCATGCTTGATAAGGGACATTACCATTCCCTTATCAGATCTGCTGCTAACGCAGCCAGATGAATGTATGGGAAATCCCATGCTTTCTGCCTCAACAGACATTTATTGTGTCATAAGGGCAGAGAGGCTGGGGACCCACAAATCACTTGTGAGTATCAGCCCTCTAAATCCAATATGATGTCCAGCGGCTACACGTGAACTTTCACACTGTCTGTTTACTTGGCCATAGAAGTCTAGTGCTCATCCAGTTATCTTGCTTTAGCTTATGACGGCCAGTAATGATTTAAAAAAAAAAAAAAAAAAGCTAAACAGAATGCTTCTGGGCTGATGCCAAAATGTGGGGCTCCCAGGGGCTGCTGGTGTGGGGGTGGAGGACAGTGGATGGAAATAGCTGCCCAGACTGCGGGGAAAGCCCCTGTAAATTCTGGGACAGTGACCACAGGCCTGCCTGATGGACATACAGCTGTAGTAGCGGTGGTTGTTGGTAGGAGTGACGTTAAGTGATGGGCCTTTTGGAAGCACTGTGCAACATACTTTGTTTAGTTCTGTTTGTGGACCATCAGATGGGAAACAAGCTGGGTCCATGTTCTCGGGAGGTCCTGGGGGAGCGAGGGACCAGAGGGAGGAGATTCTGCCAAAATGCCATGTCGGCTTGGCATGTCTACGGCAACAACATGCACACCACACCGCACTGCTTCTGCTCAGGGGGACTGAGTTTGTCTCAAACATAGATCAATGAAAGGCATAATGTTGACATCAGAATCATAGCTCACATAGTTACATAAGGTCACAGCAACTGCTGGCCAACAGTACAAATTACAGTAAACACAATGTGACATGGATTCTATCAAACTGATGGGAAATTTTAAGTCAAATCTTTGGAATATACCAATACACATTTGGTGTATTTGTATTGGGCTGTATGAGAGTGACTACATTGGTTTCCAGAGCTTAAATAAGAGTATACAGCCATGCTAGCAGGTCTGCAAGGCTGTACTCGAGTACAGTGGTGCTTTGAGCTGAATGCTAACATCAGCATGCTAACATGTCCACAAGGATAATGCTAACATGTTGATGTTTAGCAGATATGTTTACCATGTCAACATGCTAACATTATCTAATTAGCAGTAAACACAAAGTCCAGTTGAGACTGATGGAAATGTCAGTAGTTTTGCAAGATTTTTGGTCACAAACCAAAGTATTGGGGAGACTGAAATGTCGGCCTGATAGTGACGCTAGATAAAAAGTCTGGCATCACCACAGTTATTTTAATTCATCCTGAGGGGGACATTATGCGTCTACCAAATTTCATGACTCATAATCACAAATGTCAACCTCATGGTGACACAAGAGGAAAAATCGGGATCACCAAAGTCATTAGAGTACGTTATCTGGGAACCATGCATGTCCGTGGTGTAATGTATAAGACACCCCTAGTACAAACAAAAATAAACAAATATTTCCTGTATTTTGTTTTGTGCTCACAATCAAGATCCCACTTATTGCAACTGTTCTTACAATTCACTGTGAACACAAAGTTCAGAGATCCAATCCATGCCATGATGCCAGCCAGCCTTTTTCTTTATTATTATTATTATTATATTATATTATTTTTATTATGTTATCCAATTTCCATTATTGTGTGCTCAGTTTTGCCATTGTTTTTACTGAACCTGTTTTTAGTGTTTTCCACCTAACATCATTTTATTGCCCTGTGTTAATGTTCTTTTCCTTTTGTCTGTCTTTGTAATATTGTAAACTCTGATACCATAGTGATATAAACTAAATCATACTGAAATATTACCTCAAATCATTTTTTTTAGATGCATGTACAATGAAATAATGGCAGTGTGAGTGCTATAAATAACCGCAGCTTTTTGTTATGGTAAGGACAGCTGCTCTGATGTTATTGTACAATTTTGCCAATGAGACACATACAGTGAAATTACTTGAAAGACAAAGGTATTCATGTACATACAGTGAATCAAAGGTGTGTGTATGTCTATTTATGGTTAACAGCGCTGCATGTGCGTACAATTTCACAATGATTTAACCTCATAAAACAGAACCATGTGAATGCACAGCTTTATATTATAAACGTGATGTACAGTGTCTATGCATATTTCACCCTCTGTGTATACAAAGAGTTTAAGTTTAAACTTACACTCAGTTTTACGCATCTGGCACCTGGTTTCACAATATTTACCACACAAGGACTAATCTTAATGCATGAATGCATGAATGCATGTTGCATGCACCTTCAACAACTCTGAAACCACGGAAACCTTATCAACAGAAAATCCAAAGCAAAGACGTAACAGTTACTGCTGTCTGCACTGTCTGAATGACAAGACATCTCTGGGAAAGTCAGTGGAAAACCAAAGAGCCGTTACCAACAAGGATACTGCCAAATATTTGAAAAATTGAACAAGGAAGTGCAATAATACAGGCACAGAACAGCGGTGAACTCTCAGAGGGTACTGTGTGCAGTGAAATTTAGTGTAATCAGATCATAAAAAGCAAACAGGATTGATTTAATGCCTAATTGCATTCACTATGTTTGTGTAGCACAGGCTGCACTGCATACAAACTAAAAGTCCATGCCAAGTACACCTGTTCCCATGGCAACTGCATCCAGAATAGGTAATTTTTCATAATATGAGACTGTTATCAGATAATTCCCACAGTCTCTCATGTACAGCACCACAGGACATCATATATAGAACAATCATAAGTGCAATAAACAACATGCGAGATGGGCAGAATGATGGAAAGCATGTTCCCGACCCCAAAAATATAAAGGATATGATGGAAAATGAAACGTCTCCATCATCCTGAGAAAGTTAAAACAAATATCAACATGATCAGCTCTTCGATGCTCTGTGGGGTTTGTGTAAAAAAGGAGGGAGTGACTGATATATTTGGTAAGAGAAATGTGCTGGTGATGCCATGTGCAACTGGCAGTACTATAAGCAAACATTGTGCCCTTCACTGAGCTATGAATCATAAGTAGGGGGAAGTTTGCAGACAGAGGCCCTTGTGAATGTGAATGTGATGGTGTGGATATAGCTCCGGTCATGTCAGACTGTGTGGGAAACACAAAGAGGGGCAGGCAGAGTCACATGGGTCGTCCTGCTCCCAAAGACATCTCTCCCTCTCTCTTTCTCTCTGTCCTTTCAATCTCTCACTCATTCTTTTTCTCACTGGCAGGCCTACCCTTACATCTCTCTCTCTCTCTCTCTCTCTCTCACACATACACACTCCTCCGTTGCACTCTTGATTTATGCTAGTACCTTGTTTGTTTCTCATTTTCCCCTTTTTAATCATTTCTTTTATGATTCCCTTTTTTTATTGTTGTTATTGTTGTTATTTAGTGTCTAAATTATTTTGCATTAGGATGTAGTCAGTACATCCTGAGTAGTAGTGTGTGTGAGCTGTATCTCTTCAACAGCCAGGGTAGTATGCACATGTGGTATTATGTAATGATCTGCTATATGTGGTTGTGTGTTGAGGAACATGTGCTTGTAAGTGCGGTATATGTGCAGGGTAAATATATACATACGCATATACACGTCTATACACATGTCTATGTGTGCATGGGCATGTTTACAGCTCTTTGTGTGTATACTGTGCAAAGTATTTGTGGACATATGAACTTTTTGTACTCTTATGTTTATATCTCTAACACCAAAACAAAGTGAATTGATTAATACATTAATACAGTACATCCTGTGTGTGTTCTTTAAAATTAGCAACAATAGTTTCTAGACATTTCTGGCCATATTAACTTCTCTATTGTTGTCTATTTAACTATTTTATTGTGTGAGCTCTGTTCTTTTCAGTATGCATGAAAAATAATACACGTGTAGATGTATTTACATCTGCTGTGTGGGCATTTAGATAAGCCTTTTTTCACAGAAGGCATGTTGACATGTGACTGCAGCAGCAGCACGGGTCTAAATGATAACATGAATGATGGCTGAATTCTATTTAGCTGCTTTATGTTCAGGGTCCTGGTATTGCACCTGCTGCCTAACTGTCACATGTCATGCTTTACTGGAACACTTTAATAGAACAGAGCCATTAATTAATGTTATGTCATTAGTAACACCTGTGACTTTCCCGTTGTGCCAAGTCATTGAAGACCCGTGCTGCTGTAAAAAGGTCGATATGGCTTGGTGCAGTGGTTACTAATCTGAACATCAGGAAACCCTGGAGACCTCATCTGGAGGCTCACTACATGTTTAAGGGATAAGCAAGAAAAAGTATTATGCATATTTTTTCTGACATGCCAAATGTTTTGCTTTTTTCTCATGAAATATGGCTCACATTTATCTCTTCAAGCTTCTAAAATAAGACACAAGCAGACATCGCGGCATTTTTAGGGGTCACAAAGAAAAAAGTCGGGAGCCACTACCTGTCCAGCCGTTGCTATATTTATGGGGGAAATTAATTGTTCACAGAATTAACATCTTGGGAAACTTGTGGATAAACTGTGGACAGTTTGTGAAAAATCAGTTTGCCACGTGTGTATCTTCTCCATTTGGTAATAATCCAGCGGTAAATGTTAGTAAGTTGTTGATAAATGGATTTTGGTCCAGACATGCTGCTGAACTTGATTGTACTGACCGATAAAGCATTAGTATGATTTGTTAACCATTAATAAGTCATTACTTACAACTGCAAATCACATTATGCGGCTGATAAACAATAGGAGAGGATTTAAATATGGCATGTATGTTCTGCTGCTGCAAGAAGTCCCCGAACAGACATTAAAGCCACATGAGATTAATGCATAGGACCCCTCCCTCCCTCCTACATGCAAAAAATGAAAACAAAAACATTTATTAAGCTGTTGAATACAAACAAAGCTATTTTAAATATGCTTCTGGTCACGTTGCACCTGTTAACAAACCACTGGCACCGTTTTCTGAGGCCGACAGGAAAAGGTCTTGAAATAGCTTTCCCATGAGTCTCTGGTCTAAAATAAAATAAAGGGGCTGGCAGGAGCCGCCCACCGCACTGGTGCGACCCTGTCATGGGAACCATGCTAAACTGTCTGTGGAGATTTGAGCAGAATAAATGAAACAGCCATCCTTGAGTATCTCTATTTACATCGCTAATGCAAATGCTCATTTATCTTTAGCATATAATAAATACACAGGAGAGGCTATTCCGAGTGTGTGTGTATTTGTCTGTGTGTGTTTGCCAGTGCTTGCACGCGGGCTTGACACGTGTTCGTGCTGGTGGAGATGCCTTGTTGACTTGTCTTAGACACGATGAGTGAGAAGAGGAATAAGCAAATCGCATTAAAAGTGTGGGAGTGAAGAGCCAATAAGACCTGTAAACAAAAAAGGGCATGCTAGCCATTATCGCCAAAGTAAACACGAACACACAGCATGCTTCAACAAAAACATTTACATTAAACACCACACAAAAGACCATTTATTAAAAGAAAACAATAATGCTTCACAACTTACAAAGTTGAAGCATCTCTGAAAACCCAAACAGGCTAGATCCACCAGAGAAAAGTGAGGATTCCTCTGAAATGAATCAGGTTTTTTGGGGGCAATGAAGCAGAATACCGAAGCACACCAACCAGCTCCGTTCACCTTTCTCTGCTTTATTCTCAGACTGCAATCTATTTTAGGGACCTCTGATGGCTCCGTCTTGGCCACATTTCCCTTTTTCCACTGTAGAAAAGTTATTCATAATCCTCCCAATAACTCAACACTGTTTGTCCAGTGTGATAAAGCAAAGGGAGCGTTTGCAATCTAAATTTGCATTCTTCTGAAGCGAATGGCTTTGTCAGCTGGAGTAGTACAGTTTGCTGCGCCTGCCTCCTCCCGCTGCAGGGAGGCTGTTTACATGGGGGACAGCTCAGAGATCCAGAGAGGAGACAACACTCCTGGCCTCTTCCCCACAAGAAAGGCCTCCGTGGGTGGGCAGCGTTTCACCCGCTGATGCTCCTAGATCATCCCAGAGACACACAAGAAGAATAAAACTCTCAGAGGAATTGACAGATTTTGTGCCAAATAGTCCATTTTATGACACGGCCTCCCTCTCGGCTGTATTATCTGGACTTTAGAGCCTGTCACTGGGGAACTGGGAAATGGGGCAAAGTTGAGAAATGAGCAAAGATTACCCTTGAAAAAGCAACAAAATAGAAACAGAAGGTTGCTGATGGAGGGAATCCCCTTTAATCTCCTCTGTGGAGTTTCAGGGAATTTTAGGGTCCAGGTCAAGAGCAAGAGGTCAGAGGTTAGAGGTGGGGCATTAAACTGATCTGGCAGGCCATGAAATGAGACATCAGAGCCTGTACTGCTCTCAGCTATGTCAGCTTAAAGTAATCAAAAACACAAGCTGGCGTAATTCCTAAGTGTATTCCTTGACAATATAAGTGAGGGAGCTCTGGCAGGCAGATAACATAAAGAGACTGTCACACGTTGGCCTTTTAGTGTGATGCTTGTTTTTTTGTTGTGTCCTTTGGGCATGTTTAGAGTAGTTTATTTGAAGTCTTAGGTGTTATAATGTTCTAAAATTGGGCCAAGTGGAAGACATTTTCACCAAAACCTGGGTGGCCATAGATAATTGTACCTGAGATGCCTGAAAATACAGCTCTTAGTCCTCTTTAAAGAAGTGTGGTGCAGTCTGTTCAGAGCGAGAAAGTAATCCCAATCAGCCACAGGGAGCAACCACATAATGCAAGGATTTATGGGTATAAAGAGAGGGTTGTTGACACTTGATAGCCAGCAGTTAGTGCTTAGAAAGCTGAGCGTACAAAATTAACTGAGAGCACACCACAGTCACACACAGCTAATGCTCAGAATCAGCTATTTCCTCTTGTGTTTTTAACTGTATGAAGCCCTGAAACAGACAAAAGGTAGTAAAGGAGTCCAAAGTGTAACCGAATACATCAATAATGAAATACAGTTAATTCAGTAATCAAAATATGAAGCATTATATTTTCCTTTAACCTCCAATCAATTGATCAAATAAATCAAAACAATTAATTTTACTTTTCGATTCATCTCTTCTATTCGTTATGTCACATCAAAACGCTGGACTGTCAGCCAACTTCCATCAGAAAACTACACCAGGGCAGGTAAAACTGGTCATTTATTTACTGTGTACTGCGTAGTGTCACTGTATCAACTACTGTAACAGAAGCTAAACCATTTCAGCCTGTAGAGCTATAACTAGTTAAGCCTTACTGTGTGTTCAGACAGCATGCAAATGAATTTTCACGTTACTTGTGCAAGTTTGCCCACAGGATCATTTGTGTTTATATGCCCCGAACAGTGAAAATACCAGCTGAACATTAGCTGCAAGCTAGCTAGCAATGGACGCACCAACAGTCTGTAGGAGTGTGTGTGTGTTTGTGTTCAGTTCAGCCTCTGACTGAACTCAGAACTCACCAGAGACTTTGGTTCTTTCTGTTATTTCCCTACAGTCTCTTTCGTTTTCCCCCTCTCATCTCTGTACGTTTATGAAGCAGAATCAGAAAGCCATAAAGGTATACACGCAAATTTTTCGCTCAAGTTGAAACATTTTAAACTTGCACATAGAGCTGCCAACTCTCACGCATTGACCATGAGACTCACGCAATTGACGCTTCACACGCTCTTACACAACATGACCATTTTCTCACGCAGTGAAAAACAAATTCATTAAGATTAAGGTTACTTAAGATAAGATAACTTTATTAATTCACTTTATAAATAACTTTATTAACTGATAACGTTGCGGCGTGGAAAGAGGACACTGACAGCGCGTGGACAGACAAGACAGAGCAGCACAGCACAAAAACAGCACCATGTAACAGCAAGTTATTCAGCAAGACATATACACAAATCTGTTATATTGTAATTTATTCCTGTGCATGCTGCCTCAGAGTAATCTCAGTCAGCAGCTCTTCGGACAGCGGCACAGCATCTCTTCTAGGGGTGGAGCCAAATCCGAATATGGTATTCGGAAAAGTACAAATAGTGGGTTTTTACAAATATTTATTTTGTACAGATATTTTATTATTATTATAAGTTATTTGTTTCCAGGGAGAAAAAACATGTCAAATAATAGTGCCCAGGTCAGGACTTTGCACATTGCTGTCTAGGTTTCTCTCCTCTCCTCTCCTCTGCGCTGCTGTCTCTTTCTTTGTCATACATGTATAAATAGCTGCAGGTCTGTGGATCTGATGGAGCAGAGAAGAAGAAGCACCTGTGTAACATCATGAGCAAAGCTACTAAATGCCCCATGCTAGCGAACACTAGCACACTCTAGCATTACAAAGTACATGGCAGCAGCCCTGCCACACACATGCCTCAACAAACATACCTCATAATTAGCAGGTATGTGCATAAAACTTAAAAATGTCAATACATTGACTTCACAATTATTTTTTAGCAACAGCAAAAATACAGAACGTAAACAGAGCAAAGCACATCTGATTAGCATTAGCTACTAGCTAAATCCATTAGCTTTGCTTGCTGTCTAAAATAATTTTACCGACTGAATTGAGGTTCAAAGAAAAGTATAAAGCTGCATATTTCTTTTAGCACTATTTTAATGATTGATTTAACTATATTATTTATTGATGTATTTGGTTAGATTCTGACTTGGCTGATAATCTTTTATCTTTTGTCAGTTTTGGGGCTCCGCAACTATGAACACCACAGAAAGAGCCAGTTATGCCAAAGAACATTAATCTCAAGTTACATAGCCTAAAATCTGATTTATTTCAATCCATCTGCCACCAAAATCTTTGATATAAAACATTAACACTTTGATTGCATGCTGAGTGGAATCCAGAGCTGTTTGATGATCAACTGCCAGTACAGCGTCTTATCTCCTCAAACAGCCTGGCTCTGACTAAGCTGAACTTCTGCATGACTTTTTCTTTCAACAGGGAATTTACAGGCATCAAACTGAAACACTTTGTTCTACACTCAGCCTCCCGTCTCTGTTTTCTCCCGCAGCTTAGGGGCGGTTCAAGAAGCGAAGCTTTATCCTACCACCTGAAATTCATTACTCTGCTCCTTTATGACTAGGTATGTCTTGTATCTTGTCCTTTTTTGTTTTGTTTTTTTCAACATGGGTCACAAAGTCAGACTTGAAACTGCGATTCAGTCAATATCTTGACTTACACTGAAGGTTCTTCTTTTTTACTCGTCATACACAATGTGCGAAATGCTTTCATCTGAGCATATCTGTGACTTATCATATATACATATATTTTCCCTGAACAAAAATGTTCCAGAGCTTCATTTTTGGAATGGGTTCTGTATTATCTCCAACTGTTAGTTAAATATAGAGTAACTGCTTGCATTTTATATCCCCATGGGGCACCAATCACGACTATTTATAAGCTCGTATATTATACTCCTCCAATCCAAAATCTCTGATACGGCTCAACGAAATGCACAAAATAAGTTACCACACAGCCACATTACTCCCCACAGCCAAGCACAGGGTGTGCACACTTGTCTTTAACAAGGCTAAGAAGTAGAGAGGGCTTTGCTTTACAGTATTAATGAAAGAGATATAGCAAAGAATGTTCTTAATGTATGGATTTAACTATCTGTATGTGAAAAAAGTAGCTGAAGCTTCCATATATGGAGCAATATAGACAATATATTAACCAGGAAAGAAACAGGTAAAGATTCCTGAGTCATACCCTAAAACTCACCACCTACCTCTCACTCATGTCTCTGATCCCTTCAACCCATTCCTCCATCATTCCCTCCGACCACGCTGACATAAAAACACTGTGTACAAGGGCATCACTGACAGCAATGTCCTCCCCTCCATCACAGGTCGAGCAATTCACCCCGAGCAGAGGAATTAAAGAAAGCAGAGATATCGTCAGATGATAATCCCCTCTAAGATTCGGAGATGCTGTTATCGCATGAAATGTACTGGCCATTTTTCAAAATCTTTCACCCGTAAGACTCTCTTATGTTGTAGCTGTATGGCTTGGTTTATAGCTCTGGGAACTGCAGTGTGTTCGACCTCTGTGTTCACCTTTGACCCAGAGGAAGTTGTAAACACAGAATCTGTTCTGAGGTCATGAAACAACGCTGGCATGAGATCCTACTGCTGATGTACCTCTAAACCTACGATTTCAAGATATCATGAGATGAGGTAAGATTGGGTGATCGTGTAGCGTATGTATGTGTATATGTGTGTGTATGTGTGTGTCATAGGGGAAGGGTTCTCGTACACACTGCCTAACCTTATCTCAATGGCATCTTTCCAGGAAAATGAATTGGGGAAAAATGCTAACATAAAATACATGCACAGAAACCAGAGGGATGTTTGAGTGACACTAGTTTGATGTTGCACGTCTCCTGACACACAAGACCGTTTGGAAATAAGCCCCGTGCTGCTGAGGTATGACAGTAAAAAGACCCCATGAGCTGCTCTGTGACAGACTGTAATAAATGTCATAACCATTAACTCTTTCTCATACAGACACAAGGCACACCATCGAGCAGGTAACACATACAGTAGGCCTGCAAAATTGCTGCTGAGAGTCAAACTAAACAAAACAGCTCCTGTAGATTGATATGTACTATGGTATTTTGGGAGGGAGCTTTTATGGGGTGGAAAAATGTACATAGTCACTTTTCATGAGGGCCAGTAATGTTTAAATCCCTGCAGACTAGCTATAAAATCATCATCCTGAGACATTGTGAGTGTCAGAGCATTTTTCTATAACTCTTGCTGCATTTCACATGGGACAGAAATGTAAAAAAGTAATAGCTCCGATACATATAGTGGTCACTATGGGAAAGCAAGATAATCTCTGGGTAATAAACTTGTTATAGTCTCAAAGGAAGGTTTAAGTATAAAATAAGAACATTACAGAACAGTGAGTATTAAAGTCTCCAGCTGGGGTGACTGAAAGCTGGTAGTTCTATCAATCACAGCTCACATGTAGCCTCACACAGCCAGAGTGTATTTGACAAGCTCAGTTTTCAATTGGACATTTAAGTCTGGAACACATACACTGAAGAGTCACTTCAGCCTGGATTGATACACAAGGGAAGATTCAGCAAATATTTAGATGATGACATGATCCTCCTACGACTACAAAAATTCTTCACTAACACCAATAACAACTACATTTTGCGCATATGTAGGAACAGCCCATCTGATTGGGGGTTACACAGTCTGTTGTAATGTAATGTCAGATGTCAAGTGGGAAATGATCAAATCAAGACGGAAAGAGTGAAGTTTGAATGGAAAATAATGCTAGCCTATACAAAAAAAGGTCCCAAAAAGCAAAAAGGTCAGAGAGAAAAAGAAAAAAAAATCTTGTGGCTGATGCTGCAAAATGTTTTAAGTTAACATCGATGCCACTGTCACGCAGAATCCCGTTAGCGTTAGCATGCCTAGCTGCAGTGACAACATTAACAGTCCGCCAAATGAAGAGGAGGAGGAAAGAGTCTGGATGAAATGAGCAGCTTGATTCCAGTGGAGAGCGGGAGCAAGAAGAGGAGGATGCTGCTGAGGTGAAAAGGTGCATGACAACCTCTAACAGGTGATACTGCTAACGTTAGCTCAGTGGGAAAATTGAGTTTTGGCTATTTTGTTTCATGATGACAAGATTATATTTTGTCATATACTACTTCATGACATATGATTATGTCATATTTGTTTTATTTGTGAAGTTACAGATTAAGTGTGCCGAGAGTTGGGTTGCCCATGTCGATTATATCAATAGTCAAGTGCACCTTTTGGGTTGCTGAATCTTCATCTAGGCTATTTCTTTATAACATTATTTTATGAAACCCTGTAAGTACACATGTTGTCAGGGTGCCATCTTGATATCTATTGCTTAGCCTACATGTCATAAATAGTCTGATATAGCGTTAGGCAACTCATATGCGTGTATGTTGGGGGAAAATCGGGCCGGTCTAGATGAAAATTGCTTGGGCCGAATTTTGTTCCCAGTCCAACCCTGCTGACAGATTAAAATAGGATGAGCAAACAGTACAATGATTTGCCAGATTACTATATTAAGATATAAACAGACTGTCTACACTGGACATATTTCAGCTGCGTTTTTTATTGGATCATCTGATGGAAGATTTGTAGTAGGCTTCAATTTTTATCAAAACATTCCTCAACACTGTAAAGCTGTGTAATAGTTTGCCTTTTACTCATGCTTTACAGGCATATCTGCAACCAGGGGTGTATTTTTACACTTTAAGTCTATTTTCTTCTGACTTGTGCATACAAGACTACGACGATTGCACATTGGGCCGTGGGCACTGCCAAAACGCAGCTGGACACAAAGCAGCACTGTAGCTGAACACATTGATTCTAGTTCATTTAAAGTGGAAGTTCATTTAAAGTCCGTCTTCGCACAGAACCTAGTAAAAAATAGTGGTAACATTGCCACAAAACCAAAAGATTAGCGTGTATACAAGAGTGACAGTTGTTGTGGGCGTGCTGATACAGGTACAGGTTTGAAGATGAAATTCATTCCAAGATGTCCAGTTTGAGGTTTAGATACAAAAAACATATAATACAAATGCACTAAAATAACACTATTGTGGCTCAATTTATGTGTGTCTCATCTTTTCAATAATTCTCATCTAAGACAAACAGCTATTAAAGAAATGTGAGGCTGAGAGGAAGCGGTCCTACCTGCTCACTGGCTGTCCCTTAACATTCCTGTTTCAAGCCACAGCCTGGTATCCTCCACCTGTTAGAGAGAGATATAATGATAATGAAACCACATGTCATTTTGTGTGTACAAAACTGTGATTGATCTATAACCACCATCATCAGCATCAACGACTTCATCTTCAAACTCATCTTTCATCATTAACATCATTGCTCTCCATCAGAAGCACCGGACTGGGATTTGCAAACAGCCTTCCATCTGTTTTGTTTCTTTCTTTGACTGACAGCGCATCAAAGAGGTGAAGCACAACCCCTGAAAGCTCCGACTATCCCTGCGGATCACGATGCTTGGACACGTTCTCCTCTCTCTCTCTCTCTCTCTCTCTCTCTCTCTCTCTCTCTCTCTCTCTCTCTCTGGCGGGGCAACAAACTGCCAAGTAAACACGCATGTAATCAAGCAGCCAATAAATACACCAGAATAGCACGACAAGAATGTTCACACAGTTAATGTGGATCCCACAGAGCGCCAACAGCTCTGCCAATCCCAGTGGGATCTGGGAGCGGGTACAACAGGGAAATGGCCGCGTTCCAGTTAATTGAAGAAGACTTGATTTTTCTGCACCTTGGAGCCAGAAACCTCAGCTTAATACGCAACCCTGCGGATCCGACGTTTAAAGCCGGTACGATGGGATATCAGACAATTAAAGAGAGGAAACAAAGAAGGGTCTTGCTAGCTTGTTTGCAGAGGCGTGAACTTAATTGCTTGCGGGCTTTGCAAGCCATCTGATTTTACTATCTTGTACAAGCAAATACAAAAACACACAGACACTAAAGAAAGACACACACACACACACACACACACACACACAGCATGCATATTCCTTTATGTATCTTGGAAGAATGAACAAGAGGTCAGCAGATATTCATCTTTCAATAAGCCAAGAGACTGAGATGAATTAAGATCTCAGCTGTATTCTGGTTTAATATCAAATCACCCTGATTGAATGGAGTAATAACAACCTGTACTTCATGATGTATAGTACTTCATTAAGTTGTTGAATCATTGAAGAAACAATGCTAGCAGTCGTGGCTTAATAGATCCTGTAAACATAATTCTTTCCCATGTGATAAGAGGACTAAAACCTTTCCAAGGAAATGGCGCTGACATGAAGTCATGCTATTTCTCGCAGCTAGTCTAATGACAGCATGAAGTATTTTGTCAGGAGAAACAGCCAACAACAACAGCAGTAACCTCTTATTATTCATTATCTCTTTATACTCTACAAGTTTTGAGAGCATCTTTTGTAACCGTCAGGGAAATTATTCTTCAGCTTTACTAGTGATACTACCAAGAGAGAATAGTGACACAGAACTTCTGATTGTAAGACTGATTTGTGTTTTTTTGGAATCATATGCATCCATTTCCCCGTGAGTGATGGATTCAGTGTAACATCTGTTTCAGGATACAAACAACAAGGCCGTAACCCGGTAGAAGAATTCACAGCCTCGTCCATGTCCATTCATCCAGACCAGTGCCCATTCTTGACAGTTTTACTTTGGTCTTTCTCAACCCTGTTATTCTGATCTATGTATGCAGGCTGCTTAAGGCAGAATTACACTGAGAGCATTCAAAGCAGGAGAACCAAAGACTTCTTCCCACTTAGATTGTTATTACAGGCACATCGTGTACCCAAACATCACAAGTCTCTCATTACAGTGGAACAATCTTATTCTAGTACTTTCGCCTGGGGGACTTCATGTAGGGTTCTGTTTTGTCATCTGCATATGCTTAATTTATGTTTAAATTATTCCTCATCCATTCGGTGTGGTGATTGTCCGTAGTCCTGGTCAATGTATTGTCTAGGATTTGCTGTTTTTCATGGATCTTTTGCAAAGATTGAGTGATAACGCATTTATACACACTTTCTGACAATATTTCCTCAAAGGCATTAATAGTGACATCACATCCAGAGTAGCCTCTGTTCACTAACTTCTGTAAGTCAATGCAATCTCTCATTCAGCATCTGTCTTTCTGAAAAAAATTAAGTGTGTTGCTAGAGTTTACTTTCCATATCCAAGGACAAACTGGCTCCACTACAGCACTTGCTATTAGAAATTTAAATCTTTGTGATTTTAAGAAAAGATTACTTTTGTGAGCATACAAAAAACTACAGCTCCCATGAAGATTTACTCTAATACTCATGCCATTGTACTGGTTTTGTCCGTACCCATAACATCCATTAACTCTCTCTTCTAATGTTGTTTTCCGAACATTTTAGCTGTAATCGCTGCTGTCTAAAAATGTCTACACTGTTCTGGCCATTGTTATTACAGACATATCTGAACTAACTGTGACCCCTCAACTCGCTCATGGACTCACCTGTTTTGTCCAGTACATTCAGAACCATATCCTTTTCAATTAGTATAGAACAGAGGCACAGTAGCTCAGCAGCTGCCTCTCTTTATTGTGAAGAAAGGTCTCGCCACACACCAAAACTCTTCCCAGAACAGGACAGGATGAACAATATAAACTAGTTTTACATCCAAATTTAGTGTAAATTTTAACCAAATTTCCAGAATATCAGCAAATGAAAATTCAAATTAAAGCACATTTTCATAATAGGAGTTGTTTCATCAAGATAAACAGCTGGACGCACTATTTTTCCAGCCTGAGCCATTAAGCCACCGAGGGCGCAATAATTAAAAGAGCACCAGTCAAACCTCAAGTGGTGAAAAACAACCTAAAAACATGATGGAAATATGCCATTTCTGTTTGTTTCATGTATTAATTTGAAGAACGTTACAGTGTCTTCATCGCTCCACACAGATCTGCTGCTATTTTGTCTCCTCAGTGGAGCAGAAACTTATCCCTTACATACTGTTCTAAACCTTCACAGTATGGAGCGGTTCATTTTTGACCCAGCTCAAGAATCCCTTTGTCATTAGTCTCTCTACCAAATGTTGAACCACAAATGGATTTTGCATCCATAGATATCTTGTCATCAATAAATGGGTGATTAATCCTTCATTAATGTTTCAGAAAGCAGAGAGAGTGTTTTCTTTAAGTTTGATACTATTTGATTATAGGGAAAATACATTCACAATCACACGATTTTATGATCTTGTGTTATCTAAAACAAGAAAACATGGTGGACATGATTATTTCTATGAATTCAATTTAAATGAAGGATGCAACAACATTTTTGAATGGTGGGTTTCATTATAACCATTTAAACCATCAGTCAACACTGCCTGTAAACCACATCTCCCTCCTTTTCTGTCAACTGTACACAATAAACTCTGCATTAAGGGTATTAGTCATAAAACAAAACCACAAACTGGTTTGTAAATTTCAAACAAGACTGCAAAAAGCATTACTTTCACAGTCCTTTGTGGTGCAGAAGTTGCATCTCCCTCTCTTTTGTTCCCTTGTGGCAACTGACTGTGGGAATGCAGATAGATCAGGGCAAGATTTGGACTTCTGTGGTGTTTGGAGAAGGTGGCATCACCTTTGCATGAGAGAAGCCACAAGGGCCTTTCCTCCATGTTGTCCTCCTATTCTAATACTTTCTCTTCAACAGGTCTATCAAATCACTCCTTCCACTCCATCAAATCAGTGAAATAGGGACTCAGGTACTTTTTATAGTCCTATGAAAGCTGCCCTCCACTAATGGGAGGCCTGTGTTGGGCAACCACTATGTTAGCTGCATGGAAATTGATAGGTTTGTCAAAGTGTGTCAAGGCCCATCGTGACCCAATGTCCCTACTGTGTGTATAATATATATGACGATGTCTATGCATGGTTTTACTCTTTTACTGTTTTAAGATTCCCCCATAACACCTCAAAGGTCTACAGGAACCCGCCTAGGTGGGAACCCTGGCATATGTAGCAATATGGTGGGAACACAGGCAGTTCTAGTGACAGTGTCAAGGTCCCCCTTGAACTCTGTCCCCACTGTCCCAATGATAGAAATACACACATGCCAGTCTGTTGTTTCATTTCAAGATTCCCCATAACCACTTTTTACCTTGATTTGACCCCCTCTGGTGACTTTAAAATGGGTCAAATTTGACTCGGAACACCCTCTAACACCTGCAAAAATGTATATACCAGCTGCACAACGAACAGTATGTGAGGGTTAAGTGGACGGTAAAGTCACATGTTTCATGTATGTCATAATTTATTTGCTAAATCTGTGTCCATTGCACTTCGTCACATTTTGCTATCGTTGATACAACAACTTTTCTACCTAAGCCAAGTGTAAATATTGTTTTACAATATTTTGAGGTTTCAAGCAGATTTTTAAGTGCATATTGAAAATGCAAATAAAAACAGGTGGAGGGAAATGCACCTATAGACAATTTGGCCAGTGAGAGTGGAAGAGTGGCTCTGGGGCTTAGTGAGGGAATGAAGGACAGGTGTGCAGGGAATAGCAGGATCAGGTGACTAGCACTGGGCAACTCTGAGGGCATCTGGTGGACAGGTGGGGAATGACAAGGTCTGAAAAGTCTAATGAAAATGTAAGTGAACAGAAAGACTGTGAGTCTGTAGTGGAGAGGGAGTCAGTGTAGTGGTCACCATGACACTGTTGCATTATACTACTGTACAAGACAAAAACTTTTAACTGGAAGACTAAAGTTAAAATGAAGGAAAGGGAAAACAAGGCTGATAACCTAATTATTCACTCAGTCATGGGGAAATGATCACAGGTAGCATGAAAACAGACACAGCATGCCTCTGTACAAAACAATTTTTCATTGTCATTTTCTCCAATGACATTTTGAGAGAACATATAATTTCCTTGCCATGGTTCACAACCAGTATGACAAAAGTGCTGCTCAATTACCAGTCTTAGTGGCAGCGGAAGCGACCAACCATGGAGGCGACCACAAAAGAACCAGGTTCATCACCTCAACAGGAAACATCACCTCAGCCAATTACCCATGAGCTCATATGTTGCCAAAACAGCCATTAATCCGAGTGGTGAGCACACAGAGGGCTGGTGCAGCTTCCAAAGCCTCCGCCAAGGGTGAGAGGACTCACCGGGTGAAAGACAAAGGAGGAGGTGTGTGATATGGCAAACAGATGAATCGATCATTTATTTTAAGTTGCTGGGATGCTAATTTGTGTTGCATGTAACCAGAATGTGCCCAAATAAAATGTGCAATACGTACCCAGGAAGTTGGGGACAGTATGAAAAAGCAACAAAATATTTACAACTTTGCCAAGACCTTTATACAGACGGACTTTCCAGAACACATCTTTCCCTGAACTGTTGTCATACCACAGTCCAAATAATACAGAACAGTTACGAGAAGAGAGCATGACATGGTTCATTCCTTGCAAACCCTCTAAAGGTATGCGTAAGAGGCTAAATGATGAAGGCTTACACACATAAAAATGAACAGTATACACAAGTGTAACCAGGGAGATTCAGCAGACTCATACCACACTTCAGTGCATAGAGCACTGGAATAATGGTAGAAACAACACTTGTGTCACAAATCTCCTGGGAGCCACGTGTCCCGTCATCATGAGGGTCAACTGGAGCACTGGCTGAGCACAAATAATGTCTAAATATATAATAACCAGACGAATGAGCAAGTTGTGGCTGTTATGGTCAGCCAGTGCAACATTTTGTTGAGAGTTGTATTGGGAACATTACTGGATCTTGATATCACAACTTCCTCTAATATACACTGACAGGAGTGAAAATGTTTCATACATAGAGAATGAGCTAATGAACGGCTGTTATGACTGCTAGTCGTTCACCAGCAGAGCAGCTTACTGGCTGTAGAGGAAGACTGCGCTGTGCTATTAGTGTTAGCATACATACAATGTCTAAAACATTGGTGTAGCCTTTCAAATGTATAGCTCTGGACACAGTACTTCTCTGTGTTACAATTACTGTGTTCTGTTAAACAGATAACTAACCAAATTAACAGTTTTCAACATCAACAGAATTAATTATATACTCATAAGAGCTTATAATTTTGCAAGTTGCATTCAAGTTGCATGAAATTATATATTATTTGAAAAGCTAGAAGGCAGAACAACTCAAACACAGCTCTGAGATACTATTAGCTTGGCAAGCTGTCATGGCTAATATGTTAGCAAACTACTGTTTCAAAAGAACTGGCTACTTACACATCTAGCAGACATGGAAAAACATTATCATTCATTTCTGGACACCTGGTGAATGTAAGTCCAGTAGTGAATTGTGGATCTTTAGCTTGCTATGTTTGCTAAGCTTGACTCTTTGCCAGCCACTAGGCTAATTTGCTTCAGCTCTCTGATGAGAGCTACACAGCTAGCATACACTCTCTTTGTCTGAGTATTTTTAGCAGAGACTGCTGCCTACAGTTTAATATACAGTGTATAACGAGACTCCATACAGTATATGTGCAGACAGAAAGACCAAAGTAAGCTAAAGCAGCTAAAAACTGTGCAGAGCTGCAGAATTGGGTGTTATTTCAGTGGATTCTGCACTGTTTGTCACAGGTATGGGAAGATTCACCGATTCACATCAGTGCACCGGCATAAACATTCACGATGCAATTGCCCCGATTAAAAGTGTGCACCAGATACAATTTAGGATTAACTTGTGATGTATCATTTCTAACATCTTTGCATCAGTAAAATACATTTTATTTATATGATTAGTAGAGGTCCTACAACTTTATTATTTAATAATGTGATCAATAATTTGATATTTAGATTGATTCGTCCTGTTTAAACTGTTTCTCAAGCGTGCTAGCATGCCACAGCTGCTAAAACGTTCCAGGTGGAACTGGCGTTCTAGAATCATTGTTTCACACATCAGAGTAAGTGGATTAAACTATTTTGACAGTAATTGTGTGGGTCACAGAGCATATGCATGTAAACTGGTGACAGAGAGCACTGCACTACAAGGGACCTGTGAAAAGGTCTGTTTTTGAAAGGTCCAAGTGTTTTTTTAGAGTTCAAAAAGAAACAGCATGAGATGCTTACTGAGTTGCAATACTAGAGAAACAAATATGTAAAGTGAAAATCACACTTTTTTAGTTAATTTATGTTTTGCTGTATGCTAAAGAAATAAAATCAAACTCTCTGTACCATATAGAATTGCACAGCATCATTCTTGCATCATGTCGAATCGCATCGTATCTTGTCGACTCGCACTGCTTCACAAGAGGGGTGAATCGTATTGTATCGCATTCGTAGTTGCTTCATATGTATCTTTAATGTACTGGATCGTTGGCAATGCGTCAAGACATGTATCATATCAGCCTCAGTGATGGAGATGCACATCCTTAGTCACTCACCATTTAATATTACACAGTCATTTTATTCAGAAATAATATATTGGTGACTGTAATGTACTGAGATGGATAAATGTAAACGAAAACATAATGTAACTGTTAACAGCACATGTACCACAGTCACATCATCATTTCCTCACTGTAACAAGAATGAATCAGACTGTATGAGAACAATACAGTTATTTGGTTGGTATTTGAAAGCTAATTACCATAAAGCTCAATAGTTAGTTGTGAACCAGTATGCACAAAATTGGGGTCCTGGAGCAGACACACCTGATTGAAATGCAACCATCATTCATTAACGTCATTAATTGCACCTGTGCTTTTGCTCTTGTGACATATCAAATAACCTGCTTTGAAAAAAGGCCTCAACAGAGGCTAGTGGAATGTAAAGCAGCCTGGGCTTCCAGGTCTCGACTTAGCAACATTTTACTGAACATAGATGTCTTGTGTGGGCCTAATGAAACTGATATCTTCATTACTGGTTAAACTATTGATTAGACTTTTTCCTGATAAGGTCTGTTTTTTCATCATGTTTTCAGTCTATAAGATGTTGAAAATAATGAAAATTTGATTTACTGAGCTTTAGTGATGGGTGGAATGTAAGTATTTCCATGTGATGTTACTTTATCTTCCACTCCACAACATTTCAGAGGGAAATATTGTACTTTTGATTTGACACAATGGATAATATAACAAGCTTTTAAAATACAACACGTTGTTAAAGATGAAACCAGTGGTTTCCAACCTTTTTGGCTTTTGACGTCTTACAAAAAGCAGTGTGTAGTCAGGGTCACATTTCAGATGAGTTGTTGAAATCTCCATCAAAGAGTGATTTTTTCCACTAAATTTCTCACATGGTTTCATTTCAATAAATGTTCAAATGATCCAATCAGAACTTGTTTTTCTTCCGCTTTCTTCTTTCCCTCCCACGCCTATCTCACGACCCCTCAGATTTATCTGGTAACCCATTGAAGGGGCCCGACCCTTATGTTGGAAACCACCGGACTAAACTAGCTAATTGTATATAAAATAGTTCAAACTAGCTCGACCTCCAGCAGTTGCAACACTAACATGCTGCTCACACACTGATGCTTTTTTTTTTTTTAATTGCTGTATTGGTACTTTTACTAGAGTAAAGGATCTGAATTCTTATTCCACCACTGCTGAGCATACAGAGACAAAGTACTGCACAAGAAAGAAAATGATGGGTAACTGTAAAAAGGAACTCTACATTCAGTTTTATTGATTTTGTCGATGTTGTTGTTTGTTTGTTTTTTTACTGTACACATAATTACAAATTTGCTGCTTACAACTAGCTTGTGTGCTTGTATGGATGCAATTATATGACCCCTCCTCAACTCTTTCATTCATTGACGACCACACCCTCCATTGTGGAAGCATCAAGTAAGCTATAAATCCACGCTTTTCCATGGAAAATTGAAAATGGCCATAACTGACTAATTACATAATCATCAACTAAAGAGAACCAACACACTTTGTACCATTTAATGCTTCTGTGGCAAAAGTGCTGTGAGTCGTCGCTGAAGCTAGTTTAACCTCTTAAACTCCTATACGACACCTACGCCCGCTAGTTCGCACTGCCTTTCTTGCGTCCTTACGTCACACTCCTTCCATGAGCATGAACACATGCGGTATTGCCATAACAAGGGAGACCATGTGTTTACAAAAATGTATTTATAAAAATGTATTTCAAATGTAGTTTGCACCGGAGATGCCTAAACATGCCATGTCAAAAATAACTTTTACTGCTGTGAACCAGGACTTGCAAGACTTTGATGGTTATTGTGATGTTTAGTTGTGGCTCTGAGTTGAAATACTGCATCGACCAGCACATCGGCTGTTTTTCACAGGCTAGCATGTTAGCATTAGTTTGAGTGCACCCTAGTCATTCTCAGTGGCGTTTTGAGACTTTTAGCTTCAGTAATAGTTGGTGTGAACTGAGAACCTAGATTTGATCATTATGTGTTGGACTTGCTGTGTTTCTGAAACAGTAAGATTTGGGCGAGGCATGTCAAGCCCATTTTATAGCTGGGGTTTCTGCTTTACATTACACAGACTTTGTACTAGGGAGCTGACAGGGTAAAGTCCGTTTAATGTCCGGTCCAACTGATTCAGACATTTGCGTTCACAGATACAGCTCCTCCATGTAATGTCCGGATAACTTCAGGGACTCCTGAACAGCAGAAAGAAGGTTTAAGTTACTCAGCTGTAATAAGGCTTCTGGAGTTCCTGCTACTGAGAACAGGATATCAAGTTTACATGGACAGTTTCTACACCAGAGCCAAACTTTTCAACAATTTGGATGATTAAAAGATCATGGCTTGTGGCACTGTGGGGGAGGCCCGCAGAGGATTTCCCAACATAAAAATAAAAAACTTCCCAGGAAGTCCAAGCGAGGGGACATAAGGTAACTGAGGAAGTCTGGGAAACTGCTGTTTGTACAGCGGATGGACAACACGCAGGTATCTTTCCTGTCAAATTTTCAGCATTACCGCCACACAGAGGATGAGAGGTGATGACAGAGCCATGTTTTTTGACACAGGTTTTAACAAATCTGATCCACTTGGAGACAAAAGACTATTTTACATTGGTGGTGGTTTTTACACAGTTATGCACATTGGTTTATGGTTATGGTAAATGGAGGTAATATCAAAAATTAATTGAAAAGTTGGAAACTTGGAGTATTTCAGCTCCAACTGATGATATATTAAAATGTAAAGATGTAAAAAACTTTTTATGGAAGCCTACTGTATCAGAGACAAGTGGAAAAGCTGTTTGACATTTAATTTTTAAAGTCATACCCCGCTGTACAGTGGACAATATTCAAATGTTAATTCAAATTTGAGAATTAAAATGCAATACAAACAATGTAAGCTTTTCATTTATGCAAGTAATATTTAAGTCACAATTAAAATTAAAATGCAATTTTCTAACACTTTGAAAATGAAAATGGAAACAGCTTTGACATTTCAATTTCAAAGACTTAACCTGCTGTACAGAAAAATGCTAATTGGATTATTGCATTTTCATTTTTACTCAAATAACACCAACATATGTGGGAAATTATAATGCTATTGTGGAATTACATTTTCATTCTCAAGTTTTCATTATCATTTTAATATAGTCACCTACAGGCTTCCATACTCTTTTAGTATCTCAGAATAACATTTGGTCACCAGTTGTCCATTAGGAGTCTCCAAAAGTCCTTTTTGGATCTCTGCCTGCACTGTTTGATGAAAAAAGCACTGATCATACTTGAGGCAGGTGGTCATTTATATTTTGTTTACAGCCTTTGCTCATACTGTCCTTGATCTGAATAGATAAGCCAGGTATTTATACTGATAAATACATTTTTATTTTAGACAAACATAGTTTTTCCTTTTTTTACTTCAAAGACTGTTCTGTTTCTGTATTACCTATTTCCGACACTTTCACCAAAAAAAAGAAAAAATTAGAGTGTTTTCTCTCTGACAAGACCTCATTCATGCATATAGTCAGAGTGGTTCAGGAGCTACAGCCATTTTAATTTGGTTATGTCATTTTCCAAAATAGTGATTGGAAGAGGTTAGAGCGGCTGTCATAATGATGTGTCAATCTATCTCTGTACCTTGTGCCCGACACACCCCCACAATCAATAACTTTCCATTCAATAACTACACAGACACACCTACACTATTAAGATGAATGTATATCCAAATGTGTGTAGAAACACTATAGTCCCTCTAAGTGTCGCAGTAAGACATGACAGAGCGACAGTGAGCCAACATGTGCAATAGCAGGACCTTAGAACTGAAACAGCTAAATAGAATTCAGCCACCATTAATTGTGTTAATTACACCTGCTTTTCGGCACATCAAAATGAATGTCATCATGCTTCTGACAGCCATCATGAACCGAGACCTGAGGACCACCAATGCGGCTGCCAGAGGGGGTTTTTCACTGCATCGAGTCCTCTATTACCAGGCTCAACAATTAGTTAATTATCTGGATCTCCTCATGACAGCCAGCCAAACCACAGCAATTTAGATGTTCTACACTGTGGTTACGCAGGGCTACAAGCTGAAAAATCCTCTTAACATGTCCAAATCATACCTTTCCTTAAACAAAGTTCAATAGCTTGTTTACGTCAGGCCACGGTGTCCACCAAACAAACAGCACCACCACACTGTTGATTTGCCAGAGAAGCAGATACATGTTTGTTTACTCCGAGTAAGTCATTGGTGAGGAATGCAAGCTGTTTAGGGCGGGATGCTGCTGATATTTGGTTTGTGTAAGTGTGTGTGTGTATGTGTGTTAGTGCATGTGTGTGTGTGTGTGGTCATGAATACATACAGTATGTGATAGGCTATGTATGTTTGTGTATACATTGTTACTTAGGCCAAACAATATTTACACCAAACATGTGTAAGCACTTCAGGGCCACTGTATGTAAACTCTGTATGAAAACCAATTTAGCATAGTAAATATGAAATGGAGAAATGTTTATGCAAATGTAATTAGCAAACTAACGGGCTTTCACATCAACAAATATTGATTGAGAACATCTGCTTGATGTGTGAGATCATTACATTCTTCAGCAAAGGTTGCATTACAACACCCAAAGTCTAATCAGGCACGGTAAGCAAAGAGCTGCCAAGTCAGAAACCAAATAACAAAAGTTACAGAAAATAATAGCTCGTCACAGTATCACATCTTTTCGTAGAAAGTCTAAATCTGATCAGTGAGATCAGTGTCTACTCTCAGGTTAACTCGCTATCCAATTAGAACCCACTCTATAAACACTCCTATCCTATTGTAAACATTGTGTATGTGCTTGTAGCATATGTGATAGTCATCAACGTAGTCCATTTAACTGTGGCCAGATGGCTGAGCACATTCCTTTGACAGCAAATTTTAAACACTTACAATTACAAGTACAAGTGCATTAGAGTGGAAAGCCAATATCATCACATTGATCTACTTTTATGTTAAGAAAAAAAGTTAAGTTAAAGCCATTTAATCATTATGCCAAATATGCTTTTAGTCATTGTTGAAGCAGTCTCACTGTCTGTTTAATTCAAAGTCACTGCAAAGCGATAACAGACACATTTTTAAGAAGGGAATATTGTTAGATTTAAAAGATAAATCCATTCTGAGAGATTTACGACAGTGTAAACATTTCATAAGTTAATAGCATCTTGGTGCATGCATTTTTTCTTCTTTTCAGAAACTGAGTGAAGTCCTGTGAGGTCATTTGTGTCTTCTGGTTGATATTGTGTTTAAGTAATACAGGTCGTCCCAGAGTTCTGTTAAATTGACACATGTATTGACCACAGGGGGCGGCAAACACACCATTAGCAACTACACAACAGAAGAAAACACAATAAAAGAAGTACAGCTCCTGAAACGGAGTTACATTATATATGTTTTATTATAACAAAGGTTCAGGAACAAGACCACGCCCCTCTCTCACTAAATTCATTCACCTGTGCCCATAAGAGCTGGATAGGGCGCCGTCGCTCAGACTTACAGCCAATTTTTCCCAGTGGCCACTCGCAGTATTGCAGCGAAAAATCCCCATGCGGCCCAAAAAGGATTTTCCCCATAGACCACCATTGTAAAAGAGACGCCTGTAAAACTGTTGACAGGACCCCTCGAACTGCAAATAACGTCAATTATGACTCTTTCTATTATGAGCTTTTGATCCATGGAGGTTTTATGTTTGTAACTTTCCTTGAGCCGAGAAAAGTGATTTAAAAATCTGTGATGTCATCACAATGTAAAGTCTATGGGCCAAGCAGGAGCTTGCTGGCAGGGCCAGCGGGGGAAACACTACTGTGCATATTCAATGGGCCGCACAACGCGGAAGCAAACTTTTTTGGTGTATATGCCAGGCGGGCAATTCCTATAGGACTGAATGTGCGCCATTTTTAGTCCAGTATCCAGCTCTTATAATACATCCATGCCTGCGCCTCACTAATTCAATCACTCATGCATACCTATATAAGCGTGTCTAACCCCTTTCTCTCCCGTTCGTCTCAGTTCTCACGTGACCTACGACAAGCTTGCATCACAAACGCTTACCTCCCGCCCGTGCTCCACGTTCCTCGGCAACATACCGCACACGACCCGATCCAGCAGTACCAACGAGATATCTCGTTCACCACCACATCCACATGGAACCTTTCTCCTCCAGACGCTGTGCTTCTGATCAGCTGGGATCCAGACGCTCCACACGCATCCACGTGACGGCCCACTCTGACGCAGCTCTTTTCCAAGCGATTGACATCTTCAACCGGATGTTTGCTCACCTCCGGCGAGCTCTCAAGGAGACGGTTGTCCCACTCCTACGAAACGATGATAAAGACAAACTTTCCAACTCTATGTAGACTTTACTTCCATCATCCTCTCGCCGGCAGCTCAAATCCTCCCGGTCTTCTGGGTTCATTGTCCGCCGCCGGGCCAATGCACGCCGCACACCGATGACGTCACAACACCGCCTACTACAACAGAGCCCAGACTTCTTCAGCCCCGGCTGAACTCCAGATACAAATCCCGTTTTCGCTGAACCGACAACAAAGCCAGGTTCTTCCAGCTCCTTTCTGCCTCCATCTCTCACTTCCGGGTTCCCCGCCCAGGGCCACCTGTACGCTGCACGTCGATGACGTCACGACGCAGCCAACTGCTTCAGCCCTCTTGCAGGGCCAGGTCGTATCTTCCCCTGTGCCCTGAGTCTGATCTGTCTGTTTTTTCGTCTTTTCTCTCATCACCGTGTCCGCAGGCTTTACAATCAACCCCCGCACATACATCCCCTCATCCTTTCCTCTTCCCTTCCTTCAGCTGCAGCTACCTCTACGCTTTCAGCTCCACCCGCTCAAGCAGCTCCCTCTTTTATGTTTCTTCCTCAGCCACCTCTGGTCCTGCTGTTACCACAGCAACAGTGACACCGAACCATGGTGCTTCCTCTGATGGACCCACTCAATTTCCTACTGTTCTATCCCTGTTCCCCTTCCTTCCCCAACACCCAAATGTTTTTCTGTGTCTTCAACACCCCCCATTGCTGATCCCCTCGCTCCAGCCGTTGTTAACACTGTGCCCTCAAGCACTTTCACTCTGGCCTCCGCCACTCTGCCCTTCCACCGCCTACAAAGCCAGGCTTTCCAGTTCTGCACAGCCTCCAGTTCCACCACTTGCGGGTTCCCTACCCAGCGCCCCCCGCACTGGCACACCGATGATTCCATCCTGCTGCCACTATGATGCAACAACAGACTGCTTCAGCCCTAGCTAGGGCCAGATCGTATTTCCCCACGTGCCTGCTCCCTATGTCTTAATTGCCTTGTGTTTTTGTTTCATCCCTGCATCTATCCCTCACCCCTCATCCCAACATATATTGTTGTGTAGATATATTTAAAGCTTAAAATGGGTCTCCGGTGACAACAAATAATCACAGTATCTGTGGTTGCATGACAATAAAAGCCACCCCATGGTTTGCCAGGTGTTAACTAGCTTACACTCTCACCTCAAAATATACTGTTTTCTCCTGCGGTGATTGTGACGCGTCACATAATCAGAGCTGATACCGCGTACACTCAGGTCCATTCTGATCCACCCAGGTAGTGAACATATGACATATAGACCCAAGACCCGTGGCAGTAAAACAAGACCCAACCCAACACAATTACAGGGAAGATTTGGACCTGCTCCAACTCGGGTCTCATTTCCTCAGAATCCAGTGGACCGATCAAGACCTAGCCAGTTGTAGTGATGGCAATTACCAGACTGTCAAAACTCACAACAACGGATATCCTGTTCATTAACACAAAGTTCCAATCACTACATGAACGAATGTACGGAGTCACAAAGTTACAAAAAGAGTACTCCAAGCACAGATGGGACGAAGCAATGGCTAATAACAGTGGCCCCCTTAGCTACCTGTGTGGCCACTGGAACTTAAGTAATATTTCAAACTATTACTAGTTCCCACCCACACAGATACTGCACCAATCAAATTACAGTACCAACCTTGTCAGTCAGTATCAGAAGTTCATGGAGAGCATAAAGGGGCTCACTGCAGAAAACCAGCAACGGGTTTATGGACATCAGGCACTTTTTGGGTGTTAATAAAGTTGGGTGATAATTCTCTCTGAGTGAAGCCTATCACAGTCAGTTCACACACGCTTTGAAATCACGATGAAGAAAAACTCTGCCCATTTCAAAAGATTTTTCCTCCTCCAGCAATGTTTCACTTTGTTGTTACATAATAGAAATATTCCAGATAGTTGGGATAATTTCCTGAAGACTGCTAACCACATGAAGTGTTGACTGATCCATTATCAAAAACCATTTCCATGTCCCAGCTGCACGAGCAACATTTCAGTGTGTCAGCTTTATGCTTTATCAGTGGTTGGATCTTGATAGCAAACATACACATCACGTTTATTCACAAACTTCTGAAGCCTTCAGACAAATGCTCTGCTCTCTGAATAGAGAGTGAACGTAGCCAACTGTATTGATCTTCTCATATAAACTCTGCAGGCTCACATGATTTGTTTCATGAACTAAACAAGGTCCTGTCATCTGCTGTGCATATTTAAAGCTACATTATTCCATATCTGAGCCTTTGAAGTCTGAGCGAACCAGCAGCGAATGCTTTGCACAGGTATGAATGTGAAGGTCAGGGAACGTTGAGCATTCAGTGAAAGGTTAAAAGACTAGAAAGCATCTCAGTCTGAACATGGATTACATCTCATGAACTCAATCCCTTTAAGCCATGTCACAAACCCACCAAAGTATTAGACAGATTCCGCCGCAAGAATTCATAATGACATCCTAAAACCATTTTGCGCACAGCAGCAGAATAAAGTCATTAAAGTTCGCAAAGGTGTTGCTTAACCTGCCAGATTTGTCTGTAACTTTATCTCCGGGGCTTTTTGATGCTTCATTCCAAATTTTTTATTCAGTACATCAAAATCTGATCTCTTCAATTTAAGGTCGTGCCCATATTAGGCGCCAGAATGCTACTACTCATCTTGGGACTAATTTGAGCTTTAATTACATACTTTGTCATAGCAATGATTAGGAAAAAAACATGTCATGTGTGTAAGATCAGCTAAAAAAAATGTCATCATCAGTGAAGACATACCTGTATGGTTGCAGAAGCTGAGCTCGGGTCAGAGACTGGTCTGTATGGATTATCTCTAGTTTGATATCATTACTGTTCCCTCTCATTTTCCTTCTGCTGAATCCCTAAATGTCTGTCTAGACTGCAGCCTTCTTGTTTCCTTGCTTTAGCCCTGGTGTTGATCATGGGAAACATTCTTTTTCCCCCTGATGATGTTTTTACTTGACTGGGCAGGTGGCATTCTCTCGTTTATACGCTCCACGTGTTGGTTCATACGTGACATGTAAAGCGAAAATTCACTGATAGCGTGCTGACTCAGGAAGAGTCTCATCAAAAGGCCTCATCTCTTTTAACAGCCTCATGGCGATTATACAGCACAATAATGCTACTGTGTGACTCCATCTAGCCAACACGCCAAAAGCACTCCCTGCTTTACATGCGACAATGTAATTCATTTCACTTTGAATTTACAATATCTATTGAAGGTAGGAGTGAGATGTGGCTATCTTGCACATGCATATACTCTTACAGCCTGAAATTTACAGAAGAGATATGAATGAACCTGACAGCAGCTCTCACAATACCATGTAAAGTAACAAACGCACAACTGCAGGATCAAAACAGATGTTTTGCATCTGGACGGACTTCTGCATAATCTAAACACATTACTTATTATTGCAATTACTCGTGTCTTACAATGTAATTAGACATCATAGGAAACCCATAGGCTGCATTTCAGCAACCCAAATTATGTAGGATGTGTGTGTGCCAATTCAGTTTACTGGAACTCTAATTGGACACATGTGGTAAGATGTGTTCAAGTACTAATTCATAAGCAAACTAGCAACATGCAGTCAGTCTGTCTGTGTGGCATTCGGCTGCCTGAACTGTCAGTAAGAGGTGAAACTTGGTTACCCACCTACATACATTAAGTTTTTTAACTTTCGGTTTACCCAAATTACAAAAATGGTATTCAGCAATGGAGATATTGGTATTTTTTCATCCAGTTCTTTGTTCCACTCCAGTGCAAAGGAGGTGAATGAAGTTTGATTTGTCCTGCTTGAACAACTGAAAATATATATTTTAAAAAAAATCAGTAGCAATGTTCTATTTCAGAAATAGTCTTCCAAATAATCACTGTTGACCTCACTGTTTTTCAATTTTCATTTCAACTAATTTCTACCACAGAAATACTCCCTATCCCAGCTCCTGGGAACACTAAATCAAGACACAGAGCTGATAAAAAAAATTAGCCATTTAAGTTGCAGGGTCAGTCATTCAACTGCTTTGGAAAAGACCAAAATATTTCACAAACTATTAGATTGACTGCCATTGTACGTGCAAATATTCATGTCCCCCTCAGAATTAATTGTAATAACCTTTCATCTAGTGAAATTCATGACCAAATAACCTCAAAACTTATAACATTCCATAACATACATTGTGTGTTAGTGCTAGACAATAGTAATTGAGCATGCAAACACACTAAATGTAGTTGGTGAACTATGTAAACATTACATGCTAAACATGCTGATATTGTCCTCACATAATTCTTTATAACAGCATCAAATTTACATAATTTTTTTAAGATCAGTTTTGACATGCAGTGTATTCATTTCCGTCATCTCAGAGTCTAGATATTACCATACATTTTGACTAACCATTCTACATTACCCATATATCAATACCATGTTTTTGCATGCATCTAATCATACTCAAACAAGCAGTCAGGTTATGCTTATCTGTACTTCAATATACAGCCTAATGCCAGCCATTCACTGCCAGTGTAAGGCATATAGGACATAGAAGAAAAAAAGAGGAAACATCAACACATGTGAGTGTTAAGTGAATATGAGTGTGTCTTGAGGGAAACCAAAGGGAGAGTGTTATCAGAGGGAGATAAAAGGACACACTATAGGGCTTTTTGGCACAGAGTGACTGAGGCATTACACAGGGAGGCCAAAATACTACAGGACAAGAAAATAAGGCTTGTAATGTAAAGACACCACTCAGAATCAGCACTGAAACAAAATTAGCAGGTTAGTTAGCAGGTTAATGTAACCAACAAGCCAAGCTGTGGACTAAATAGCCCTTTAAAGTCAGGTGATCCAATAGATACTGATTATCAAGAACAATTTAGAGAGCTCTTTGAAATACGAGCACAGCACTTAACCTAAGCCCTAACAACTGAAAATATACTCAGTCTATTTAAATGATTTGTCTCCTGCCATTTGAATGATCTGCCTCCTTGTGAAACTCGACACTGTGACTGCTGCATGCTTTTATCTACTGTAGGTCACAGCATGACAGGAAAGAATAACCTAACACAGCTAGTGGCCTTTCCTCAAATATATCTTCAGTATAAAAACTTCTAATGAATTACCTCAGTGAGATATTCAGCCTAAATCAAGTGTCTTCCAGGTCTCCTCTGGATTCGAAGAAGAGAAACATCAGGCACAACAATACTTTTACTTCAACTCAGAGGAATTCACAGAATTTTAATCAAAAAGGCAAACCCCGCTGAAGAATGGTTCAGCCATTGGGTATCCAACTGAAACACACATACTGTACAGTTTTAACACAGTTTAACCACTGTTCATGTACTCCCAACCCCAACCATTTATTTTCCATGACGAAATCAAGACAAGAACTACATAAAAAGTAACCCTTCAAAATGAAAGCTATTATGAAATTAATTATATTTTAGTTTGGGAAGAGCCCATCGCCATCTAGTCACACTAGTAGTTGAGGGAAGTGAAGCAGCACCTTAAATTAGAGAAGCACAACAATATGGCAGACTTTTCTTAATTATGCTAACACTAGATTTGAAACTCTCTCCTAGGTAATACAGTATTAATGCTTACCATTAACTGTACTTTCAGTTAATATTAAGATTCAAGAGATTTTATTTGTCACATGCATACAAGTATGTATAGTGAAATGTTGTTGCGTCAAACTCCCAGGCAGACTGGTTTTGGCTGCTTTACCTCCATTACGGCTCCTGGGTTTACTTGACTCTTGTGGAAGGATGGCTGTCAGTCATTTTGAGGGGGCGTGTCCCGCTACCCGACTCTACTGCGCAGACTCTGGTTGCAAATGACGTCACACAAGCAAGACGGCAGCTTCCAAAAACGCAATATTTTGGCTCCACCTTTGCATAGTGGTAGGCTGCTGTCTGTCTGCTTGTAAAACCACAAGGTCTAATTTTCTTTTTCTACCCATGTTAAACACAGAAGATGTGAGTGTGGGAGCTTTAAAGTTATTTAAAGGTATCTTTCAAGGTTGAGTAAATAAGGTAAAGAAACGAGTAATGTAAACTATCTAAGTTTGCTGTTGAGTCATTAGTAGGATATGTGATTACTTTTTTTAAATAAGTAATATGTAATGAGTAAATTATTAAAATTTTCAAGTATCTTGCCCAAAACTCATTGCATCAATGGAAAACAACAGATTATTACAATTTAGGTTCCTTTTGTGTAGCTATGGAGATCAGCTCTATGAGTTTAGATAACATTGCACTCACCAAAGTAATAGCTAAGATCTGGGAATTCGGCGACATTGCTAAGAATATGTCAAATGAGCAGTCAAACAACAGTTTAGCCAAATTAGCTACCACTTTATCCGGAGGTTAAACCAAAAGTTAGTGCACCTGTAATGTAGCTAATAATCCCTAACTGCATAGGCAAACTGTGAGCGTGCACAACCAGTGGCCAGAGCTGTAGGCCTAAAACCCAAGTTGTAATAAACTGTACTTTTCCTTTAAAGGGGACCTATTATGCTCATTTACAGCTCTATATTTTGTTCTGGGACTCCACTGGAGTAGCTTTGAATGATTCACAGTTGAAAAATTTCCTTATTTATCTTACACTGGCCCTTTATGTAGCCCCTCAGTTCAGCTTCTGTATCATAACAGGCAATCTTAGCTCCTGTCTCTTTAAGGCCAGCAACCATTGGAAACTGAGGATTCAGAGCAGTCTGAAGCAGGTGCTTTTTGCTCACAGGGACATACATTCTTCAACATATATTTATCTCATTATTTGACATTTTGGCCGTGTTTAATATGAACATCCGACATTGTATCATTTTATATACATATATGACTGAAAATAAGAAAAAGCATTATAGGTCCCCTTTAATGTTACCTGATGTTCAAGCTACTGTCTCAAGCTAAAATCAGATAGTGAACAGTATTTCACAAGTGTGTGAGTGCAGCTTCTCAACACTCTGCAGCAGAGAGCACAGGTAGCTGAAATAATGCCAAGAGAACAAGAAAGACAGTGACTGAGAGGCTTTGCTCAAACAGCCAGAGTTAGAGAATGACAAAGTGTATTTACAAAGAAAAAACGAGTCTATTGTATTACAGCAGAGCAGAGTGACATGGACAATGTGAATGTAAACCATTACAGCCTGATATAAACAACTAGAACAAACCTTTTCCACTAACCTTACAACAGACAAGAACAACACCTGTAACCATAGTAACTATTCACAATTAAAAATGCATGATGAATATGAGACTAAAATTTTAATGACAAAACTAGGATAAAATGTCGTTTGTTGACTAAAACTAGACTAAAACAATAATCCAATGACTAAAATGTGACTAAAAATAATAAACACGTCCATGAAAAGACTAAAACTAAATCAAAAGCAGGTGCCAAAATTAACACTACTCCCAACTCTGCTGCTCTGCTGTCCAAAACTGTAATCTAGAGGAGGAGAAAAACACTTCTCAAGAGTCTGTACCTCAAACTTTGCACCATGGTTAATACCTATAAATAGCACATCATGCTCTGAAGTGTTTTATCTGTAAAGCAGCACACTGCTGCTGCCTTATGTTTCCTCAATGTACAGTACTTTATTTATCAGCCACACAAAAGCTTTGGCCTGTTTCCTTTTCCTCATGTCGACTACACTGACCTGCAACAGGCTGAAGCAAGTGAGAAGGACGAAAAGTCACACGGGTAATGTTTGTTTTTCAGTTGGGATACTGCAGGCTGTGGAACCAGGACGCTTCCTCACAGAGATCTTTTAAAACTCCAAAACGTAAACTGTGTCATTACTCTAAATTGGGTTTTGCCCCATGCCCATAATAGTAAGTAAACAATTTCCAAATCCATGAAAATATATGAAAACGCTGCGGCCTTAGCTCGCACTGCCATGCTGCAATCATGTTATTAATGGAAGAAACCAGATTGTTTGGATATCATATCCCCATGATAATTAAATCCAAATGTTTTGAAACGAAAGCTTATCCAGTACATGACTGTTGGCTGTATCACAGATGAATTGATTCAGTGTACGTAAATAAACACATGGATAAGAGGGTTTGTACACGACAGAGAGCAAACACTAACCTTGTTTTTCTGTAAATCCATAGAGGCAAGTTATCGTGTTGTTATGACATCAGAATACCCTCATGGAGCATGAGTTAACCACGATAGAAAAAGGCAGACAACCGACTGCATGTACAGATGGATAATATTGCTAACATACACAACACATGGCATGAATTTTTTCAAAAATATTTTGGCTTGTCAATGCACAAATGAAAGTCATCATGTTATACAGACAAGCAGAGCTCTCACCCTCTACATTAGTCTCATAGTTTCACTCACCAACATATGCTGCTCAGGCAGCTGCTTTCCATAAACAGTAATTGGATTCACTTGTTTTAATTTGCTTCACTACTGTAGGCTCCGTCCATAACTCACTTCAGATACGTGATTATTCAAACATTTTACGTCCAATTTCCTGTACAGCAATTACCCCAAGGAGAGAAGCGAGTGTCCTCACACCCGCTGCTGCCTGCTTCCACATCCAGCAACTGTAAAGCATGCAAAGCACACAGCCTGCCACCACACTTGCTTTGCATAATGCAGATCTGACAGTGGCTTCCTTCCTGCCGTTGACATCACTGTCAGTGGAAATAGCTGAATGTGTCTTGGACTCTTGATAATACTACTCCTATAGGGAATATGGAGACATAATCACATGGCAACAGTTAGAATATTTGGTACCACCTTCTAATACAGCACTTTTTGTGAATGGCAACCCCAAAGTTGCCAGACAGCGGAAAGTCTTCCCCCAGCTTTACACTTGCTTTGGCTTTTTAGCTACTTCTTTCATTAATCAGTGGACTGTTCATCCACTTACTTTCTGGAAAAGGGCCGCAGGACATCTGGACCAAAATCCATTTATTAGCAACTTATTAACATTTATAATTCCAGACCTGAGGGATTACTATAAGAACCCTTCATTAATGGTTTACTTGCTGTTGGCTTATTAAAAAGTGTGAGACCTGTCTTTATTCATTAATTTGATAACATTAGTAATTGCATAATTGATGGTTTATTAGACAGTCAGAACCATTACCCTTCAATAATGACTTACTAACATTTGTAACTGCAGAGTGGATGGCTCATTAGAAAGTGAGAAACCCATGACTCATTTATTAAAGTCCACCTGAAATCAAATAGTATATTTTGTGTCTACTACAGCATACATACCTACTCTGTAAATCACTTGTCCTGTGTTCTCCTTTAAGAAAAAATTCAGAAACCTAACACAAAAAAATGTACATTTGAATTTTCGTGATGGTGTCCCCTAGTTTTGCATTAAATTGCCTGAAATCCATTAGTTACCTGTCTACATCCACATTCTCAGAGTTGGAGCTGATGGTCACACTGAGCCTGATAGCACCCTGCCACACAACACAAAGGCCACAGACTCTGAACAACAACCCACATTAGTTTTCCTGCTAAAGTCTCCTTCTTATCAAACTTATAAACATGAACACATGTCTTGTCCTGAGATCTTTCTGAAATCTTTCTATAGATATAGATATTTTAATAATACAATAAAGTAGTACATTTTTAATATGTTAAATATATTTAACGAAGAAAGTGACCCATCTGTAGACATGATTTTTTTTATTTTTTAAATTCTTTATTTAACTCTGTGCTGGACATAAATATACTGCTGCGGTCTGGGACATGGGCTGCTCCATTATTTATTAGAAAAAGTGCAACAATAAACCCACATGTACAACCCACAAATGGATTTCAGTAAGGCAAAAATGCTGCAAAACTGTGACAAACCAGTAGTTTGCCCTGTCTTGACTATGCATGTATTGTAAGAGCAGGATAGAGCTCTGTCGTTCAGCCTTGCAGCCAAGTGGTCACTTGTGGTATTGCAGTGAAAAATACCCCCGTGGCCTAGACCACCACTGTAAAAGAGAAATCTGTAAAACTATTGTCAGGACACCTCAGACTACAAGCAAGGTCAATTATGACATTTTCTATTATTAACTTTTGATCCATTAAGATTTTATATTTGTAAAACCTTCCTCGAGCCAAGAAAATCAAAAATCTGTGACGTCATCTCAATGTAAAGTCTATTGGCCGAACAGGAAATCGTGGGTGGGGCCAGCGAGGTAAATACCACTGCCCATATTCACTTGGCCGCAAAACACGGAAGCAAACTCAGAAGCTATAAACTTTTTGTGGTGTATGCGCCAGCAGAGCAATTCTCATTGGACAGAATGGGCGCCATTTTCAGTCCGGTATCTAGCTCTTATAATACATCCATGGTCTTTACAGAGGAAATCTCAGTTGTGTCTCCAGCATTCAAATCTCCTACCAACTTTCTCTTAATACAATATCCTGATTTAGAGTCTCTTCTAGAACCATGTATTCACCCTCATCGTCACAGTACGGACGTTATGTTTCGGCGCATGCAGTCGTACAAAGAATACACTCCGTGACCCCAACACTTACAGTCAAAATAGTTTAATTATCCACTTACTCCGACATACAGAACAATAAATCTAGAGGACAGGTTCCACCTGAAATGTTTTGGTGGTGCACCACTTAGCTGTAGCATGTATGCTACAACCTGAAAAACGGATAAATTCTCCAAAACAAAACACACTAACGCCACACAAACAAACATAACTCATGGCAAGGACAAGATTCTTAAGTTGGATTAGTTAGCCAGTTAACGTTAGCTAATGTAGCTACATTAGCTAACAAAAGAAGACCACAAGAACGTCATCACTACTCTGCAGAACACACAGCTAGGACCCCAAGCTAATCTGGCAGGCCGAGCCAATCTTGTACCTACACTAGCCCAACGCACAAACTAAGTGCTTAGGGCCCCCGTGGCCACCAGAGGGCCCCCGAGAGCACATTTTTTCTTTTTTTTTTTGATGTATATTATGTCAATGGTAATCATACAAAAATGCAATATAATGTTAACGAGCTGGCTAGCTAATACTACTGGTTTAATCAATGCACACTGCCTCTGTCAGAGCTGGTGTCACGTTCATTAGCACTGTAACAGATGTAAACTGCATTTTGATGCAAGTACAGTTAGTCAGACTAATGTTACACTGCAGTCCTCCTGCATCGATGGAAAAAGCAGCAAAAAAGTAATGTTGTAAAAAAGGACATATCGTTCTGCAGCAGAGAAAAGAAAAAAGAAGAAAACAGAGGACAAGAAACCCTAATTACAGTATTTTACATTAGTATTTTTCATGATGGCTTAATTAGCTAGTTATAGATTAAGAGTTGTTGTTTTATGTGTACAAATTGCTTTCTGCTGAATTTATGTTGGTAAGATAAACTCATTCTATTCCATCAATTATGTACTTACACCATATGAAACTTCCCCTGGAGCACTGTTAAAGTATTTTGGAGCTGGAGCGCAACCAAACCACCTGCCCCTGATACTCCCCAAAGTGCCAGTGTCAGTGATGATCTTACCACTGTACATTCAGTACTGCAAACCGCGGTGCTGAATAATACAGCAGGTGAGTTTTTCATAAACCATGCTTTTTGTGAGATTTTTTTGTTGTTGACAGACAGTCACATTATCTTTTAATATGACATTTAACATGGCTAGCGTTTATTTTTTTCATCTTAAGTCCATCCTTCTCTGCAGGCGAGGAGCACTTCCCTGCACCTGCATCCACTGATTCTTCTGTTCCTCCCATGTGGCTGGTAAGTTTACAGCACAGCAACCTTTGTATTTGCTCAGTTTACTATAGAATATCCTGAGATAAATTTTTCTAATTATAATTATTAATTTCATTTCCCTATAGGTCCTTCTACCTTTGTGGTCATTGAGATCAATGTCACATCTACTCCCTCAGCAACTTCCAACCTACACATTGGATCAGCAGCTCCTCCAGTTGACCCATCTTAGGGGTCATCTGTCCTGTCCGACTCAGAAAGGACTGATCTGGTAAGTGATCTGGTGGTGTATGAATGATCAAGCATTGAAAATAGTCAGTAGTATTGGCGGCACTGTGGCGGTGGGGAGCCCCAAAATCAAACTCTGCTTAGGGCCCCATAAAGGCTAAGGCCAGCCCTGGGCAAGTCCATTGGAGGGGGTCTTCTTAATAAAGTGCTAGCCCAAAGGACAAAATAAATGTCATACTGGATTTTCCTTTATCTGGCAACCCAAAAATTGTTCATAATAATGGTTTATACATCACTCAAGTTTAGGCAGAGCAGAGCACTATCCTGGTGTCTTCTGGCATATTCCAGGTACAACTCCAGGTTTCTGAAGCCAGGACATGGTGTTTACTTTCACAAACACATAACCAGGATACTACAAAACTGAGCACTGGATAAACTGATGTAATATCATTTATTCAGTGATATGCCAAAGCGTATCATTAGTACAGAAAAAGAAAGCTGAGGATTTAGTGGAACTAGCTGATGTCACTTGTCAAAGTGCATATACATGTTCAGTAAGAACAAGGGCTTAAATATTCCCCTACTGAACAGAAAGTAGAGATTTACAGTTTCATACTGTATTAATGATTGACAGAGAGGCTAACAAACGATTGCAGTCAAAGATGGCTTTATGATGGAGGCTTTCAGTAGTATTGGAGATACTACAAGCATGTAGCTTAGTCTCCTATCATAATAACCTCACAACATCAGGTTAAAGTAGGATTTTAACTGCGACATAGACAACTGAATTATCCAAATGTATAAGAAAATATAAGTTCAAACTGAAATGGGGTGCAGAGAGGAACACAGAGGACTCAGAGCAATAGGCTAGGGCTCCACTGAAGATTTAAGAGGAAGAGATGGGGTGGAGAGATGAGAATCCATGATACTACTGTCAAGACAGGAGAGTTGGCGTATCAGCGCCTGCAGTGTGTTTAACTTAACCCACCCTGTTATCAAATGATGACTTGTAAAAGCATTTCTACTGATGTGGCTCATCTCATAAGTACGTTTACTATAAATAGTCATTTCTGTTGCTGTTGTTGACCTAAGTGACCAGCGGTTTCACTGGAAAACACATAATGCCGCTGGAATGAAAGAAAACAGATGCTGCTTTCAAGTGTTGTAGTCAAAAACACTGTAATTGTTAAAAGTTAGATTAATTTCAGTGAACTAGAGCAGAGGGCAAGCTATGTCACCTCACTTAACCTAAAAGGATGCACTTTGAAGGCTACAGCATATTATTCACATCTTTTACATCCTTTTACAAAGCATTAAATAAAGTGCATGGTATGGAGGTTTCTGCGTTCGTCAGTGGTGAGAGAAGTACTCAGATCATTACTTTCCTCAATTAAAATTTGCAATACTACAGTAAAAATACTCCATGACAAGTTAATCAACAAAAGTATGCAGGATACAGAAGAATGGCCCTTGTGAGTGTATGAATATATATTATATTATAAAGTTTTCTTTACTCTAATGTCAAAGTGGAGCTTTGTATATTATATAATATATATACACAATATAATTATATAATATTGTATATTACGTAAAGTGGAGCTGAATCAACTAGATTAGATTCAATAAAAAATAACTATTTTGGTAAATTATCAATAGTTAGAGTCATTTTTCAAGCAAAAGTTCTAAACACTCCCTAGTTTAAGCGTTTTAATTGCTGCTTTTCTTCGTCTTTTTTGTGAGTAAAGCGAATATGTTTAGGTTTTGGAGAGTTGGTTAGAGATGAAGCAACTTCACCTTGGCCTTTAGTAAATCATGATGGACTCATGATGGACTTTCACTGAGAATTTCTCAAATTTTTATTTTCATATTGTATCTCGTTATATTTTATATTTGTCATTTTTTATATACAAAATATTAATTAAAGAGAGAAAATAACGGACAGATTAATAGATAATGAAAATTATCATTCATTGCAGCCCTAATATAAAACATGAATCTACTAAGTATAACTGTAGTGGAGTAGGGGTAGAAATTACGATAGAATAGAAATACTCAAGTACAGTACCTCAATTAAACATTGAGTAACTGTTACATTCCACCACTGGCATTAATTATGTTTCTCCACTCAATCATTAATTTGTTACTCATATTTCTTATGGTCTGTGACATTTTTGATTCTAAGAATGTAAATGCCAGTATTCACATTTTACTGTAATTTATTAAAAACACCAACAAGTGCGTTTAAGCAATACGTACATCTGATAATGTTACATAACTTTCTGTGTGAATGACGCAGTTACACCTTTTCTTGTGTAAAGGTGTGACTAGCATCTCTCTCACTTTACTGCTGCCGCTGCATGAAGAAACACGGATATTGCCGCTTCATCTGGGATGTTCCTTGGAGTTTTCTACGAAGCTGCGGAGGTGGCTGCGCTCTTCACCAGAAACATCCGAGGAGAGCCAAAAACTGAGGAGCGGAATGTGCAGATATTACAGTGCAGGCACAGAAACGAAAGCATGAGCTCATACATTTTAAAAAAAGAGAAGAATCTGTTTAATCTAGTCAATTACAAGTGAGTGTTTAATTTCAGTAAACAAGTGAAAGATAAAATCCAACAAGTTTACACGCAACCAAGGAGGATTACAGCAGCCTACAGACGAGTAATAAATTAAAGGAAAAATCAACATAAAGTGTCTTAATAAGGTGTTGGGCCACCATGTGCCGCTAGAACAGCTTCAATACACCTTGGCATTGATTCTACAGTCTCTGAACTCTGCTGGAGGGATGAACACCAGTCTTCAAAAGAGATTCCCTCATTTGGTGTTTTGATGGTGATGGTGGAGAGTGCTGTCTAACACCTCAGTCCAAAATCTCCCATACTTGTTCAATTGGGTTGAGATCTGATGACTGTGAAGGCCATAGCATATGATTCACATCATTTTCATACTCATCAAACCATTCAGTGACCCCTTGTGCCTGGTGAATTGGTGAATTGTCATCCTGGAAGAGACCACTGCCATCATCAGGATAGAAATGTTTCATCATAGGATAAAGGTGATGACTCAGAACAACTTTGTAGTGATAAGCAGTGACTCTTCCCTCTAAGGGGACAAGTGGACCCAAACCATGCCAGCAAAATGCCCCCCACAGCATAACAGAGCCACCAGATCCCCTCACTATAGGGGTCAAATATTCAGACCTGTACCAGTTTTTCCTTTAGTCACCCGTTTGTATATCTTAATCCTCATGGAGTGATCCCCACAAGGACCTACTGTTGTTTTGCTTGTTTAACAAAATCATTTAAAAAATATATATGAAACGAAATTAAAAATAGTTTTAAAAAAGTAGTTTATTTATAAATAAATAAATATACCATAAATAATACTTTTAATTAATTAAAAATATGACCTCTATATAAAATAAGTCTTCTGATTAAGACTACAAAAGCCAACATTAAGGACATCATTTTATATGTAAAATATTTAAATATTAGATATTATAATATATGAGGTACACAAACAGTAGTGTATGTTTTTCCTGTAGGACTCAACTTTCAAGTGTGTTTGTGTTTTGGATAGATGGAGCTGAGGGTCATACACCTGCAGATGAGCATTTCACCATCTGATATTTTGAAATTTGAGACCTCCACTCTTTTCTTTAAAACGATTTGCAGTACACAATGCAGCAGTATTTACATTGCCATGCTCCTACATCACCATTTGTGCACTCATCTCCTTTCATCCAGTTACGTGTTGTGTTGAAATATGCTCACAAACTAAATAATACCCTAATGATGAACTGTCTTCAAAATATTTACTCTTGTAGATGTCTCAAAACTCTAAAACACAAATTTGCTAACACCATAAAAAGCAAATGTTTGTAGCCTGTCCAGAAACAGGAGCCAAGTAAAGTCAGCAGTCCAATCTGACCTCCTATAATTACTTACTACAACTTATAACTTATCAAATCATATCTAACTAATTAGTATCATGTATTTTAGACTATTGCTCCTGTATAGTTGATATCAATTACAAAGCACCAGCTAGGATTTTAATTTGTACACACACACTGCAAACTCCAGTCTACTTAGGCAGACTCAAAACCACAGTTACAATAATTTATAGATCTTTTAGATAATACTACATTAAAAGTAAAATGTTTTCACTCATACAGTATAAACAGATGTTACAAGTGTTTTATCACAGAACTATGACAGAATAATCAGTTATTAGTCATTGCGTGTCGAGCTGAACCTACTGAACTCAGTGCACTGTCAATCTCAATCTACACGGGTGAGAGGAGGGGCTGATTTATTGGAATATAACCTAACTTTTTGTTGGTGGAAACCACCCAAATGCGGCAGAAGGTGGCTGATATTGATCACAACCTGCCCAAAACCGTTTTTACCCATGAAATTAAATAAAAAGTAGCCCAGAAAACCACCCTATCTGGCAAAACCGCACTCACCCCAGCCAACCCCCTACGACTACGGTGTGGTAGAAGAAAGTAGCACTTCCAGGACTTAATAGAACGTTGGTAAAGAACATGATCCAGGCAGAAATGATGTTTCTGTGGCAGTGGCGGCAAGAACCGAGGATTGGCGGGGATTGTAACAACTACTACTTATCCATATAACAGAATCAATGATTTTCTTTGCGTTTGTGTGATCGGTATCAGTAACATCTTCTTGATCCTCATAGAATGATCGACCATTTATAGCAAACAATGACACGCACTAGACATACATTTTACTCTATTTTTCCTTTACCCAGACTGACGAATGGAGGCTTGTAGACTGTAGAAGTTGCTGCCAGAGGAACTTCAACAAGGGAATTCATTATCATCTTTTATAGCCACTTCTTCAAACACATTTTATTGTCCGCCTTTGATTATGATGTCTTTTACCTCATTTTATTTCACATATATTTTTCAAACTGTTTGATCTCCGTTTAATCCCCTGTTTTTATCCATCTTTCATTATTTGTACAGTTTTATGATTTCCTCTGAAAACATTTTGTGAACCAGGATTTCAGAGATGTGCTATATAAATAAAATTCCCTATTAAACGAACACCGTCATGATTCTTGGGTCGTCCTGTTGCTTATTAGCAATGCATTTCCTTGTGATGATGACTGACCAAGGTTCGTAGATTACCCACCTTTTAATTTTGAACTACATCACTGGTTGGATGGAACTCTGAAGTGAGTAAGAAATTGGAAGCATGTGTTTTTTTGCATGTTTCATTATGTCTTGGCCTGGCGTACCTACAACCGTATTATCCTGTTACATGTTTGCACTGCATTTCATTCACATGCTGCAAACAAATGTTATGATGGGCTGTCAAAGGTGGGGGGAAAGTCATGGAGCTGGTCCACGATGGGCAAACATATAAGAAACAAATCTGAACTAAACATATTAACCATCCTGATCAGACTGCTCTGTTCTACCTGCAGGACGGTGATATCAAACCATCTGTTTAAACGAGAAGCAGATTTGTGGGGATAGTGCGAGAGTTACCCCCTTTGATTGAATCAGGTCAATAAGCCGAATTCCAAATTTTTGATCAGAATGTGGGGGTGGATAGCATGGGGTAACGTCACCACATACTTTGCGGTGAGTCATAGGCTGGAGGCGAGAGGGCTGAAAAAAGGGGGGGCTATGGAGTGACCTTATGATGTTGTAATTTAACGTAGAGCATGTCACTTTGTCTAAAAATAACAGCCAGTTCAGACTGAAATAGCAGGTCTATTTCTGTTTGGTGTTTCTGTTGGACGCCTCTGGGGCGCTCTCTCCGGGGGTGTGCATGCTAGCAAGGGAGAGCAGGAGCAGGAGGAAGGGAGAGAATGTGTTGTTTTGTTTTTCATTCTTTCCGCCTTAAAAGAGGAGGGGGAATCTGGAAAAGAAAAGAAAAAAAAGAAGAAGAAGAAGAAGAAGAAGGGAGCAGCCGAAACCTTTTCAATCATCCCTGCAAACTATCCACAGTTGTCTAAACCATTAAACTCTCAGTTTGAAATGAGTCTTCTCTTGCAGCAGTGGCAAAGACTGAGAACATTCTTTTGGGGGAAAAGCTGGTCATTTTGATTTAAGACTGGGGTCCCAGCTAGCTTGGCTCTACAGTATGTCACCCCAGTCAACAATGTGCTCTAATGACTGGAAGCAAATTGATACCATTTGTCTCGGAAAGCTCCCCTCGGTCTGGAACATTGGGTTTAAGCTTACAGCTAAGCCCTGGATGTGTGACGTGATTACGAAGAAGGTCAAGAATTATCATTTTTCACTGTGATTCTTTTTGTACAGTCCAGTTGGATACAGGGGCTATGAATCATCGCAACATGAATATACTGTATTACTCATTCTCCTTAAACTGACTGTTGCAGCCTCTTCAGCCCCCCCCTCCACACACACACACACACTCACACTCACTCCCTCTCTGCTCCGCACACAGTGATGTACCGTACTTAAAGGAACCCCTGTTTAGGTTGACTTGCCTTTAAAAGCCTCGCTGCTATAACAACTTCCTCAAGCCTTTTTCTGTCCCAAACACAGACGGAGGAATGTGTGTTTTACGAAAACAGACTCAATCCACCATGCAGGATATTAGGCCACAACATAGGCTGACAGTAACGTGTGTGAGTACAACAACAGAGCAGCATGTACTGTGGCAAACTACAGCAGCTATTCTTAGCACTCACGGTTCGACTTAAAAGCACAAACCACCCATACCTTGTGAATATGAAATCCTATTTCCTAAAACAACTAACTTGTAGCAGCAAATACATTTTGTAAGAAAGTGCTCTGATTATGTTTTTATCAACATAATGTTGTAAAATGGTATCTGCAAAATGTTTTTAGTACAAGTACAAGTATTAAAAAATGTTCAACATATTTCATATGTCATTCATTCAATATCCACTGCTGGCAATGAAAGCATGATTAATGTTGAAATGGTTATGGCAACCCAAATGTCCTGATTCAAGGTCAGGAAAGATTGTGGCCTTGGTTAAATATAGGGAAAGTCAACACTGAACAAAACAGAACACACTGCCTTTTTAGAATACTTAATAAAATACCAAAATCACAATCTTTCTCTATCCTTAAAGCTGCATTAATTTAATGTTGGTCACTTGGGGGCAGTGTTGCAAGCTAAAAACAACACCTTATCACCTTTTAAAGCCAATGTGTTAGCAAACAATTGCCTGTTTACACATCCAGCAGACACAGTAACATTAGCATTCATTTAGAGTTGTCTTACTGGCCAACCTTTTAATTCTGCTGTGGTCTCTACCAACTCCTGAGACACATATCTGACTCTTTAGCTGCTAAATTATCCACTATGTTCACCAGCTAGTTCCTAACTTGTCTGCTGTTAGGTGCTGAGCAGGTACAGTACAGTTGGTTTGCTGACAACACCTGCCATCTTCAGCTGATAACGGGGTTGATGGGAGTGAAGTTGTGGACCAGGAAACAAAAACAATCAGCTAAAAGTGAATGGGAAGCTAAAAGGCTCTTTAGAGCTGCAGAGTTGGTGATTATTCTCAGTTTTAACCAATTTAGACTTGAAAATGAGTATATTATTATTTGTGATATCCTGTTTTTTACTAGTAAAAGGTTTTGAATCTTAGTTGAACCATTCTTCACATAGTGATAATTATTGTCTGGGAGTAGCCTTTTACCCCCTCCTGTTTTAACTCTTGATTACATCACTCTATTGTAAACTGTCTTTACTATTGTCTAAAATGTAAAACTGACTCAGTCATTGTTAACAACTGTATTTGCATACTGTATGATCACTGCCTCTTGGCCCACAGTAGTATACCATTAAAAAGTGTAACTTCACCTCCAGGTCTGAGCCTAACTCCACCCACTTCATCATTTACTAAAAAGTGGGCAAGGGGCTGAGGGGGGGCTGTGGGTGGATGTGTGAGGCTGGACAGGAGTTGCTCAGTGACATCCACTGGCCAGAGGGGAAAAAAAATAAATAAATAAGAGGAAGACAAACAGTGCGACAACATTTAAACGAACAAGTCATTTTTAAAAACACTGTCTGTGTTTAACTTGGTTTATTTTCACATGAAGACAGATTTAGCTTCAGCAGCTAACAGCAGCATTGACCTGCTGGAGGAAATCTCCATCTGTTACTGTCCACAGAAGTCAGAGCTGCTGGCAGCCACAAAAACAACAGAAATCGTCTTCGCATTTCGTCCTGTAGCTCTTTAAATCTCCAGCTGTTTGTTCCTGGAATTATTTGCTGGTAAAATCTTGTTTCAAAACATTAAATCGTGGTGTAACCAGAGCTCCACTGTTACTGAACCTGCCTGCAGTGGACAGGTTCAGGACAAGATTTTACCAGCTGATAACTGCAGGAACAGACAGCCGGAGAGTTAAAGAGCTATAGGATGAAATGCAAAGAGGAGTTCTGTTGTTTTTGTGGCTGCCAGCTGCTCTTCCTCCCATGGACAGTCACAAACAGAGAGATTTAAAGGGCTGATTTAAAACAGCAGATGACATGTAGAGCCATCTTCAACCCATGAAATGCAGACTTTTAAAAAGTTGGTGTCAATGTCAATATTAATACCAGTATTGAAATGTTTCATCACAGTACAGTCATATAATCTACTTTACAGCTCAAAAAACACGTTTAAGTGTGCTCTTTAAACACACCACTCCACAACAAAGGATTTTAAGTGATTTCTTTAACACCTTTTGCGGTATATATATTATTTTTGATTCAAAGTATTGATTAGTGCAGCTTTAACCAAGTGTTTTTATAGTCTAAATGTGAAACCTGGTCTCCTGTGTTTTGTACGCCCAACCCTCCACCACAACCTGCTACCTAAGACTGATGTTGTACATCCTTGATTGGATAAATCATTGCCTATGAAGGTAATCCAGGCAGCAAGAGTGTTGCCTGCAAAGGAAATTGCTAGTATATAAATGTATTTTGTAGGAGATAGGGTTGGAATACAGTGTAAATTTCGGGGATTATGGTTACAACGATGCCAGACCAGTTCAGTAGTCAATAGCGAAGAGTTTATTTTCAGCTGAAGCTTGATTTGTTTTCTTTCGTGAGTCAAATAACCAGCTAGCGTCTGGCTTGCGGATCTGCACAGGCCTGCCCTGTTATGTGCTGTATATATATTTTATGCAATCTCATCCTTCATGCTCTTAGTACATCTCCGCATCAATTTCACAACAGGCCTTTCTCAAATTCTCTCATTCTCTCTGAATATATTTCTACAGACGGCTCCCCATTAATAAAGCTGTCAGGTGAGAAAATAAAGCTTATTTTTTACCAGTAATACCATCCGTCGTGTAGAATTTGTGCCTCAAAAAGCAACGATAAGTCCACCCCATGATTATTTAGTCTATATTATGAGAAATATTGACGTGAAACTCCATCACCTGGTTCAAATATGAGCGACTGTGTCTGCCAGTGCTCGTCTGAGAGGGAACATTCGGATGCCAATTGAATGAGGAACTCCCTCATGAGATGGTCTGATGACAGGGTCAGATTGACTTGAAAGCTTGGAGGAGTTCACGTCTGGGTTTGAGTGTGCCAAATTGCAATATTGCCAGACATGTAATCACGGTATGGATGTTGCGTTGTGGTAGAATTCATACTGCGCACCGGGTTAACATTGGATCCAGCTCTCTGGGTTGCACAACACAGCAGTGGCACTTCTTGCTTTAAAGCGTGATCTCTCAGTGATCTCATCGCTAATGATAACTGACTCAACTCCAAACACAAGAGGGGTGAGAGATTAAAACGCTACGAGGCACCTACAGTGCAGCTACAGTAAAACAGGTCCATGATGTAATGTTTCTCAAAAGCAACAGGGCGAGGTTTAAACACATGAAAGTCCAGGACCAATTGGAAACAGATTTGACCTGACAAGTGTGATTGTAGCCTGTTGTTTCAAGACAAGACCTGTCTGTGCGCATGTGTGTGAAAGAGCGAGAGAGAGGAGAGATAGCACTGGGGAGTTAGGTGGCAGGCCTCAAATTTCTTTTTACCATCCATGAAATCCACAAACACCAAGCAGCCAGGGGAGTCTTAAGAGATGGAGATGAGCCTCAAGGTGCAGCTGATGAACGTGCAGGACCAGCCAAGCAACATAAAAAGAGAGATCTGTGTAGCCATTGAAGTGAATTTCAACCAGTTGTTTCTAATTAGGTCCGGCTCCTGGGATCAGCCCAGAAGATACGTTCCTCCTGAATGTCTCTGCTTCTATAAACAACCCTCCTCTGGTTCTTGAGCTGACTGGGGCCTCAGACCTGGCCCTCGAAGCTCACCTATGCCAAGGTGTCTACAAAGCTTTGCTACTTGCTGCACTTTTGACCACAAATGACTACTAATGATCATATCTGGAATATTTATTGAGGACAAACAGAAAAAAAATCTGTCAGAGTTAATAGTAGAAGATCAGTGGTCATTTGATTTAGTCTTTGGATGGACATGTTTATTAGTTTTAGCCACATTTGGCTAAAACTAATAAATAAATAGCCACTTGATTAAAACTTAACAGTTTTTGTACAGATAAAACTAATGACATATAGCATGTTAATTAACGAGTTTTAGAGGGGAGGATTTTGTTATGTTTGGACAGAGCTGCCAAGTTTTCCAGTCTTTGTAGTAAGCTAAGCTAAACGGCTTGTGGTGTTAGCTTCATATTTATCATGCAGACATGAGAAAAGTCATCATCAAATAAGTTAAAATATTATTTTGGCACAGTAATATTCCTTTAGTGAACATCTTGAGGAAGATTTAAAAAGTAGACTAAACTAATGTGATAGCGGATGTCACATTAGCTTACTTTTTTATAAACGGCCTGCATGTTTTCATAGTTTGTGCCAACTGTTTTGTTGCTGCTTCTTTTTTCAGTGGGATTGTACATGACATTAGTCCATAAATCCATTATTTTTCCTTCCAGGAACCGCTAACGTCAGCTAACATTACTGGCAGAGACATAATGGTACCGAAATGCGAGATGCTGCTTGTTAGCGCAATAGGTCAAGCAGCTAAATCAACTGGAGATATTTTTGGGCGGCAGAGGACACAATATGTGGTTCCACATGCCCGTGCAGGTCATTGAAGAAAACTTCATTAAAACAGTATTTGTCTATTCATCTGTCTTTCACATTATAATTCAGTTTTTACTCATTACAATATAATACATTTTGTTATAGTTTTCAAAGGCCACTGATAACTTAGCTTTAGCTTTGGTGAAATTAACACTGGAGCAGATGAAAGCAGCCTGTGTTATTGCTAAAGAGATGTAACCCTGCATCTGTGTAACAGGGCCATCATCTTTCAGAGAGCAGTGCTCCAGTGTTTCCATTTCGAGTTTTACTCAGCACGCCAGTTGTTTTCCTCATTTATCACCCATCTGTCTCCTCTGACTTCTTTTTCATTTGTTCTCTCTTCCAACACAATTTTCTTTTCATTTCTCTTGATTCCTTCACTTTAACCGTTACCTTTCTCTCCTGTGCACAAGGACTAATCGCCACCTCTCCCCTTGAGTTAGAAAAACAAGTTCACCTTTGCATTATCACCCCAAACGTCTGCTCAGGCTATTATCATCTTCTTAAGTTACCTATCCAAAGCCCACAGTTATGAATCTTAATACTGTGTGCCTTTGAAGCCGGTATCACAATGCATACTTTAGTGAAATATCTTCATCCTTTTCTACCACACTTTGATCACTAAGTAGGAGTGAAGCACAAAACCTGTTACAAGAACTCAAAATTGGACAAGTCAAGCAGAGGACAGGCAAGATTTGCAATCCTTTATGAATGACACAGCACAATATTATTTCACTGATATTTATGTTTTAGCTTTGTTTTTCCAGATTGCTTCGTTTTATAAAGCTGAAGTTCTGAATAAAAAGAACCCAGATACATACAGTATTCTAATTCTGTTATAAATTAGCTTCAGTCCGCTCCTGACGCGGAAGATGAGAGAAGATATATTGCATAACTCACACTGAGTCGTCGGTGGAGGCTTGATACAGCAGCGGGGTAATCCTGATCCAGCGAGGGGGTGTCCTCACCCGGCCCTGCTGCTCCACATGTACAACTCTTGCTGTGTGTGTGTGTTTGTGTGTGTAAAGCAACGTGTTCTCTCCTCCCAGCAGTCTGAAGCACTCTTTAAGGCTATTTATAATCAGCGTTTTTGTTTGCAGACTGGGTTGTTACCTCCACTCGCTTATCTTTGAGTTATTTGATAGAGTAGTGAGGTCATTGGATAAGAGTGGTTTCGACAAAACGAGCGTGCAGTCACTGGGAATTGATGAGTTCCAGTGGCTCAATGGCTAAGTAATCATTCAGGCAAGTGTAACCACTCCTTCATTTTATCTGCCTTGATCTTGAACTGTTCCACAATATCTCAGGTTCAAATTTGGGGAATCTAGACTCACCAGTGATAGATGTTTTGCCTCTGTCACCCTGTTGGTTTCCTTGTGAAACAGTTCCTTCAAGTTGCCTCTCTGACTTGAGCAACTGACCCGCAAGATAAAAGTAACTATTTTCAGTAAATATATTGAATTTGGGTGTTTCTATTTGACCACAGATTGACATTTACTGACATACAGTAACTGATGAAACTGATTTAAAGCTGCATTTTCTTTCGTTACTTGGGTGCATATCCAAACTCCACAACAAGATAACAATCATTCACATTTGACATCAAATGGCCCTCTCAAGTTGAAACGGCTAACATGTTGTCTGTTTACACAACAAGCTAGCATCAAGCCACATTAGCGTTCATTTGCAATCATGTTTTTGGTCACCTATTGAATGTAAGGCAAATATTCACTCTCAATCTAGCTCTGTTTTGACCTCCACCAACTCCTACGAAAAATACCTGGCTTTTCACCTTCTAAAAACGCAATGTTCACCAGCTAGTAGCTAGCTACTATTGTTTGCGATTTGGTGCTGGGCAGGTAGTGTATGTTGGGGTTATCAAAGTATTTTTGCTAAGAACAGCTGCTTGAAATTGGGTTGACGAAAAGAGTGAGACTGATCCAAAAAATTTCATGTTGTAAAATCAAAACAATGAGCTAATACGAAGAAGCTTACAAAGACACCAAAATGCAGATAATTCTCTGTGGGTTTCACACCCCTTTAACAAAGTAATCATTTGACCAGTTGTTCATAAAAATATTGGTTAATCCAGCTTTAAAATCTGGATTTACTACCATAATTTAACATCTATGCAACCTTATACAGTAAGACCTTTATGTACACTTGACTTGGACTACTAATGTACATTGTACTACTGGGCACTATCATTGAAATCTTTTCTTCATGCTCTTTTATTTTCTTATTTTATTTTCCTACAGGTCTGTGGCCAGGACTACTGAGACCATGAGAAGTCAACACAATTGTTTTACTTATATTTTCTGCCAGCTTTATTTAAATAGAGCAGTTTCTGAGGGAAATTCCTCTGAAAATCATCAACTGCTTATATATAATTATAAAGGAATTACAGACCAATAATATAAAGCCTTTTTTTTTTGTTTTTTTTGTTTTTTTGTTTTGCCAACATAAGTCTAAATGCCCTGCCAAGAAGAAAATTCTGATTGAGAACTTTGATTGAGAATCTTGCTGGAAAAATACTGGGCCTAAAAGTATTGGAATCAGTTCTAAAAATGTGGATTTTAGTTAACTGTAGGAAAAATGGCTCCAAGGTCACTAAAACCTACAAATTCCCAGACAAATTGCTCAAGACATAACCTCAGTGTCCTCACTATAACTACAGTCCTGCTTACCTACCTCTTTGAGTGACCTTATCTTATTTGTTTCCTGATTTATGTGACTTGGCCGATATAAGAATGCCATTTCTCATTGGGATTAATAAAGGGCTCTATTTATCTATCTATCTATCTTTTTTTATTAACTTGTTTTGGATACATGTGTAATTACAGACACATAGCCAACTTTCTTTAACGTCAATTTTTATAATTTTTCTTTCTTAAAGATATGAGTTTGACAGACAGTCCAACTCCTGGGAAAAGTGGCATTGCAGCAGGGTGGAAGGCATTAAGAGCTTTCAGCGACGCCCCAAGGCAGGCTCATGTGATACCCTGTAAGAGAAGGGCTAATATTTTACAGTCAGCTTGGTATTTACCAGAAGCTTGTATCGTTCACCTCGGATCAAGACCAAAGTATCAAAACATTCTGAGGATGAGCATTGAACCTGCTTTTCAGCTCTCTTCCGAGGATAAGGCCCCTTTACTTATCAACGAGGGGTTCAGTCATTGGTCATGGGGAGTACAAAGAGGCAGAAGAGAAAAACTCAGATGTCAAAATTTGGGGGGTAAAACTTGGATGCTTAACATGACGTTGAAGTTAGGCATGTAAAATGTGACACCACAAGAACTCTTGCCTATGAGCCACAGCCGTGACGTAATCCATGATACATAGCACTAAAATGTAGAAAATCCTCTTTTGTAAAACACGAGAGGGAGAAGTCAGCCTGTTTGATTGATGGAATTGTTACAGAGTCTACTTAACAATCCTCTAAATTTAGATCTGATTTCGTATCCCTGTTCTGAACATGGATTTCTGGCCTGCGACCCAGGCATTACCTCAGCTGTGCAGCTTTGAGTGAGTGCGGTGTACTTGAAGACTGGGCAGAGAGGCCGCTGTCATCCAGTCGTAATAGCTGCTATTGGTATGTTGAACTCAGCCCAGCCTGCAGTGTAATGGCAAAACAAGCACAATTGTTCACATCCAGATATATTATTCCCGCTGCTGCAAACTGAAAACATGCTCATGTTAGTGTGGGCCTGTTCATGCAGGGAGGTAAAGAGGGCCAAAGGAGCCAGGTGGTCTGGGTTTCCTCAAAGCCTCTCTTTCACTCGTGTATCTTTATTTGCATTTTGACAAATGGTCCTGTTGCTGTGAATAAAGCGCAGTGCATCGAGTCCACGTTATGAGCTGTATGTTGATGTAAGAGAAGAAAGAAAGGAGAGATGACGGCATAAGCTCAGGATATTATTTGAACTTCATTTGAATTAAAAGATACATATATACATAAACATTTGAAATCAAGGAATTAAATCATTGGGGAGAATGGGAAAAAACACTTTTTAAAAACATACATGTGATAAAGCTGCTCTAAAAAACATTTTTGTACTTACAATGGATCAATGATTACTCGTCATGTTAAAGGGTTTGTCCCTATAGGCAAAGTCAAAGAGAATTATCATCCAGCTCTGCAGTTGCCCTCAGAGTTTTAGCGTCTTTCAGCTCATTGTTTTGGTTCTACAGCCCACAACTTTACTATGTATGTTGTATGTCAGTCTCACTGCTCTCATCAACCCTGTTAACAGCCACAGCAGGTAAGCTGTTTTTAGTTAAAGCTTTGACAAACCCACTGTATGCTACCTGCGAAGCACACACCAGACAGACACACTTATACCAGCATATAGCTGGTGAGCACAGTGGAGCACTGCCAAAGAGTCAGATATTTCCCTCAGAAGTTGCGACAGAGCAGAACAGAGCTAAAAGGAAAGAGAACATTGGATTTACTTTTGCCAGGTGAATACAAACATGACATAAATGCTAATGTTGCTCCATGTGTGCTGGATAAGTAATTTTTTTTTTTGCTAACATGTTTGCCGTAGCAACTTTCCGAGGAGATAATGTTGTGTTCATAGCTTGTTGCGCCAAAAATTATTATTGCTGGCTGAAAGGTTAATTTTGGTTCATTACAACTTGGATATTATTTTTTGTAGTTTTGGCCATCATTCCTACATAACATAGCACAGACCTGGTTAATGTTAAGATCTGGAGACTTCAGGTTTTAAACAAACCCCCACCTTAGCCAAAATGATATGGAAGATAAAACAAATGTCTTTTTTTAAAAAAAACAAACAAACAAAAAAAAACCTATCTTTTTAAACATCCATCACAGTTTTCAGACAGACTTCCTGGTTCAACTTTAACCACACTTACAGTGATTGTTCGTGTATAGTTTTCCTGTGCAATGGAAATAAATGAAGTGGTTTAGATAATCTGGCTAAACTGTTAGCACGTCTGACTGCTTTTGTTTTAGACTTGGACTTAATTATAGCGATGCTTCCACATTTCCAGATCTCAGCAATGTACAATGTTATCCTAACTGATAGAAATGGTGGCCAAAACTATGTAAATAAGACTCAAGTTGTAATAAATCAGAATTATCCTTTAACTGTGTGGATTTGGACCCCTGATGTTCCTCCTTGCACTGACTGAACTACACTGCCTCCCACAAACTCGACCCAAACCCACAGACTACAGATGCCCAGACTCTCTCCACTGTATAAATACCTTTAACAGGGACTGTAAGCAGCACTCTAATGACACTGGCACCAGAAGCAAGGAGATTCCAGAGAAACCCAATTCTTTCCATATCAAAATAATATAGTATATATAAAAGACTGTAAACAACATTAGTGGTTGTTTTCTGCTCTTCTGATTTTCAGTTTGAGGAACAATCATTTAATTCCAACTACTGCAATGGTTTGTCTTTGTTGAAGTTACATTAGTAATGCACTGGATTTTCCTGTCAGATTCCTTCTGACTTCCACAATATAATGTGATGAGGGTGCATAGTAAGTAGCCTACTTTAGAGCATGATATGTGCATACGGTTAAAAAAAAAAAAAAAAAGCCTTTCATTTACTGCACTTTTATGCACAGGAGGCTTATCCAGTAATGAAAAGCATGTTTCCAGGTTGCAGACGTTGTCACATACCCGGGCATGAATGTGGTAATCAATACTTTATCAACACCTATGATATTCAACATATGAGGTCTTTTTTTGTTAAACAGTACCGTCATTTTTTCATGGTTGATTTCTGTTGCGTTTACTGCATTTCACACTTTAAATAGCATGAAAGAATTCAATGTTAGCATTTACAGTGACGCTATGTTTATGTTGAGAGTATTTCTTTCTACAACCTGTGTGATGTGATTAAGTTCTTGTGAAGGAATTTCAGGAAAACAAGAGTAAAATCTTATTTTTAGAACAATAGCAAACATACTGTTCACACGTTCCACAAATGACATGAATATTTCATGACATAACTTGTATAATGAGCATTCAAAACGGATTTCATCACACTTCATGACGTGAGTCGTACATGGAACAGAGGAGACGTAGCGTGCTATTTACATCAGGCCTGACTTTAAAAATAAGCATTCTCCCATTTCCCATGAAACTGAGTTTTGGTGCTTGAATTGCTCAAACCCAGTGCAGTGAAATGATTTCTGCTGGGTTATCTATTAGCAGCACTGGCAGCCAAAAGATTACTCATTTTAATGTTCCTGATAGTATGACAAAGTCTAAAAAAATGATTGAATTACGAATAAATTAAACACTGTTTTCCCAAAGAATTCACAAGATAGTGCTTTTAAGTTGCTCTGTTTTATAACATTCTCTTGACCTTTTATTAGACTGAAAGTAGAGTAGATGCAATGCTTCATGGGAAATCAAAAGCACAAAATGTTATGAACTCACTCACATGCTATCAGACATTAAGAGCCCATTTTCCACTGAAATATCTGAAATACGTAAAAGCACACAATTGATATTCAGTGATTCCACATAACCCAGACTGAAAAACTCTTATCTTGATTTAAGATTGATTTTTGCCTTCAAAGCGCTGACATCAAACAGGGAGAACATAGGTTTTTATCCACCGTGCTTTCACCTGCGTGTGTAAACAACATCCAGCAGTGTCTTTAATACATCAAATGAGTTTGATGCATATTCTTTTTTAGCCAAGATAAACATTACACTGTTGCTTTTAAATCTAGGAGGACATCTTGGGACAGCCAGCCAGGGTGTAGAGATTACAGGGGAAACTAATTTATGATTCCTTTCTCATCTGACTTGGCAGTTTCAGGGCTGAGGAGAAACACTGCAAAGCCCCTGGTGTCTGAGCCAGCAGGTAAAGTTATTGTTCTTTTATTATGTCTTAAACCATTCAATTATAACAATTAAATATATGGTTAATTCAAGACTTTACACTTTACAAATGTTCAAACATATTTCTTTGTACTTGTCATGGAGCTAGTGTCTCAGTAAACCATGACAGTGTGACAGTGAGCCAACATGTGCTCTACCAGGACCCTGAAACTGAAACAGCTAAATGGAATTCAGCCATCATTTACTGTATTTTATTATTTACACCTGTGATTTTCCTACTGTAACATATCAAAATGTCTTCCATGATAAAGGCCAATGATGCATGGCCAGAACAGCAGCAAGACTTATCTGAAAATGATATGAGTTGCTCTTGCTGCTGCTCATCCAAAACAAATTCAAAGAATACTGTGAAGTGTAAGGCTCTATATTTTGAGTATACAGCCTTTGATTTTTGGCTACTAAGGGCCAGAATAACTAGCTAGCAAGATGACTAACATATTAGCAAACAGTTTACTATTGTGACAAACCAGAAGACATGGCCCAACAAGTAGAACAATCATTTTTCTGGTTGCTTGACAAATGTCCCATGCCCAATATTCACTCTCCTTTTACCTCTGTTTTGGTCTCCACCAACTCCTGAGAAAAATATCTGTTCTTTAGCCAGTAAATGTGCAACTCTCCTCACCAGTTAGTCACTAACTGTCTGTCTGCTGTTTGCAGCTTTTTGTTGAAAACAGCTGCCTGCTGCTGAAGGGTCAATGAGGGCTAAATTTGTGGGCCAACCAAAAAACAAAACAAAACAATGAGATAAGAGGCTAAAGAGCTCTGTTGCGTGGAAGGATATTGCTATGTTGGGTGATGATTCTCTGTGGGTTTTTCTCTATAAGTGGCACCTTTCACATTACACATAATTGTTTGATCCATTGTTAATATGAAAATACTTTTTATATTCATCGAGGACAGCACACATCAATGTGATATACATGTGGTAAACTTAGCCAGGAGGCTAATTTTCATTTGCAAATAATTTTCAAAATGGCCACTTAGATACACATTAGAAGAACTTCGTGACATTTTTGTGAGTTCTTGTAGTAAAAAAGAAAAAGTTTTACTATTAGAGAAGTTTGGAGACTTCCTATTGATTTCAATATGTTTTTGGATCCAGCATCAAACAGTAGCCATTATACATTAAGAACTGCATCTCAGCACTCCACATTTAACCAGCCTAAATATATGAAAGGGACGAAAAAAAAATATCTATAAAGGCTAATGAAATGTAATACGTTGACGCAAAAAATTTGAGTAGAGGCGCTTTAAGTTCAAGCTTTTTTTCAGGGCCAGACATAACACTGATTGTATAGGTGTTGTCTTTTGTGTAATGAAATAAGACATCTGTCAAGCACTCTGAGTGCCATTATCTCTAGCCATGGAATACACATGCACATATTCTCCACCTTTAGGACAAGCACGCGCCATCCAGCAGGTTTTTTAGTGAGTGGAGAGGGGTGAAGGAAATGATCCATCACTCAGGGTAAACTCTAAACAGCCTAATGACACGTGGCAATATAAAATGGAAAATTCAAATAAACACCAGTGGGCCTGTTTGGAGGCACTCCTGGTACAATAGCCCAAACACTGGGCATTTGAGTAATCATTACTAGTCATAACTCAGCACACTGGAGATGTTAAATAAACAGTATACTTCTGTAAGGCATATACAACAAGGCCCAAATTTACTTTAGCCGTATCACAGGAATCTGTGAGGTAAAGGACACTCACCAGCCATGCCAGAGACAGTATCTTTTAATGTCATGTCATGTCTTTTCATCAACAGCGGACCCTTTCTGTTAGCTTGTTAGAAAAACTTACTACTGCATGCCTTGGTGGCCTCCAAGCTGATTTGTGGGTGTTGCATGACATAACAAGAAACCCAAACTGTTTCGAAACCTTCAGAACAGTCTATACATAGTCTGTCTGATTTACAACACATCTGTGCCTCAAAGAGCGCTACAGCACATACTGTATCACCATTTCCAGCTCGCTTGTTTTGCCAGCTATACCTCTGTGTTTTAGTTCAACTGCAGAAAAAAAAAGTAGAAAATAATTTTCACTATTACTCAAGCTTGTTATAGGCCCAGAAATGATTTATAAAACCATAAGCTGGGGAGCATCCAGGGAGCGATGTGGACGCTGACCTCATAGGTGAAACCCTGCCTCTAATTTGATCCTAATTGGGCTTGATTACACGGCTATTAGGAAGAGTTCTCCGAACCCAGCCAGGCCGAGCCCTGCGGTGGGGTTAACACTGTTGCCAGATACTGTTATGAAGCCCAGGTAAGGTGTCACCGCAGGGCTAAAACCCAGTGGGCCCTCAGTTAGAGCTGAAATTGAGGCTATTACATTACTGCTATTCCTGAGTACAATTTTATGCAATTTAAAAATGGACAAAGAGGAATAATCACTTAATAAATAATGTTCTTAAAAGATTACAGCGTGGTTATTGAAAATTACCTTGTGCAATAGAACAGTAGTCTGTAACATTGTTCACTTTTTCTCCATATTGGGGAACAACAAATGTTAGCCAGAGTTTGATCCATGTTCACAATATAAATCCAAGATGTGACTACCCTGTGTATAATGGGTTTCATACTGTACATGCAAAGACTTCTATTAACTCTCAATGATATGTGTGAAAAAAGCCTTACATTTATGTCATTCTGCTGGTCCCCTGATAGCCATTACTAACCCAATATCCTGTTTCAGAGAGCACGAGCCTCCAGCATGTTACTTTTGGCCCCTCACCAAATCGCAAAGTATGAAAATTACCCATCTAGTCATGGCCTGCAGCTCTTTAAAAGCCATCAGCGTTCCTTTGACAAACCTCCACATGGCTCAGAGGGCCAGATCTGACTGGCAGAACACGACTCTGCCCACCGTCACCACCAACCACAAAACCTCTCACCTCCCTCACCCTCCGGAGGAACAAAGTAACCAGGGTTCGTTTCGAGCCATTTGTAAGGCCGCATAATTCAACAACCACAAGGCCTGGCGATTATATGTGTGCGGAAAGCCCAGATAAACAGCATCGGCTTCCTCTCTGCTTGTTATCAGCTTTCTCATACACTCGCTGGCCTGAGTGTTACCCCCGCCTCGCTCAACGTGTCACATCCCTCTGGAGTGCCGGACCTAGAAATAGCTTGACATGTTGTCTCTGGGTGTGCTCTCCTTCTCTTTTTGTGAAGATGTGACACTAGAGGCCAGTACTACGCATTCCTATTATTGTAGTGGCTTCTGACAAACTCAGACAGTCACAGGAGGACCACTTATACTTTGAGTGCTGCATAATAATACGTTGTCACCTAGTTTGATGGGGCTTTCAAGAGAAGGAGCATTGCCTCATAACTGACAAATACAAGAAAATGTTGCCAGAGGTCGAGAAAAACAGCCAAAGATATGAATAGTTCCTCCTCTGATTTTACGAAACTGAAAACGTTCACCCTCACTCAGACTGAGTCAAGTATGATTAATGCTGCTGCTCTTGACATGAAGTGAACAAATGAATCAAGCTCCATCCAAACCAAGAAGGGAAAGCATCATTCAGAAGCATTTGGGATTACTGGCATTCCCGAGAGGCTGAGGTATTCATCAGATTCCTCAAACACATTCATGCACAAACAGCGTCAGGTGTCAGGTGCTGCTCTCAGCCCTGCCAGTGTCAGGTTAGTATCATTAAGAACGTCAGGCTTGGCGCTCTGAAGGGTTTGAGCGGCATCTGGCAACACACCAGGAACCAGGCTTTTGCTGAAACAGATGCTTGCCTTTATGAATTGTGGCATATCCTCAGTACCAGACTTTGCGTCACATTTCTCGGTTAGCCAGCTTTGCCAGGAATGACTTGGAACACAGTGTATAAAAGCTCTACTGCTCCAGAACTCATGCAAATGGGAAATGTGTGTGAGCGTCTGAATTGCAGATGAAGTGCGCTGAGGGAAACCGGATGCAAAATGAATCACATTTTCTATGTCCACTTGTGGTCTCCGCGTGGTTTTGGTGTTTTGCAGTGTTCGACGGCTGGTCATTGAAATTGCTTCCTTTGAAATCAAATAGTCCCAGTTAGCTCTGTGTGCTTAACTATCATCATCGAGAGAGCTGGTTTTGTTTGGCATCTCACCATCACATGTATGAGGTCATTGTCAGGCATACAGGCATGAAACTTCTGTTTATCTCACTGACGTGTGTGTGTGAGGTTTTGAAAAGGCATATGTGTGTGAAAAGGCGCTGTTGGTGTGTTATACTGCAGCCCCCTCCTGTGGTAATTGACAGCTCTATTAGTGTGGCTTACACATGCTCTAGCAAGCCATGAATTTATGTACTGGTGAAGCACCCATGTGTGGATGTGTGAATGTGTTTGCACCTTGATGTTTGCTGATCTTCTACATTCAGAATGGCACAGTGTACATGGATTATATTAAGAACTGATCTGGCTCCAGAGTGAATCCCTGAATTTGATATAAAAACGTAAAGGAGAATTCAGTTTTTAATACAATTAGGGTCTAATTTGCATATGTTTTGCCATCACTTCTATCAGTTATGATAACATTATGCTCACCAAAGTAATTGCTAAGATCTAGGAACATGGTGGCATCGCTAATTGTGAAGGGCGAGAAACATGAGCGGTTCAGGCAGATTATCTTAACCACTTTGGAGGTAAAACAGAGAGTGAGCACACATGTCAGTAAGAACCCTTCATTTTACGGGAAAACAGTGCACACAATAGTAGATACAACAGGTCAATGTCGAAGTAGGAATTTGCTGTGTTAAGTGTGATAACAGACAGATTGAGTGAGTTTGGCTAACCTGGAGGTTTGTTTAATACCTGTGATCATCTGCTTGCATTCCTTGCTGCCACTCTTCATCCATGCTAGCAGCATGGCTCTAAGGATGGCAATGTCAGTCTGTCTGTTTGTTGGTCTCTCCACCACTTTGGTCCAGACTGAAAGGGGTGAAGATTTTTTTAGTGAACTGTCCCAAAAACTATTAGATGGATTGTCATGAAATTTGGTCTATTCATTCATGTCCCCCTCAAGATGAATTGTAATCACTTTTGGTGATAACAATTCATCAAACTTTCAATTTGTCCTGTACTAATTAATACTAAACACAGCTAATGACATTCACATCAGCCTTAGTGCTAATTAGTAAATGTCAACATGCTAAACTAAGAAGGAGAACATGCTAAACATGATGCTAAACATCAGTATGGTAACCTTTTCATTGAGAGCATATTAGCAGTTAGCTTGAAGAATACAATGTTATTGGCACTGACAGAGTGATGGTCAAAACCCAAAAGTAAGATCCAAGTTATAATGACCTAGAATTTCATTTGCCTGTTAAAACAAGGCAGACATGCATGCCTCCATTTTTTTGATGAATCAGGAAGTGTGAAAACATGCGGCTGCTTTACTACCTGAATTGGAAAACAAAGACAAGAAGAAAGGTTTGCTCATCAGGTGTGTCTGAAGTCCAAACCAGACATGCTGGATATGGATCAAGGACAAGTCATTTAGAAACTTCAGTTAGACACAGAGGAATGTCTGCAAAGTCCCAGATTGTTGATATTGTTTGAGTAAGCTAACATGTGTGGAAATACATGACACACATTTTTGTACATGTTTGCCTGTTGAATTGCCGCCGTTTTCCAATCTATGAACTTAGTTTAGCTTTATTTAAAAGGAATGAGGATGTGTCGATGGACAGTTTTGGACAAATAACACTTATTTCTGCTGAATTCAATCCAACTCAGTTCTCTCACACTGGTGCCGTTACACATCTGAAAGCAATAACACAAGGAACAGAGAGAGGGACCGGCAAATTTTAGATGGTGAATGAAGAATTTTAACAAGTTAATAAATGCCTTTTTATACTGTACTTGTTTACAAGGTTTTATGTCAAATGGAAACAGGATAAACTTTACACAGTGAACTGAACTAACGCATCAAAAATAAAAAGAGCTTCATTACCATTAGTTTCGAATAGCTCCAGGGACATTTATTCTTTGTACACTTAATATTCTCATGTTATACTCTATTTTAATCCATATTCATGCTTTGTGTTTCAACTAACATGGACACAGATGTTGTGAAAGTGTGCCAGATGTCCTGAGGACAAGTGCTTCTGTCTTATTCAAATAGTTGTTTGATGCTTGTGCTCAGATAAATCTGAGGAACCACTTGTCCTTTTTAAAGAACATAAGCATTTTCAAAAGCCTAAAAAAGGAAGATATTTTTTACTCAAAATATTTAAAAGACTTTCCTTACTGCAAGTCTGCGCTATCATACTTTTGCCTAAATTCAAGCCTTACAGGGGCATGAAATAATCTAAGACCTTTACTGTCCTCTGCTGGTGACAGGTAGGAATTTTGGGTGGAGAGGTCCAAACTAAATGTCAATTGTCAGTGTCTTTGCTTTTTAGTTATTACAGTGATATGATTTAATCCTGATTTAGTTATGGATGTCTAATCCTTACTAAGCACTGCATTCACTCCCATTTATTTTCCACTAAGGACGTTTTGTAAATGTTCAGCCTCCTGATTGTATATCACTTTGCGCTATTTTTTTTCCTTCAGTTGAAGTGTTTATTTAACTTAAAGTCCACCTCCACTCAAATATGTTTTTCTTCTTGTTCCTTCAGTTGAATGTTTGAGCTTCTCTGTGCAGAATGATGTATGTGCAGAGTTTGTTTTCACATTCATCTGCTGAAAGTGGAAAGTTTCTCTGTGCTCACTGAATCACATTTTAATCGGTGGGCCTATGATCATGATTTGTGACATCACAACTAGTTTGGAAGCCAATCCTGGTCCAATATTCAACTCATACGAGTGTGATGTGGAAACTTGAAGCCTCCAGTGCACAAACACTGAGAATGAACTTTACAGTGAAGTAGGAAACATCTTGTGTCCAGCAGTTAAACTTCTGAAATGAAATATATATGTATAGATTCTGGATTTTTGTGAGGGAGAAGGAGCAGATGTAATTTAAAGGATTTTAAAATGGTAATTATACTATTTTGGTGGAAAAACCATATCATATACACATTGTTCCAAGTAGAATATTTTATGTCTTAATACATGTCTGAGGGGATCTTTAATGCTCATATTTCAGGCTGCATTTTGTAGTCCTGTTGAACTGTATTTCATAATACTGAGAGGTGTTTCTAATATTTTGTCCACCCCCCATTAATGTAATGTAACCAGAAGGACAAAATATTAGAAACACCTCCCATTATAACACAAAACAATTCAACAGCAGCACAAATTGCTTTGAGCTACAGGTAGTTCATAAACTGGCAACTTTAATGAAATAAATCATTGATTACTGTGGTATAAAAATGCAAAGTAATTTTGCTCTGTTGAGAATATCAAACAACCATCTGCATCATTCTAACCAAAACTCAATTAAAATTAAATTACATCTCAGGCTGATTACTCATTTCCAGGGACATTAATGAACAGAATCTTTTGAATTACTAGTTCCAAATTAAGAATATATTAATCATCTGTTTTGAAAATGAATTATCATTGATGAAACAAAATTGATTGGATAGCTTAACACATTAAACAACGTTTTTCATCACATCTTTTACTACAACTAAACCTGTATTTATCAAATACCAAAGAGCTGTTGTGCATTAACCTGTCCAGTGGTGAAAATGGACATTCAGAAAATGACTTCATGATGAGGTAAGCTCAGCATGATCTTCTTGTAATCCACTGAACTCTGAGCTGCCTGATCTGTGTTTAAAGATCCCCTCCAAACATGTTTAAAGATGTATAAAAATACTATGCGCTGATTAATAATTTGTGTTTGACAAAGCGGGGGAGACCACACCATCTGTCCCTGTTACACTTGGCTGTATTTCTTACTGTGCTCATTTGTTTGTTTAGACAGTATAATGTTGCCATGTGCAGCAGTGCTTTTGCATACTGTGTTAGTTTTTGTTTGTTTAGCATTGTTTTATTATATTAACAACTGCATTTGTGGTTTAATCAAGACAGACAAGTATTGTTTAAGCTCAGTTGCTGTTTACTGATTTAGTCTTGAGTTATAATTAGTTTGCTTTGGTACTTACCATACCCACCATGCTTTCAGGAGACAAAAGGGGAGTCCCCCCAGGACTTCCTGTATTTAAACTCTTTCTGACATCACCAGTGATGTTATGGGTTGTACCAAGTATGGGGGGAATTTATTGTATTTAGTTAAATGTTTGGTTTAGTATTAACGTGAGTTGTATTCATTTTGGCTTACGGTAGGGAATATATAGAGCATTGTTTAGACAATGTGTACTGATACAAGCAACATTGTTGTTTACCTGTTATAGGTGTGGAAGACTGAAACATCCCTGAGAGAAATATGGTTCTGCCTGGACAGATTGGAGGGCCTATTTAAGGGGAGAGTTGTTTTGAGATTGAGATACATGGATGTTTGTGTAGCTGTGTGCCCTGAGGTTTCCTGAGTTAAGCTAGTTAAGTTAGATTTTTTCCCCTCTTTCTTTCCTTTGTTTGGAGATACTTTTTTTTTTAAAGTCATTAACACTTTGGCTAAGCTTCCTTCCAATTTCTGATATGTTCTTTTTTTCTACATGAAAAGTTCAATTGTCTCATCAGATATTCTTGATATCAACTCCTTCTCCCTTGATGATAAAGCCAAAATCTATGAATATGCAAATACTGTTCATTTCAGGAGGTTTCAAGTTTCCACATCACACTTTTGTAAATTTCATATTGGACCACGATTGGCTCCAAACTAGTTGTGATGTTACAAATCATGCTTGTAGCTGCACACTTTTAACTGAGATTTGTGAGCATGGAGAAACTTTCCTCCTTCAGCAGATGAAACAAACTCTGCACATCCATCATTCTGCACAGAGAAGCTCAAACATGCAACTGAAGGAACAAAAAGCAGAACACATTTTGAGTCGAAGGGGATTTTAAGGTAAGGCAAACTTTCTTTAAGAAATGTATCCGGTCTGGCCAGTTATCTATTGAAAGCTATAGCCAGATACTCATTGAGTGACTGATATTGAGCAGCAACTTTGTCAGTCCCCTGTTGCCACTCTGTGCTTTTGGACTGTAATAGTCTTGCTTTAATTCTCCTTGCTGATCTAAAGATCAGCAAGGAGAATTAAGCCAGGCATTCCTGTTTTATGTATTTCAGTGTCCAGCCACCCAGCTTGATGTAGCCAGCAGTCCCCTCATATCAGCGACCAGGCGGCTCGTTTGATTCTGAAATGGAAAGTCTGGCTGCGATGGTTCTCTTTGGTCTGTCATCTTAATCTTCAAAGTCATTCAGAGGAACTGAACCTCCTTAGTTGCTGCTTCTCCACAATCTGAATGACTCACACCTTCCGGTCTGCACACAGAGACACACACACACACACACACACACACACACACACACACACACACACACACACACACACACACACACACATGCATATTCATAAACACACATACACCTTCCTTGGAGTTCTGTCATGGGTCACCGTGATCCAATATGCACGTCCTTGAGACAAAAGACGTCAAAGAAAACATTTGATGTCCTGTTGCTGATAATCTTCTCTCACATCCCACATCAGAATACTGAACAGGCTACACACAGACTGCCAAGTTGTTGCAAACAGCTGTATGAGGGTTAAATGTGTGGTTTGATCATTTTATCACAGAGAAAAAAGGGACAAAGATTTTGAAAAGTACACTTCCAAGACACCTCAAAATGCTCTTAAACTTGGTTTTTGCATTTTTTTTGCAAGTTGAGTGGGGATGATGATGTTCTGCCCTCGCCCAGCTCTGTTGCTGAGGCTTACATCTGGAAGTGAACCATCAAAGTTTACTTGTGTATTGACCCAAGTAGGACTCAGTATGTTGTTTTCAGTGCAGTGATGCCACCTTATGGCCAAATATGGCAATCACATCTTTCTAAATCAACCAAAACTACATGGATAAAGATAAAAGTCCTCATAAAGCTGTAAGGATCTCTGCCATCTTAGATTAAAAGGTTAACAAATAAAGTGTAACATCAATACTATTACTATTACTATACTATTAAAATAATAAAATGTTTTGTTTGATCAAACCAAGCCCATGATGTTGATAATGAAGATAATGATGCTGTTTTTAAAAATGACTTCCTCTGTCCTCAGCATGTCATAATTTAATAGGAATGGTACCTAGTAATGATAATTATCACAATTTAACCCAACAGGGAGCAGCTTTAAAGAAAGAAATATTTGAAGATATATAACATAATCTGCTTTTGGTGTCTGTAATAATAATAATTGTTTGGTGAATTTTTTTTTTTTTTTTCAAATGATCAAAATAGCAGATATTGTAATAGGAGTCCATCCCTCTAAAATATGTGCTTAGATATTTAGAGTTAAGACATATAGTTATGTTGGCAATATGTCCACAACAAATACAGTAATGAGAGTATATACAGTTGATACTTGCATGTGTTAAATGTAAAATTGTCTTACCATGTAAAATAATGCAGCTGAGTGGTGACACTAATGGCAGTTCAGATGTTCACAGTAAATATATTGTATACCTGACAAGGATGAATGGTTTATATGAATTTCTATAGGAAATGCATACTGTATAGATCATTTTAACAAACTTATGGAAAGTTGAGGTAGTGACACAAAAATATATTTGTTTAAAATGTAAAAGGGGTAAATGAAATATACCATTTGGCAGAAACAAGCAATACCTGGAATATGAAATGCTGGGACATTTTTGACCCACCTAACGTTATGCATCTAAGGTTGAATTCAGTTTTAAGGAGAGCACAAACTTTCCCTCTTCAGAAAATACATGTGAAAATAGTGTCAAACTCTGCACATATTCATATAATGTTGCACAGTGAAGGTCAAATGGAGTAACAATAAGCAAAACATATTTTTAGTTGAGGGGCTCTTAACCTTCCTGTCGCGCTTCACTGTAGTTTTAACACACAATGCTTCCATATTATTACCTTAATTATATTGCTTTAGATGGCCGCACTGTGACAAAAACTTTCCCCTGAAACTCAAACAAAACGCTGAAGGGGAACAATAGGTGTGAGTCAGTCAGCAGGTGGACGCAGGGACAGGGGGGATGTCCTGGTCCTGGGTCAGCTCCAGGTCGCTCATGTCCCCTCAGCAACGGCCTGATTAATGCAAACACCGCGTTACTATGGAGGCCGAGACACAATCAGTTCATCCACTGGCGGGGTTCGAGCCGGGACAGCAGAGCACCCTGCGGACATGGACGAGTCACCTGCTGAGGACAAGAGACTGGACTTTATAGCAGACTACGTGCTGAGGACGTTGAAACTGAAACAGGACCGATGGCAGAAGTGCGTGTCCAGCGAGGACAACAGACAGGTCCTGCAGGAGTTTGTGGACAAACCCGAGCAGCGGACTCTGGTGGTGTGTGTGACCGCCGCCGGGCTGCTGCAGCCCGCCGCTGCCTTCACGGCCAGCTCCAAAAACAAAGCTGTGTACTTTGTGAAACGAAGAGAAACTGCGCTGAGTCCAGACTCCATGAAGGATAACTTGGTCTGCGGGGACTTGTCTTACGCTCCGCTGGATCAGTTTTCTGCTCTAGTTGACGAGGTGAGCAGCAGAGCAGAATGTGTTAATTATTAGATGCATGAAGGCTGCCTTAAGATGACGAAATTATCCTTCTTATCCACAGTTTTGAAATGATATTCAGCTGCCCAAGTAGCTCATTATGGACTCACTTGTCAAATGTGACTAAGTAGACTACACTTACTCAAGTAGGCTACTAGAATAGTTCTGAGGTAGCCCACTAGAGGATGTCATGCTTCTTTATACCTCTAGTCCACTACACGTCTGAGACAAGCATTGAACTTTAAACTCCACAGCATCAAGGGCCCATTTCACCCACTACAGGGGTCACTGGAACAAAAATGAACTGTGGGACATTCCACATTACAGCAGGTGGAATGTAACTAAGTAGTACATTTACTCAAGTACTGTAAATCTTATCAGTACTCCAAATCAACCAATTTGAAGTAGGCTATATGTACTTAAAGTGTTCCATTTCATGCTCTGCTCAACTACATTTATTTGACAGCTACAGATAACATAAAAAACATATGATGATCTTATAAAATATGATGCACTGATACAGATTAGATTGCCCAAAACAGTATTTGAAATAGTTCAAACTAGCCACTTAAACCACCTACAACAATATAAATGCTATGTACACATAAAAAAAAATCTCCACTCCCACGCAAGTGACATTGTCATCGCAGGACTTTCACTTGCATTAGAGTATTTTTATATTGCAGTATCACCACATTTGCTTAAGTAAATACAGGATGTAAATGTCTTTGTGTCTGTTAAAAACTAAACATGGAAACACTTGTAAAAGTACCACTGCACTTCTACTAGTGGTCAAAACAGGGTATCTTTAAAGTATCAGTAATAATAAAACAATAATATAGTATATGCATTATATTTACTTAAGCCAAATGAAATACTTCATCCACCACTGGTTTGTGGTAACCTGATTAAGAACAGAATTATTCAGTAAAATGCACCATGTTAGTACAACTGCTACTAAAATAATAAAGGCATTAAATGTAGATTTAAAAGCAGCGTGCTTCTACAAGATGTGACCTCAAGATTAGATGGTAATGCAGGTGTTTCCTATCATTTGAGTTTGTAATGTGGTTTAATAGAGCATACAGTATTAAGGAAACTTGAAAGTAATTACATTATCACAAACTAATAACCACACAGTGACATGGAGCCTTCACACCCTTTGGGGGTCTGGGAGCCCCATGGTAGTTGCTCAATTTGCCTGGTTGGTAATCCAGCCTTGACTGTATCTGTCTCAAAGCTGTAATTACTTTCTATATTTTACTTACAACAATGTGAGTTTCTAAAATATGATACAGTATTATAGATTAAACTACCCAACAGTATGTAAGGAAGTTAAGTTTAGCTTCATCTAGCTACAACATCAAATAGCTGTTTATACTGTAATGTCTCCATAATTATAATACAGTTTTAATAATACTGTAACCTAAATTAAGAAAATAAGTAAAATTTAGAATGCAAGACTTTTACTTGAACTACATTTACTGAAGTAAATGATCTGCATTCTTCTTCCACAACTGTATGCATCAAATGTTTACTCCAAAGCAATCAGTTTTCCATATTGAAATAAATCTTTACACTCCTCCAGGTTGTGGCCCCACTGCTGTCCAACAGTAAGAACCACACTGAATGGCCACAGGTTGTGTCTCAGGACATCAGGCGCCACGTCCATTCCCTCAAGACCAATGTGTTTGTGGTGTCAGGCCAAGTCCAAGGCAAGACCCTGCTGCCCCTCCCTGCAGGCTCCGAGAGAGTAGAGCAAGCTGCCCTGGAGACAGACAAAAGGTAGACAAACACCTGGGACATAAACATGCGTGTCAGTGCATCATTTGTCCAACGTCTATATTAAAAAACGGTTTACTTGTGAAACTTCACAGGGGGGAAACAGTGGATAAAAGCATCATCCACTCCTTGGAGTCAGCGGTGATTGAGTGGAGCCATCAGATCCGTGCAGTCTTGAAGAAAGACTCTGCTGAGGCTCTGCTGGAAGGCAAAAACCCCACACCACACACAGAGCTGCTCTTCTGGAAGAACAGGTCAGCAGCTCTGTTACCTCAGACACTGAATATCCACTGGCAACTTCTGTGTGTCGTGATTTTTTTGAAAATAACAAATGTCCCTAAAGCACCTCAAAGTTGCATTGTTTTGTAAGATTTTGCTGGTGCTACTAATTATTTGAGTTTCAGAACACCTGCGCTATCGAGAAATGTAATGTGGAGCCCAGTCCTGTCTATTCCTTTGTTGTTGTCACGTAGCAGAATTATATCTTATGAGGCCAATGTCCTCTACTTTTACCATTTGTTTTTCCTCTGCACAGATGTGACAAAAGCTTTTGCTTATGCTTATCCTTCTCATAAGTTCAAAGCCTAGTTATAATGTAAGTGTTTCTTAAGCGGAGATTTACACATTACTAAATGAAAACAGGTTGCTTCACACAAACTAGCTCTTGCATAAAGATTAGCTAGTTGTTACTAAATACAGTATTTACGCCCACTAACTGCCAAGTAGAACTGTTGTGTAGCTAACTGAACTGAAAAACTAACGTTAGCTTGCAGCAGGCTAACGTAAGCCTTATATATTTGCAGGTATTGAGACTGAAGAGTAAAAATACATAGCTATATGGCAAATAATCAAGATGTCTGACTTGACACTGTCAAAAAGCTTTTTAATAATGATGTAAACTCAGAAGTTTTTCAATTACAAATCATAAAAATAACACAATGCATGTTAAATTACAAAATGGTATCTGACATTTCTAACATTTGACTATGCCCAAAATCACTACCCATTTATTATATAATGTACTGTATTTACTGTCCACAATTTTATGTGAGTGTCCAAATTCTGTTTGTAAATGTGTTCACCATATAGTGCTCTCAAATATTCCACAATGGACACAGCCTGAATGAAATAGCATTGGTTAGTGTAGTTGAATATTTCCTTCTCACTGTAAACTACATTAATACTACTAACTCTGAAAGACATTTCTCCAGAAAACTTCATACCAACATTTGCAAAGGATTAGTAGTAAGGTTTTGTATATTGTTTGGCCCCTAAAACTGTTATTTTTGGCTTGTGATGCTATAGTACAGTGATTTCCTGTCTACATATTAATATAATATTGATTTCTTGTGGCTGGATTTAGCTACAGATGTTTTCTAGCGACCATTTTACATGTTACTGATGTATTTACTAGTTAGGACATTTTAATGGTGCAACCAGATGTAGTAAATCACTAGTCTGAAACTGACCTGAAGCTAGTAGTAAGAACTTTAAACAAACTTAGAAATTGATTTATGTACAGTTGGTGAAACCCAATCCACTGGCCTTCTATAAAAGAGACAGAAACCTTTTGCTCTTCATCTTTTTTATACTTGAAGATATGCAGATCTGGAGTGCATCCACTCCCAGTTAAAATCCTCCAAGGTGAAAAAGATGGAGATGCTGTTGGAGGCTGTGGAGAGCAGCTATTCCCCTGCTTTTAGTAACATCCTACAGGACGTCATTGCAGGTAATGACACAAGCTACACATCTGACAATAAAGCAAAATGTATTGAGGCCTGCTTTCTGAGGTGTAGCACATGCTCGATTGAAGGGCTAAAGTGTGATTTAAGATGATTTATTATCATCTACTTTTGCACATGTGGTATTGAGTTTACTGAACGGACTTTGATCAAATCTTCACTCACCAGCTTTGGAGGAGGCCAAGGACATCTGCACCTACTTGAGGCCCCTGCAGCGCTTGTTTGAGGACATGGAGACAGCAGAGTTTTCTGAAGTCAGGGGTCAGATTGGCCCTTTGATGCACACAGTGTGTCTGGTGTGGGCTAACTCCAGATACTACAACTCCCCAGCACGCCTCATCGTTCTGCTGCAGGAGACCTGCAACCTCCTCATACAGCAGGTCAAGTGCAGTTTCTTCTCTGGTTCAAGTGGTGATCCATACAGCCTGCTTTTTTTTAGTTTTATGTTGTGTTTTTGCTGCTAAGTAGTCATTACTGTTGTGTTTCTCAACTGCACTTGTTAGATATCACCTGTCAGTACAGAGTGGGTGTGATTTGTTTTTTTTTTCTTGGAACTTAAGTGTTGGTGAAGTTTTACTCTCTGTGGGTGGAACTCTTTTCTTTGTCTGTTCACTGTTCATGCTATCACATTTTCTATTGTCCAGTTCCTTTGTGTTCAGTTTATTGGAAACAAAACTCTGTTTTTGCTGCCAGAAATATACTATATGACACTTGAAAACTTTTCCCAGGAAAGACCTACCAGCCACCAGTGCTGGATTAACCCACTAGGGGAGCCCAAGGCGAAATTGAGCTGTGGGCCCCAATTCACAAATTCCTCTCTTTCTATTGTGTATGCATCCTGTTGCCTTTAAATACCCATCAGGTACAGTGCACATGGCAGCTTCAATTTATTTTGCCCAGAGCCCCAGAGACCAACGGAGCTCCTATTCTAGCATACCGTGCTTTCTGTGTGTCAGTTTGTTATATCTGCAACATGTCCCCCTGATGGAATACTCACCATGTTAGCATAAAATCAAGTGAAACAGTAACAGTATTTACACTAGATTTTGACACAGGACCTTCACTTTTGTGGCACATATTCCCAAACCAATTTGTCAGTTATGACCACAAACTAATTGCCACACAGTAAAGCTTTTGGAGACCCTAAAGGTACTCAGGGCAGACAGTGAGCTGTTGCCACCTCCATTTCCATTTCCAAAGTAAATGGCAGCTGTCCTCTTGCCTCTGCCATCTAAGTTGATAATAGTTCCTCTATTAAACTATAACATGCTCTATTTGGTGAGAATGTGAGATAAAACTAGGTCAATAGAAGCAAATTGTAGCATACATATAGGTGTTAGTTGGATTGGATGTCGACGGAAACAATAGCAGTAGTTGTGCCCTGCTGCCACCTTTGCCAGGTTGAGTGGTTTTACACCCAACTGAGCTACTTTTTATTTGATTTATTTGAAATATCTTAACTGTCACTGCAGTACATGTATATCATAAGCCTAACTAAGCTGAGCTCATTTCATTTATTTTATTTATAAGGACAACACACATTAATCAACATTTCTGTGCTAACACTAGCAGACTGGCTAATTTTCAACTGCAGTCCTTTGGTGAGATGTTTTGAAAACTAAAAAGTGATAAAATTTACAGAACGAAGACAACAAGACACCATAAAGACAGTAACAGCTGCAAAATAATAGTTTTCAAGACAGAACACAAGCCATGCAGAACAACAGGGAACAACAAAACATCAGTACTGCAATAACAAACAACATTTCAGCATAAATAGCTAACCAAGCATCATGAAGCAACAAAACACAGCCAAGCAATACTGACCACAGCCATTAACAGTAGACATAAATAAAATACTATAATCATTATGTTGATCTTGATAAAATGTTAAAAGATACAGTTATGGGTTAGTAAAATGGCAATATACACGTAACACACAAGCCATGCAACACTGAGTCGTAAGACACAACTATAGAAGAACATACCAGATTCTAACCTGCTTACTGTTTTTCACCACCAGGCCCGGGTGTATCTAGTTCCAGAGGAGGTTCTCAGAGGAGAGGTTTCAGAGAATCTCCTCAAGGTGCAGACAAGCCTGGAGATCCTTCAGCTCTTCAGGAGCACCTATGAGGACCGTAGGGCCAATCTGGGCCAATACCAGGGGAATGGGAGCTTGGTGAAACCTTGGGACTTTTCGCCGCTCTTGGTCTTCTCTGGACTTGACCGCTTTACCAACAGGGTCAAGACCATTAAGGTAAGTGTGGAAACATTATACAGTACTCAAAAGGTGGCAGTTCCTCAAGTAATGTTAGTACTTTTGGTGTGCTGATAGAGATACAGAACTGAAACTTGCCTTATTTTACAAATCAGACCTTTGCAGAGATATTACAGTGGTACTGCACTCCATTTCCTATGTCTCCCTACTGTATAGGACATCCTGTTGACAGCTGTGGACTTACTAAAGCTTGAGAAATTGGAGATTGGAGGCGTCCGAGGCCGAGCCCTCAGCCAGCAGGTCCAGTTGCTCCACCAGGAGTTTGCAGACACTTACAAATTCTTCACGGAGAAGCCCTATGACTGCTTGGACCTCTGCAACATGGTAAGGGGTGTTGCATTCACAGGATACATTGAGGTTTTGATCACTTGCCTGCTGGGAAAAATAGGCTGTTCTTTTTGTCGCGTAACTTTTAAGGTCAATTCATTTTCACAAGGGTTTATGAAAAACTAGACACGGGTTACAAGCTCAGTGTGATTTTTATCCCTGAATACCTCTCAGTACGTGCTCTTTTCTTCTCACGCTGCAAGCACCACCACACCGGTCACTTCAACGTTTGTGGAGCAAATTGTTTTTCTGCCAAAATAGACTTTTTTCAGTGCCATCTAGTTGCTTAACAAAGATGTCCCTGAGTTATAGCAAGAAAAGCAATTTACTTTGCTTGTAAGACCCAGTCTGCGCTCCCCGCTGGATGGCTTTGAGTCAGTGAGATGTGAAAACGAATATGCTGTGCTGGCTCTGCGTTAGCTTGTACTGCTGTGTGGTGTTTTGGCTGTCGGTCTAGCTGAGCTATCTGCCCTGCAGGAGTTTGAGGACGATGTGAGGGAGTTCAAACTGAAGGTGGATGACACAGACCGGCGACTAGGAGCCGTCTTCTGTCAGGCCTTTGATGACGCCTCCGGACTGGAGCACGCCTTCAAGGTCCGGGAACTTAATATCTCTCTTTGTCACACATTCTCACACACTCAGACACACACACACACACACACACACACACACACACACACACACACACACACACATTCATTTGAAAGCCCTTTCACACCTCTGATGTCTGCAGGTTCTGGATATGTTTGGTAGCCTGCTGGAGCGCCCCCTAGTGGCTGAAGATGCTCTGGATAGGTACCCTCTCCTGGTGTCCATGTTTGACAGGGAACTGGACTGCTGTAAACGCCTCTACAACAAACACATTCAGATTGCAGAGGAACTGGGTGAGATTTGTAACAATGCCTGTACATGTTGAATTTAGTCATTTGAAGGTTACATATGTTGTATTTATTATCAAGATTAAAATAGTAATGTTTATTTTGGTTGGTGTTAAATGTGGTTAAAGAGTTGGTTCAACCAATAGAATAGAATATCATTTGTGGTTCTCAAAATACTGATAATTATATAAAAATCAGTTTTCATATGGATTATTTCTTTGGTAGAAAGTAGTTCAGATGAAAAGAAAAAGCCTATTCACTGTACTGGGGTCGAGGCAGAAATCCCAGACATCTCAAAACCCAAACAAGTAAAACTGAAACTTTTTATTTTTTCAATAATTTGTGAGCCGACCTTTGAAGGTTGAATGAGCGTTTGGGCAGGACTTCAATCAATGCCTTTAACAGTGAGATCCATAAGAACATCTCAAGGACACATTGGTTGTTGTAGGGATTAAACTTGTGATGGTTTCGGCTTTAAAGCTTCCTAATTAAAAAAGAGAGAGACCCAGAGAGATCCTGAGAAAGGAAATGTCTTGCGTTTAGCATATTTTAAGTGATTTAAAACCTTTAAAGGCCCTACACACTAACAAACCACCCACACGTTTTCACTTATGTTGTTTAATTAGACCTCTGTGTCTAGGACTGTGTGGGTGTGAACAAACTGGGTTTGATTGATAGCTCCCTCACTCTCCTGTTTGTTTTGTTTTGTTGCACCTGTTCGCAGGGTATGTTGTCCCACCCTGTTGTCACATCATGTAATTCCCAGCATAGCTCTAGAGCTGTTTTTTTTTTCAATCAGAGCAATTGAAAACAACTGTGTAGATGTGCCTTTAAGTCATGTAAGACAAAATAGTTAACCACTACATGGCATGTTGACTAATTCAGCATAATGTGATCCTTTCAACTGTAGCAAAGGACAATAAAGGACAAAGACGTGATATGATATGATTTATTTATGGATTACAAAACCATAAAAATCCATGGATAACATGTTGAAGTCAAAACACTTCCACATGGTACCAATATGTTTAAACACAAACACACATAAAACTCAACAATGAAATCCAGACATCCAAATGACATCAGCCCAAGTTGAATCTAAAAAATAAAAACAAATGTCCACATTAAAACATCTGCAACAAGGACCGTTTGATGGCTGAAAGAAACAGCTGGATGTGTAACAGAGGGCTGTTCCACAACATGGCACCAGTGTAAAAAATCGAACTTCTGAATGGATCAATGAATGAATGAATGAATGAATGAATGAATGAATGAATGGATCTTACATTAGTGACTCCAGTGATCTTTAGATGGGCTATTGCTATTCACTTTTCCTGTATGCAGAAAATTTCCTGCTACTGACAATACCACACCAGAATTTGATTAAGGCAATACTGCAGGTCAAATTTATAGAGACTCAGTGAAATTAGATGGGCCATTCTACTCTGGCACAGCCCTAATTTGTGAATTATGTGCACTCTAACAGATAATATGTGCAGTCCTTCGCTCAATCTGTCTCTGCCTTTGTGGTAAATATCTGTATAACAGTAAGTAATGATACTTTACCTCCTCAGGTTTCACTCCAGTGAATAAGAATATGCCAACAGTAGCTGGTGGGCTGAGATGGGCCCAGGAGCTACAAGAGCGTATCCAGGCCCCATTCTCCAAATTCAGACACCTCTCCTATCCGTGAGTCCTTTCTTTTGTCTCCAGTATAGAGATTTAAAAAATGAATGTGTGGTCATGCATTTCCAGTGGTCTCACTGTAAATTAATTGAGCTGTGAATTGTTTTAAAGGCCTCATAAAAAGATCCTTTGGAATCATGGCTCCTGGAAAGATATTGGATATAACCTTTGCATGGGTTGTAAAATTTCATCTTCTCTGCAGGTGCCTGGAGTCTGCAGAAGGAGCCAGGGTCATCCAGAAGTATGAGGAGATGATGCAACTATTGGACAGGTGTGTGTGTATCTTATCTCACTATATTACACCGTGTGTCATCATGCTTAGATGTATGTATTACTGAATAAAAGAACAGAAAGGAAGATCAAACAGAATTGACAGTGACTGAAGAGGACCTCACCTTATTGTACTGTAAATATCAAGCAAGTCAATAACATGAATCAGATACTGTGACTCCGTCATGCAATTTCACACCAAGGCTGATTTTAAACTGAACATTTGTGATTTTGTTAGTTGAGGGTATAACATTTATGAAGCAGCCCCTGTGGAATGGCATGTAGACATTCAGCTCCAGGCATGATTTATGTTCTCATTACTGTGGCACTGCTCTGCAGATTATTTCACAGGACTCCCATAATCCCATATGCTCTGTCGCTGCTCACTGATGCCAAGTGAGAAATGGCCTTTTAGACCACATCCAACATCAAAACCTGCAAGATAAAGCATCCCATTGGGGGAGAAATGCTGTTTATATGGAATCAAACTGAATTGCACAAGAGTCAAAGAGAAAGAGACAGGGAGATCTTCTGTTGCTATATTTTATATGCCACTTTTCACATCACTATAAGGCCACAAAGGTTACAACTTAATTTAGGAGGTAATGTAAGAATCATGACAGAATAAATCAGGTAAATCAAGATTTCCGATAAATTTTTGATGGCACCATATAGTGCACATATTTTCCACTCAGAATTCAGATGCTAAAATAAAATGATGTAGGGTAAATATATTGCACTATACTATAGTAAATAGGGAGTGATTACAGGGACATCATGAAGTTCCAGGTGTGACAAATGAGCAGAAGTCTAATTAGCTAGAATCACTGAAACCACCTGTACAGGGCCTTTAAACCTGCATTATTGTTTTTGGCCACTTGGGGGCAGCACAACAATATGTAAACACAACATTGACATATTATCACTTTATAAAAGTTGTTATGGCTATCATGTTAGCACAATAGTTACCTATTTATACATCCAGAAGACACAGAACATTGGGATTCATTTGGAAATATCTGATGAATGCAAGTCTAATATTCATTCTCTAATTAGCTTTTGGTCTCCACCAGCTCATGAAAAAAATGTCAGTGTCTTTAGTTGCTAAAAGCTCCACTATGTTCACCAGCTAGTAGCTTACTTTGTCTGCTGTTTGATGCTGGACAAATAGTGTACAATGGGTTCATCAGAGCTTTTTTTTAACCGCTGCCTACTGCTGGAAAGGATGTTGGTAAGAGTGAATCTGAATAGTGGGACTGTAAAACCGAGACAATGACCTGAAAGATGCTTAAAAGCAGACTGCAGAGTTGGATGGAAATTCTTAATGAAGCAACGTTAGTGTTCATTGTTGCTCTGAATGTAAGACATAAGTGCAATATTCATTCTCCTTTTAGCTTTGCTTTAAGTTCCACCAACATTTTACATAGCTAATGTTAGCTGTTTCACCAGCTAGCTAGCTTTTGTTCACTAATGTCTGCTGTTTGGTGCTGGGCTTTGTGTACAGTGGGATTATCAAAGCTTTTTTTCTCAAAATGACGGTTAATGAAAGTGCTGAGACTAAACAATACGATAAATTTGTGGCAATAAAACCAAAACAATGAGGTAAAAGTAAGCTAAACAGCTTCACAGAGCTGCAACGTCATTTGATTATGTGTTGATATAAAAATATATTAATCAGGTGGGCTTTTAACCAACAATTTTTTGCATCCTTTAAATTATTATGGCAGGCAACCCCAGTGAAAATGGGTGCTAATTTAGCTTTTAGCTGTTCATTATTAAAGGTGCGCATTGCTACCACAGTAAGACATAGAGTGTCTTTTAAGTATTTTTCAAAGCTGAAAGGATTAGTCAATTAATCAACTAATCCATCAACAGAAAATTAATCAGCAACTATTTTGATAGATTACTCGTTTAAGTAATTTTTCAAGCTAAATTGACCTAGCTAAAAAGATCTGCTGGTTCCTACTTCTCAAATATGAGGATTTGCTGTTTTTCAACTTAAATTCTGGTATTCTTACATTTCTGATATTTTATAGACCAAACGATGAATCTATTAATCGAGAAAATAACTGGCAGATTATCCATAATGCAAATAATAATTAGCTGCAGTCATAATGTTTTTGCTATTTTTAGAGCTAAGATTAGGATAACTGTTAGGTTACAGTAATAACAATGATTGAGTTGGCAGTGCGGCAGTGTGGAAGGACAAAGGTTGGTGAATTAAAATAGTGAGTCTAACTCCTCACAAGTATAGGAATTCAAAAGTGCGTGCATGAGCAGTATACACAGAGGTATGACAATAGGTCTTTTGTGAAGGAGATGCACATAACCACATGCACAGATACACAAACGCTCACTCTTTATGCCTCACATGCTTAATATCAGTCCTTCACTTTATATCCCCCACCCAGAATAATGGAATGATGAACAACACCAGTTCTTTGCCCTCAATTTACTCCCATCAGAAATTAGAGCCCTTGTTATGCTGTAATAATCATCGCCGCTGCCACCGATGAACGCCGCCATTATTATACATATTCCAGTCAGGAACAGGATGGGCAACCTCACTCATTACCCCCACAGACAAAATGCTGCGTGATTTATGGCCATGACCAAGGCATTTGATTGCCTCTGCGTCTGCGGTGCCACTATCAGGAAATGAAGCTCACGGCAGAAATCCAATAAGGAGCACACAGTGCACACTGAAGTTCTCATCATAATCGTGGCTATTTACAGATTGATATAGCTGTACAGATCCCTGACATGTTGTCTGTTCCCAGCCTCTCGCAGATGAATCAGCGTTTATCCTCATATTACCCCCCCCACGCTTGCAACTAACCTTCCTTCCAGCTATCTCTCCCTCTCCCCTTATTTTCTGCTTGATACGGACGGGCGAATCACGCCACTCATTCTGTTTACAACCTCAGAGGTTTGGGAAAATGGCTCAATCACATGCCTTTTAGCCGCTCATTTTGCTGCTTATGTTAATTTTCATGATGTGAGCCGTTTTCACGCCTGTGGCCTTGTGAAATAAAAGCTGGGGTCCTTTTTAATGGGAATATGAAACAATGTTATACCCTGCCGGTAAAGGTGCAAATTGTTTTTCTGTGATAATAACTTTTGTTTGATTGCGATCACAGATTGTTTTCTTTGTGTTTGGTATTCCAGATACTCCACAAGCTTGTATGAGACATGGACAGAGACCGTGGGCGAGAGTTCTCAGTACAACCTCAGCCTACCATTAATCAGCAGAGACCCTGCCTCTCAACTGATCTCAGTCAACTTCAACTCGCAGGTTTTTACATTTGGTCCATATGCTAGAGAAACTGATCCGAGACAGGCTGCTGGATGTGTCACTGCTTGAAAGCTTTCACTCTGAATGCCTATTGAATGAACAGAGTCTGAGTGATTTATTATTTGGTGATATATCAGGCTGATCTCAGCCTTTTATTAAACATTATCTATTACATGTCATATATCTGCCTTCATACACAGTGTAGAGTATAAATGCACAAATAAAGTATTGTATTTTCATATTCTTCTGTTTAATTACATGTAGTTTGGTCAGTATTTCAGTGTTGCCCAAACCAATAAATAAAATTTGGATCATGCTCTAATGAGTTGCTAACTGACATCTCATTAATCTGAGTGGGACCAAAGCTCTGAATATTTTTTTATCTTACCATGACAATTGGTATAAAATAAAGATGTTAAATTGCACAGTAACAGTATCTGTAGCATGCCCTGATCAAACCCTAATATGACTATCTGGTTGTAAATGTTTTCATACAGTATGTCTCTCAGTGCCTCCACTGTCCTCTTTCTCCCCTCTGTAGCTGGCATCTGTATTGAGGGAAGTGAAGTACCTGGAGGCCAGGCAGACCGAAGCCATCCCTGACACTGCAGTGCAGATCTACACCACCAGGGGGCAGCTGTGGCAGTATGTGGCCAACCTGGAGCTCACTGTGGGCCGATACAACAAGGTAGGCTAATAGGTGGATTAGGCTAAAAGCAGTCAAGACAGCGTATTAAAGGATCAGCACGCTCCCCCTAGCGTTTGATGTTAGAATGAGTAGAGTGGTACTTGGGAGACTCTCAAGGGACCTCTGCAACCTCCAAGGTGCGAGGATCATGTGACCGATGGTGGTAGATGAGCTAGCACCACCACCAGAGAGCTAATCTGCCTGCATGTTTACTGCCACTTGATCACTATTATTGTTTTATTCATTTTTGTGTACAAAATGTGACAATGGATACATTTTAGTTGAGATTAATTATTGAAATTTAAGTTTGTTCCCTTTTTACAAGCATGGTATTGAGCTGTGCCCGCTTCATTATCTCATATTTTGGAAGTGTTTTGCTAGGCAACAGACCCACACATTATAGGTTTTGTAATACAAATAAATAGTGATAAAAGAATAATGAAACCATTACTGTAAACTTCTTACAGTGCAAGTAGAGAAGCTAAAAGGCTATAAAATGTGCCTATTAACACCTTCAGCTGTCATTGTCTGTTATGTAACTCTCGCCTTGCACGTTGTAGTGGTCTCTCAAAGTCTCCCCTTTTGACATCACAGCATGGGGTGGGGTTGCAATGGGCAACAGAGGAAAAACACTAGATGGCAGTAAGAGGCTTTTAGCTCCGCTAACAGTAGAGCTCTATTGATGGCAACATCCATGGTCAATCCAGCTAACTATTGGATTGATTGCCAAGAAATGTGGCATTTATCAATTTACACTTATCCTACATTTTGATTCTTGCCATGATAGTGTGAAAAAATACTTAGATTTCTATTAAATTATAAGAAATTTGCTTTGAATAATAATGGACAGACACATCCTAATGATTCTTAGCCTTTCCTCTTTCCACCTGGTCACATTGCCAGCTTTGTAATTCGAAATGAACAGTATAAATATGTCAAAAAGTACAAACCCTTGTGATTTGAGTGACAGCTCAACATTTGCATTTGTATATAAGATAAATTATATACAAATAATGGCTGGTTTACCACGCTGACCTTTCCTATACCTCCAACTTGAAGACACAGGCACTATCACATAAATAATTCTATTGTAGTTTGCCTCAATTGTTCTTCCAGTTTATACTGGGCACTTCTTAAAGCAATTTCAATGCAAGTGATGTGAGATAGAACCCACAGTGCTTGTTCTGTTCTAACATACGTTCCAAAATTCAGCAAATGCTAATATTAGAAACAGGGAATTTGGTACTCAAGACTTTAACTTTGGAGGATATCCACTTGATATGTCTAACTCAGACTATTGGCTTTAGTTGAAGTTTAGAATGCATGATCATGTTGGAAATAAGTGTTTTCACTTTTAACATGTTATCACTTGGATGTTTTTCTGTCTGTAATCCATAATTAAATCATATCATATATTTTAACAATGCTAGCAGCATGGCTCTTGAGATGGCAGTGTTGGTCAGTGGGGTCAATTGGTCCACCACCTTGGTCCAGACTGAAATGTCTCGACAATATTGAATGGATTACCATGAAATTTGGTACAGCCATTGTGTTCCCAGAAGATGAATCCAAGGATGACTCCACTTTGGTGATCTTCTGACTATTCCTCTAGCACTACCATGAGGTCAAAGTTTTTACTTATTCAGTGAAATATTTCAGCATCCCCAGGATGGATTGACACCAAATTTTGTACATTCATGGTTCTCAGATAATGTATTCTTATGACTTTGGTGATCTCCTAACTGCACCACGAGGTTGACATTTTTTTAATTTAAATATATCAACAGCTATTGGATGGACGGCTGTGAAATTTGGTACAGGCATTCATGGTTCCCAAAGGATGAACCTTAAAAACTTTGATCTCCTTCTTGGTATATGACCAAATACTTGCAAAACTCATGACATTCCCATCAGCATCAGCTGTACTTTGTTTGGTGCTAATTAGCATGCTAACACACTAAACTTAGATGGTGAACATTGTACCTGCATAACATCAACATGCTAGCACTATCATTCTGAGCATGTTAGCATGATGATATTAGCATTTAGCTCACAGCCTCACAGAGCCTGTAGCATGGCTATAGAGTCTTTAGTCTTGTTACACAGAAGAAGAAATGTGGATTTTGTCCACTATTACTTACATTGAAATTGCTTTAAAAAGGCATTTCTTTGTCCCCAGTATGGACCGTGGGAACAATTTCAGCAACTAAGAACCCTTTCAATGTACATAGGGGCATATGAAAAAATGTGGGCCCACCCTTTAATGGTAACTGGATATGGGGTCAAAATGGCAATTTCAATAACAATATAAGAGCAATCACTGATGTAATTAACTCAGCCACACAGAGGACAGCGCATACAAAGCACAGCCACACGTATTGCAAGTACACAATGTTTCAATGTGATGATTAGTTTAAAAATACAGCAATTCATTGCTTTAGGTAACTAAAAGTTCAAATCCAATTAAGTCACAGCAACATGGAACGATCCAGAAAGGGTGACTTTAATGAGGACGACACCCTGTCTCGAAGCTCTTGGCTTCTGTGTGGCCTTTCAGTGGCAGTTATATTAAAATGATATTTCTGTACTCACTTAATGGGAGCTGAAAATCAAATCTTATCTTTCTGTTTCTTTCCTCCCTCTCCCACTGTCTGGCTGCAGGTGATGCGCTCTGTGCTCGATGTGGAGCATCCTCTGGTTCAGGGCCAGCTCAGGGACATTGACGCTCAGCTCCAAAAGGCAGAGGAGAGCCTGAATTGGAACAGCCAAGGTCTGGGTGCTTACTTATAACTATCAGAAACAGATGCTCCTGAAGAATGACACATTTAAATATCTTATTTCCTCAAGTCTGTTAAGCTAAATTGCACAAAACACATTTTCTTACTTCTTATCTCATTTAACCATGTAGATTTTATTTGTCCAGATTTTGTGCTATTTGTCCTTGAGATTTTTGTCTACACCTCAATACAATGGAGATGAATGGCATTTTGTTTGTGGTGCTCAGAGAAGACATTTAAAAACCTTGGCAACAATGCAGAAACAGTGATGCAAAAAACACATTCACTGAACACATTCATACCCTTGTCCCAAGGCTTTCTTGTGTCTCAAGTCAGATTCAACAAACCTCCTTAGCTGTACAAACTTGTTATAAATTGCTCATCTCAACTTGATGAATGCCACCTGTGCATAACTAGGTGTGCAAGAGTTGGTCTTGAATGTAATCCCCCAAATTGCAATATATGACTACCTGTTTTGCTCAATTTGTGGGGAAGTTTTATTCACAAAGAAATGTTATCCAATAGTAAAAAGAAGAACTTCAAACAGTGGGAGCTTAAAGTCCTCCTGTCAGAAACCAGCAGTAATGCAGCAAATTTAATTTATTTCTTTATTTCATTTATTTGTTGGTTTATTTAACAGGGACAGTGCACATTAATAAACATTGCTGTAAATGTGCCAGAGTTGGCCAAGAGGCTATTTTTCATCTGTAGTCCCTGGACAGATGATACACTCACCATAAAAACAGAATATAAGATTGGAATTACAAAGTTATTGAGATCATTTATAAGCATGCTAAACAATAATAAAAAGAAAAGAGAATATTAATGTTAATAAAAAACATCATTCAGGGCACCCTTATACTACATTGTCAGGTACTATTTAAAACATGCAACACAGAGGCTCATAATATACGACATTCAAAACAATAAAATGAGAGATATTAACGTTAATACAAATATGGACTGAATAAGACCACATTGTGCTGCATTGTTAGACACTGATTGAAACATGCAAAGCAGAAGCACAGACACAAATTGCATGCACAGTATATAAAATACATAAATGAATCTGACACAGTAGAGGCAAAACCACAATGAGATATGCATGCAGGTACACGAGGGCAGACTGGCAATAGCAAGATAGTGACAGGTGACAGCAGCCAGCAAGGGAAGTTCAGCACAGACAATGCAATTGAGTTTTAGTGCTGACAGAGCTAACTACTAATGAACCTTTTCTTTAAATGAGATCTAAATAAACCGTATGTGTCCAGTTCTCTAATAGTTGCTAGGATGGAATTCCATTCTAGTGCAGCTTTAACAAAGAATGCAGACTGACTGAAAGCACTTTTTCTGAGTGAGATAATGCATTCCCCTCTTGCTGCACCTCTTGTGAACCGATATGCTGTTGTTCCTATGTTGACAAACTTTCTGAGAAATCAAGCCATATATAATCTTGTACATAAGACAGACATCTACAATTATGTTTTCACAACTCAGCAAATTATATTTTTTTAATATTGGGCAATAATGAAAATGTACCGATTTCTTGTCAAGGATTTTAAATGTTCGTTTATACAAAGACTGTAATGGTTAGTGCTGGCCTGTGATCAGGTTGTCAAACAGTAAGTGATGTGGGAAATGACCATAGAATGCATGTACATCTCGGTTGACATGTAATCTCAAATGGATCTGAAATTTGAAAGCTTGAATTTGACCCAGTTACAGATCTTTTTCATCCGAGCCTTGAAAGAAAGTTTGGAATCAATCAGAACTCTGAGGTACTTGTATTCAGATACAACCTGTAGCCTCTCCCCGATACAAAGACATCTGGCTCTACACTATAACTGTTTGTCTTGGTGAAAATCATGCATGCTGACACATTTAGTTGCAAATGGCTTGCTTTAACCATGCTGTTACATGAGCAATGGAATTTGTGAGGTCATTAGCAACTTGTGTCATACTGCTACCATGTACATAAATTACAGTGTCATCCACATACATTTGGATGTTGGTGTCAGGATTGTTGTGGAAATTTTTAATTGTTGCTCAAGAACCACACAGAGACATAAATAAAGCATTAAACATTGTTAATTGTTGAAGCAGTTGTAGACACTGTACAAGCCATCACATCATCAGTAACAATTATACAAATGTCCAAACACAAACAAAAATGAGTGGTCTGAAAGTGCCTTTGGATTGCACAGTGCGCTGTGCATTCTGGTTTTTATAGGATTTTCCCCCTTTGAGCAATAGGGAACCACAACCTTTCTCTCAGTTATCTCCAGTGGTAGAGCACTACTTTTTAAAAATAATTGCACTGTAAGAGTACATAGACCTGCTAATTTAAAATGTCCCTTTTTCCAGCAGTGAAATTGCTCTTTTAGTATTTTTCCCCTTTGAAGAAAGGCGTACTATATGCATCACTCATAGAACAGGCCTGGATCACTTGTGCGTTTTGTTCATGAGAAAGACAAAATTCTAAATGCAAGAAAATTGGTGAATGCAATAAATTCTGTTATGATACTTGTACATGCCACTTAAGAACGAATCTGCTCATCTGAGTTGTTCCTGCAGGAGGATCTAGGCCATGCAAGATAATCCACAGATCTCACTGTAAATCTTCATTAACTGTTGACAGGATGTTCTGGGGTCTATTCAGGGTATAAGGGGGACTGTTAAAAGTGTCCCTGACCTTTAAGTTCAGGTTCTTTGTTGTTTTATAATTTCGTTGTTCTGTAATTCTTTTTTCCCTGATTGCTAAGCAGTCAAGTAGATACTAAGTCCAGCTCTGTGACGTCTGTCCTCATTCTGTTGGTGAAGTTTGATTTACTGAGGATGAAAAATTGTAGCTGTTTGTTTGCTCAGTCAGGTGGTGGTCACTGTGCCTTCTTCCTACAGTACCCAAAATATGGTTGCTGTAACCAGATACATATACATGCCACTTCCTGTGTACCAGAGATTTTTGATAAGGAAAGAACAGCAAATGTAAAAACTATCTGAAATGTATTTATACAGTATGTGTGTATGCTGTATTATAGTAAACCATATGATTTCAAATAGCAATACAGCAGATATTTATTTGGATGAAAAGTCAGAGATGCTGAAATATTCTGTCTTCCTCTTTCCTGTTTGGTCTCATCCTTGTCATTTCTAGGGCAGAGTAGGCTGCAGTGACATGTAACATCAACAGAGAAGCTTTGCATTTTGAAAACCATATAAAATAAGAATAGGTGTTCAATCATTGACAAGCTTTGATTGACACAGTGCTGGCAGGCACATTGTTAGTTTTCTTCCACTCTAGGATTCCCAGAAGAATGCAGCTGAAATGAAAAGAGTGTTTAAGGTACAAGCCAACACACTCAGCTGTCTGTGCGGACAGACTCACAGTCCCCCTGCAGACAGACTTATCTGCTTCATGTTGTGCTGTGTGTATGTGTGTGTGCATATGACTACTTACTATATGGGAAGCTTGTGGGAGATTTTTGTCTGCTGTAGATTTATTTTAATGAAAGTGCATAGGTATTTTTTCCGTATATATTCATCTCTTTTTGAAGTAAATTTCCCTAATGTAGGGAAACAGCATTCATTCTATTTTGGGGCTGATGACATCATGTTCACATGTATTTTGTCATTGATCCATGTATCATGTACTTTTAGAGCTCTAGTTTTTGTAATTAATTTCAGTTTACATTTAAAAGTCTGTTACACTGTTGCATATGGCTGCATTTCATCGTCAAAAAAAGCCACTGCTTGCACTAAACACTGCTGAGAGGAGACTGCAGGCAGACTCTGTGGGGGACACCATTGGAGGCTGATGCTGCTTGCTGTCATATTATTAATTAAAACTGCTAGCTACCTCTTATTTTTTTTAACCCTGCATTTTTTCACACCGTTGCATGTAAATCATGTATACAGGGATACATCAGTGTTGCGTGCAAACATATTGTGATTTTATCAAAACTGGGAGATAAGACTCATACACTATGTATGTGCTTTCTCAGTTCGAGTTACAGAGTGTATATAGTCAATTAAACAAAATCTACAATGATATATGATCCATTCCTTCAAATCAAAACAAGAAAGTAAGAATAATGCTAATAAACCATTTCACAAATTATTGTAACTCTCAAATTGCAGATACATTTGAGTCCTGCAGTTCCTCTCGCATGCTTATTCATGGGTCTCAAGTCCGATGTTTCTTTTGATTAAACGAGTCAAAATTAACTCGAGAGAAAATGTATCTCATGTTGCAACTTGCAGCTTGCATGTTGCGAATTTTGTGAAACAGCCCCAGGATTTTGTAGTGCTGAGAGTAAAATCACAACTACAACAGTTCTTTAGGGGAAACTTAAGGATTTTTCAACCTGGACCCTATTTTCACATCATTTTTTTGTCTAACTGACTAATGGGGACAACAATTTTTGAAACTGGTCCAGTATTGAGCAAGAGTGCTTCAGCCAGCAGTCGCAAAAAGAGATGTAGTGTAATCCTTTGGAGCAATTGCACCCTGTCAATGTACATCCGCTAAAAGTGCTTATGTGCGCCATGTGTGCCACTCAGGTAGGCCACAGCCACCTCTGGCTGGGCCTGTCCACCCTGAAGAAGCGTGAACGATGCCTGCTCTTGAACTTCCTGCTCCCCACCGAATCCCTGTTTGGCCCAGGTCATGATTGACTGGTTGGAAATGGTCCGGAAGGTGTTGGAGCAGCTGGGTTCTCCACCTCCAGCAGCCTCCTCCTTGCCAGCAGCAGAGGCATCGCTGGGTCGCCACTCCATGTAGAGGTCCCGTGAAAGGTCCACTGCCAGAACAAGCCATCCTGTGCCTGCCCAGCCATTCCTGCCTCCCCGTTGCGGGTGTTGGGCCTGTTCATGCCACTGTCTCTGGCTGGAGACAGCAAGGGTGTTGCCCTGCTTATTACATCGCCCTACAGAGCAGTTATCCTAGCACTACACACTCTGACACACAGGTTGTTTCATACGTTAGCACTGATAGCCATGCAAGGCACCCCACCTGGGTCGGAGGGGGTGTCTCCCTTTCCTCCTGAGGTGAGGCGAATAAGGGAATGGCAGCTTATGAGGCCCTATAACCACAAGCCCAGCTGGCCCCAGTTTGTTGCTGACTTTCTAAAGGAAACATGTAGCGGAGATGCTGGGGTGTTATAGTGGGAGGATGCTGCGCAGTTGCTACCTCCTGATTGGGCGGTGAGTGCAGAGATCATCATAGGAGTAAACCAGTACAAAATAGAACAAGTACAGTGGAAGCTGATGGGAATGTTATTACTTTTGCAGGTATTTGGTCATAAACTTTTGGACAAATTAGCATTTTGACTAGATGATGGTGTTAGAGGAAAAGTTAATAGATCCCCAAATGTATTACAGTTCATCCTCTAGGGAACATGAATGTGTTTACCAAAATTTCACGGCCATCTTTCCAATAGTTGAGATATTTCAGTCTGGTGGATATTTCAAAGTGGTGGACGGACTGTTTGACCAATAGATTGATAAGTACCATCCATAGAGCTACGTTTCTTATGTGGCTAAAAAGCTTGATAGCCATACAAAGATATGACCAAGATATTTACAGAGTGTCACATTTTACATTTGAAGAATAAACTTGTCAGTGTTCTCTGTTTGGACAAATGTAATGGCCTTACTGTCTCTAAATCACTTCAAACATCTTTGGCATTGCTATACTGTAGTTTCTTGTTACTTATTGGCACACATATAGAGGCTTCAGGAGTCCAAGTTAGACAAATCAAGTTGGTTTCTTCGATAGTTACAGCCTTTTTAGAACAAAATCCCTGTTTGTTCTGATATATCAGCCAATAGCAGTTTATTGCAGATATATTTATCTATATAGCATTAGCTTTAACTTCTTCCACTCCCGCCCCCCTACCAAAGACCCATTTCTCAGGGGGACAGGGGATGTTTAGGGGGCGATAGCAGTAACAGTAGCAACAGTATATGCCACATAGAAGTGGTATACATCATCTGAAAGTTGGGAGCCTGAAGATTAATGTGAGATGCAACTCAGTACTGTGTGCCAAGTTTTTCTAGTAATAAATCTGTAATGAATTTTGTCTTTTGGTTGGGCACCTATTTAAATTTTGAAACTTTTAGAGTGTAAAAGGGCTTAGAACATTATGATGGAAGTATATAAACGCCATTCACATGCTCAATTATATCTCATAAGTTGTTGCAGCAATTTTTGGGTTGATACCATTTGATACACAGATTTGGTGCAAAATTTAACCATTTTTGACCACTCAAGAATTCATAAAAATGGTCAAAATACCAATTAATACACCAAGACTTGTGGGTAACCATTGATCCCATTTTTATTCAGATATCTTGAGGTGAGAGGTCAAGGGACCCCTTTGAAATGACCATGCCAGTTTTTCCCTCGCCAAAATTTAGCCTAACTTTGGAGCGTTATTTAGCCCCCTTCCCAACAAGCTAGCATGACATGGTTGGTAATGGATTCCTTAGGTTACTTAGTTTCATATGATACCAATATCTTGACTATAGCTTTATAACTGAACCCGCTACAGCCTCTGAAAGACAGTAATGTCACCCACAGATGCCAGCGTCCTTGGGGAGTGGAAGAGGTTAAATCTGGACCAATCCAAGCATTTTTGATGAATAGGTATCACCTTTAAAGAACAGTGCTTGCTCCGTGGTGAACAATAAGTGAACTGCAGAGCACTGAAAGACATCCATCCATATTATATACTGTACATAATTATACCTTGGATAAATCACAACAGGGTCACTAGTGCACTGTGCATGGGGAAAGTACTAACTGACTAGAGGGTGAGTGATGCTGAATAAAATAACATTAAACTAAAATAACATTAAAATGACTTACAAGAGATCTGATCTTGAACTTTTTCTTGAAGATTCCATTATTTTAGTCACACATGCTAACTCCGATTATTTCTTTTTGACCTTTCAACCACACCTGTCTATCATCCATCCCTTTCTAGGCATTTGGGAGTATATCCAAGAGGTGCGAGACTCTGTCTGTGACCTAGAGAGCCGACTGCAGAGGACCAAAGACAATGTGGAGGGGATCCAGAGCTGCATGAGGTCCTGGGCCTGCCCCATGTTCGACAGGAAGGAGGGCAAAAAAGACTCGCTGCTCAGTCTGGAGGACCAGGCTGAGAGGCTGGACAGGTTTTACAGTTTGATACGGTCGTCTGGAGAAAAGATCCACTTTCTGCTTAAGGTAGTTAAAAGATGTTTTCTAGTGGTCATGTGAAATGTCGAATTGGCTTTAAGTTTCACTCGCATTTCATCATTCTGTGAGGTTACTGTGACGTCAGTGATTTCAGTATTCAGTAAGGGTGTCATGCCTTGTCATGTTCTCAGAACAATCAGGAGCTGTTCAAAGCCAAGCCGTCCTCTGAGGAGTGGAAGGCCTATGTGGAGTACATTGACGACATGATCATAGATGGCCTATTCAACAGCATAGAGTGCTCTCTCAAGTTCTTCCTGGATAACACTGGTAGGACGTTCACAAACAAAACCCTTGATTCATAGACAAATCAAACACCAAAAAAACCCTGACACTGGCTATGTGTAGCATTCTAGTGATGTTGTTGGTTTACTACTGTGCAATATAAGTGCAATATCAAAAATTTCAGCAGTGCTACTCCTATTCCACCATAAACCAAAAACATTATCCGTCCTGCCAGCCTGCTGACTTGGACGGCTTCTTAGGAACACGTCCTCAGGGATTTTGATGTCAATGGGGTGTCCGCCTTTATTGGCTGTGGACATGAAATAGTTCCAGACTTGCTTGCTGGCATGAGTTTTGTCAACCAGTTTAGATGGACTGGGATGTCGTTCAAGATGTGTTGGATTATTGCCAGGCTGCTGCTACTGTGTCCAATCCTTCTCCTTTTTCTCTCACTTTTCCTTGATCGTCTTCTCCTCCCTCTCCTCCTCCTTCTGTCAGCTCAAATAGTCTTTTGTGATTAGGAGGGTTCTGAACTGAGTGAACTGACCTGCAAATATATCAGGGGCAGCTATGATAAGAGCAGGTCCCCTCAACCTCAGTTCTTCACTACCTACAGTCTTTTGTTTAGCCCTCGAAACAGGCCTACCCTTGTGAAATGAAATGAAACCGTTTTTATCCATTCAGAGAAATTTGAAACAAATATTTGGCTTGAAAAATTATATTTTTGTGTCAAAATGCCACAGACAGACAACCAAACAAACAACCGAAAGTGTAGTAGACACACACATCCAACAAACATCAAACAGGTGGACCAAAGAAACAATGTAAAAAAGAATGATGAAGGTCTGCACACTGTAGCTCCCTTAGATGCAGTTTGGTGGATGTCTCATTCAATATTCTGAATCAATGAATTCAAGAATACTTCTGGATAATTATATTATGTCCAGATCTTGGCTAGGATGATATATTTTGCACATTTTCTAGCACTATAGAAAGAATCCCTAAAATTACTGGAAACATGAAATTATTGAAAACCAAAACACAAATACCTCCTATGTTCTTATACAAGATAAACTGAATAGATGAATATTATCATGTTAACCTGTTTATACTTTTTATTCTTGGCTCTGGTGTTTCACTGGTGTGTAACTTACTACTTACAGCATATTAATACCTACTGTACATGGGAAATGAAAGACTTCTATGCAATATGCCCTTATGTTCTATCAGTAAAAAAAGCATTTTTAACCAAAGTTATGTATTTTTTGATCAACAGGGGCATCTATAGTACAGTAAATGTCCATCCCAACACCCACACTTGCCGTCTGCAGCACTTAAGTGCATGTCCACATGTGGTGTGGTAGTGTGTCCAGTGTCTGAAAAATGCCAACACATAATACAAATAATGCACACTAATAATACAAATAATAATACAAATGATGCACACTTCTTCACTCTTCACACTCCTTCAAAGTGGTATTCAGAGCCAAGTGTATTCCATAATTCATTACAGTCTATCACACCTTACCAGTCCAGTGGCTGGCGGTAATGCGTCCATAAGCTGGTTTTGTGACCTACAGTTATCAATGTGAAGGTGAAGTTTATGACAGGTTGGATTCAGTGTGAATATAAATAGTTATAACAGAACCTCCACAGATCACTTAATATTAGAACTCTGTATTTCTTGATGACATTGATAAGAATAGTATTGAATATCTGATACATGAATATTGCCATAAATGTCATATCCTTTTATCAATGATTTTGATAGAGTTCCTTCCTTAAACTTTTTGGCAGAAAACTCTCAAAATAATATTTAATGTCTCATTTATTACAGTACACCCATGTGCCTTTAGATAACTCAATTTAATATCTTTATTAATCTCATCTCAGGTTCTGTGCTTTTTTCACCAATACATGAATGTAAGCGTAATACTTTATATATGGTTGATCCAACTCATTTCCTCATTATGTGTGGAATTAAATAAAACCAACAAATATACAATATGAGCATGATTAAGCCATGTAGTATTATATTTGTGCAAGCCACAAGATGACCTCATTAATCAAGCGTTTCCCAGTGAACTCTGATAAACCTCCACACTCCTGCAGTGCACTGTCAGTTATCAGAAATTCATCACACAAGTAGGCCCTTGACTAACTTGCAAATACCATAGGTAAATGATATCAGAGATACAGTCAAAGACCTTCCTTAGGCATCAGATTCACAATATAAAAGAAAATTGAAATGTATTTATTCATTTCTGTTTTCATTTGTATTATATCAGTTACTGATATAAATTTTCCCCATTTTAGGGATGTTTTTTTATCAGTTGTTGAGGTTGTAATTGTCTCAGGTGTTTGAGATTTTGCTCCAGTTTTTGATTGGTTGTTACTATTCACCTCCTATTTGTTCTCTTTCTTCATTTTCTTTTTCTCCATTTTAGTTTGGGGAACATTTAGTGAAAGTTTTGACCACACTGAAAATTCAGTCTTAACTGATTGAATCTTTTGCAACATTGTCAAGGTGAAATTTGACTCATTAGCTGTGTGCTACTAAGCAATCTTAACCAATCCTTCTTCTTTGGCCCAGACCAAAGAGCGGTTGCAGCGCCTCTGTTCGAGGCTCAATTGGATCTAAAGGTTCCTGACATGGTGTTCACTCCCTCTCTGGACTTTGGGACAGGAGACAGTTTCTTTGAGCTGGTGGAAAGTCTCATCAATGATGTGTTCCGAATCTCCTCACTGGTGCCGCGCCTTGCCCAGCACAGCCCCTTCCCCCACTACCAGGTATTGTAGGTTCGATGCAGATCCAAACACCATACCTTTTAATTCTATTTCACTTGCAATATCCTAAATTTCTCTCACTGCAGTGAGCTTCCACCTGATATTCTACATGCCACATGATTAAGAATATTGTCAAAATGCTTTGAATTCGCTTCCCTTTCCCCTCAGACTGACATGGAGGACATGGCCGACCTGGCAGACATGCGCCACCTCCTCATGGATCGCGTGCAGGGCGTCATGGCAACGTGCTGCGAGTTCCGCAACTCTCTGGAGTGCTACAGCTACCTGTACGTGGATGACAGGAAAGAGTTCATGCGTCAGTTCCTCCTGTATGGCCATGTTCTGACAAGCCAGGAGATGGAGGTTTATGCTGATGACGGCGTCCCAGAGAGCCCGCCGACACTGGACAACTTTAGGGAGCAGGTGGACGGGTGGGTTAATTTTAGTGTTCATCTCTTCTTTAAAAGGTTGGTTTAAGACTAGGCATTAGGTTTTGAGTTAAGATTAGAATTAAGGTTAAGTTTAGGTTGAGGGTATTTAGGGATAAAGGAAAAATAACAGGTCATTATGTATTAAAAAACACTAGAAGAAATCAAAGAAAACTGATGTAAAATACGGAAGAAATACAGGAAATGAGGAAAAAATCCCGTCAGGGTGGAATTGTTCATTGCTAAATCGACTGCGTACTGACCACATATGATACACACGCATGCATGTGTTGTCTAAATCCATATGCTTTAGGTATGAGAAGATCTATGAGGAAGCACAGGATCTGGAACCAGTGCATGTGTTCCACGGGTGGATGAGGGTGGACGGCCGCAACATGAAGAGTGCCCTGCTCAACATCATCAAAAAATGGAGCTACATGTTCAAACAGCACCTCATAGACCATGTAACCAACAGGTGAAGTACCTCTGACCATTCCTGTGTGGTAAAACTCAACACCTTTATACATTTTTAAACTTTCACCCTCTTAAGTCTCAGAGGACATTATAAAACTGGAGTCTCTGCCTGAGCGGTGCTGTTCATGGCAGGTAAAGTGATCATGATGGAGTGCCCCTTTAATGATCATGGTCATTTATCCCCAGCCTGTCAGATCTGGAGAAGTTTGTCAGTGTGGCTGAGGCCGGCCTGGGCCAGCGGGTTGAGGAGGGTGACTACGGTGGCCTGGTGGCTGTCATGGGTCACCTGCTGGCTGTGAAAGAGAGACAAAACACTACAGATGCCATGTTTGAACCCCTGCAGCAAACCATCACTCTGCTGAAGGTCTATGAGCAGGAGTTGCCTGATGTGGTCTACAAACAGTTAGAAGTAAGGACTCATGTTCAGTCAGTTCAGATTATTTGCAGCACATATCCTTTGTTTTTTTCTTTTAGCTGAGACAGCCATTTCTCTTCTTTTTTCTTTGCATTCCAATCACCCACCTCTGTTCCTCGCTCTTCCTCCTGGCAATTTATCATCTGTCACTTCTGCTCCTTGCTTTTCTCTCCTCCTGTTTATCTCACTTTCTTTATATCTATCTGTTTATCTATCTGTCTATGAATCTCCAGGAGTTGCCAGAAAAATGGACTAATGTGAAAAAGCAGGCGGTGTTAGTCAAACAGCAGGTGGCGCCACTGCAGGCCATCGAGGTAGCAAGCTTGCGTCGGAAGTGCGCTTCGTTCGATGTGGAGCAACACACCTTCAGGGAGCACTTTCGCAACAACGGGCCCTTCAGGTAGAATACTTATTTAATCTTTTTAGCAAGTAGTTTGATTGGTAACACTTTAATCCCCCCATTTGCATTTATAAGCAGTATATAAACACTTTAGTTTTGAATTAGAATTAAATTATTTCCATAACTGGTGTGTTAGCAGTTACGGAATGATGGATAAGGCAGTGTAATATAGTTTGACAAAAGAATCTTATGTATTTATACTAATTTGTTTTGCCAAATATGGTTTGTGGTTGAAGGAACTGCCCTGGCAACATTTATTCCAAAGAACAAAGTGCTGTTTTTTTACCACACATAATTTGGGGTGGGTGGTGTAGACTTTGACAGCAGAGACGGGGTTAGCATCTTGAGTCCTGCATGTGGTTAGGTTTAGGCAATAAAAGGCACTTTGGGTAATATTAGGGACAGATTATGGTTTTTGTTAAAGGGACACTCCATATCCACACTCCATACAGATAAAGGCTAGTGTCGTTGTCATTAGGAGTTCTACTCATCCTGTGAACAGTGGTATAATGTTTTCTTTGGCTCTGGAGGAATTCAGAGTTTGACCTATACGGCAGACTAATAATATCTAATATCTAATATCTCTGCCTGTGCTGCTTTATTTTTGACTTTTCTTGTTTGTATTCTGTCTCCTGTGAGTCCCCTGACTTTATGTAAAAGTCATACTAAATTGCTGGAGTGTCCCTTTAAATGTTAAGCTTATTTATTAAGTAAAGACCAGAAGTAAATACTTCTGGTCTCGGGCTACAGGACCATTGACTGTATGTAAATATGGACGTCATGACAGCTCCCCAAAAGTGAAGCCTAAGCATCTCGATCGCCCCCTGGTGGCAGACTGCAGTATAAGTCATAAGTCCCGCCCCCTATATATTAGCAGATAGAACATGAACCAAACCAAAAAAAGCACATGTCAAATAAATTTTTCCCAAAGATGGTTTCTGTCATTTTAGGTTGTTCTTATCATACTGATGTTCAAGTGCTCATTTTTCTGATAAGTTTGTTTTTAATTAGTTATTTGACGATAAGAAATAATAAAAAGGGGGTGTGACATCATGATTGACAGCTGTGACAGCTGCTCTCAAACCTCTGTCAGACAGCGGGACGGCTAGGGGGGCATCCCACCCTCTGACTCTACTGTGCAGACTCTGGTTGCAAATGGCGTCACACAAGCAAGATGGCAGCTCCCAGAAACAAGATATTTTTGTTCCACTTTTGCATAGTGGTAGGAAGTGGAGATGCATTTTCCATCTTTATGTACAGTCAATGTAAAGGAAACTGTTGACTTCTTCAGTATTAAACCAAAACCACGGTAGTCCCTTAACCTTAACTACTATAAGTGCTTTGAGTTTCCTAAACATAACCATAAAAAGTTAATCATGCTTTACTTGCTTCAAGCAGATATTGTATAGCAAGAGCTAATATTGAAAGGAAAACAGATGAAATATGTTGTCAGTGAAGTATGAATATTTTTCAACTTTGCAGATACTATACATTCATTAAGATGTTTCAGCCACAAGCTGTAGCTCATTTACTCATTGAGAGTGAAAAACTATTTACAAATAAATACAATTCATTAATAAATATGATAAATATGATATAATTATAAATATACTCAATTTATAGTTCATATTTAGATAAAATATGTGTCCCAGTTTGGTTTGAATTTTTCACACAGTCAGTGAAGGCAACACCAATTACTGTTTATCTTTTTCCTTGTTGCCAAGTTCACCGAGAACCTTCGAAAAGATAAGAATGTCACCTTTCCCAGCTTTCTCATTTGATAATAGAAAAGTGTTATCTTGAGGCTCTCACATCCGACAAGGCTAATTGAATCTTAACGTAATGATAATTAATTCATAGGTAGAGATGCTTTGTCATAATGTCTAATTGTCAGATTAGTTATGTGTGTAATTGGTCTCTTAATAACCTGGTGATTATTTTCCCATTAATGTCATGGAAGTCATCGTTAATTGTCACAGTGTGCAGTTAGCACTGGAGACTCTGGTCTGGTTATATTGCAGCCAAGTCAGGCTTGGCACTAATGCAGCCCTTCATTACCAAAACACAGCCTGATTTATACTGGGCTTTTGTAAATGTGTGTGTGTGTGTGTGTTCTGATGAGTGCCCGTGTGTACATGTGCGCTCATGCATTCGTCCAGGTTTGACAGCGAGAACCCCTGCCAGATGTTGGACACATTCCACCGGCAGATCCAGGAGCGGGAGGCAGTGATGGCCTCCCTGCTGGAGTCTGCCAGCCTGTTCGAGGTCACCGTCTCCGAGTACAAACAGCTCCGACAATGCAGGTAATGCGCGATGCTGGAGGGAGAAAATCCCACAAACCCGTGCCAAATTCGAAACTAATGAGCCATTGTAACAGAGATGCTCTTTTACACACAGTCTGAATCTGAAGAGTTGCCATTTTCAGGTGGTATAAGTCACTTTTTCTCCTCTCCTTTATCCCTGAGGCGTGAGGTGGGCCTGCTGAAGGAGCTGTGGGACATGATCACCGTGGTGGAATCCAGCATGGCGGCATGGAAGACAACTCCCTGGAGAGAGATCCATGTGGAGGGCATGGAGCTGGAGTGCAAACGCTTCTCTAAAGATATTCGGGGGCTGGATAAAGAGGTGAGGGAAGAGAGAGGGGAAAATAGGGTTGGGAGGATAATAGGATGGGGAACGTAGTATACAGGTTGGAAAGGGTACGAGGCTGGGAAAAAGTGGATAGGAAAAATGAATCATGAATACTGATGGTTTGCTTAAGTTCTGCCTTGAACAGTGATTGTTCCCCAGCGGTGTAAACAGTGTTGCCAACTTAACGACTTGCTCGCTAGATTTGGTGACATTTAAGAGACCCCTTTTTTTATGAGAAAGGCGACTTTTTTGGGCAGACCGTAACTGCTTTTTTTGGAAGGAGTCACCAGTATTTCTCAGTGAATGAGCGCTAATGTGGCTGTAGCTCTGTTCAGTGGGTGGGACAGAGCAGCAGTACAATCATCAGCCAGACAGAGACGTGAATGAGCTGTGCATACCTAACAACCAAACACTGATCCCCATTGTTTGATCATGGAACTCCTTCTTCTTTGTGTTTATTCTAAATGATTTAACTTGACTATTTAAGTTTCATTTAGTTTTGTCACAATAGACAGAGTTAACAATAGTGAATTTATTCCAGTGTGTGGATCGTCTCTCTATTCATGATACTTCAGTTATCTATGCAACAGCCTGCATAAAACAGTTTTTTAATATCAGAAGTAGATTTAGATGTATATTTGAGGATTTAACTGCTTGAAAACAATTTGCTCATGATATAGTAGCTAGAATCAGTTTTGACTTCATTTTTACTTAACTTACTTTAAATCTTGTGTCACAGATATGCAAATTAGTGTGACATCATCTAGCGACTTTTCGAGCAGGCTTTAACTACTTCCCACTGAAAATAGTTGGCAACACTGGTTGTACATGTGGCAGGACACATACTTGCAATGTGGAAGGTTGTATCTTCTTTTCTAACTCAACCAAAATTAAAAACAGAAGAGTAAAAGTGTTACGAAAGGGTGAATAGTGTGTTATTTTTCCCTAACATAAGATATAAACGTTAGCATGTCCAGCTACTTAGCTCTTCAAAAGTAGAGCTTTACTTCCAAATAAGCACATCATTAACTAACAGCATTCATTTGTGGTGTTACAGGTTAAAACTAACAAATCCACATTGTATCTCCCCACTGTGGAAGACAGAATGCTGCTATATTAGAGTTTATGCTAATGTTAGCAGCTCTGTTCTGCCTTTTATTGGATTTCGGGAAGATTACATTCCAGCAACCCTAGCTAATGATAAAATTATGTTTGCTAAACCCATCAGTCATCAGTTACTCATCATTCTAAAATCTTTTACTCTTCTAAAGTGGACGAAAAATGAAAACAGAATATAAGCAGCTAAACATGGTGATGTTATAATGAAATCTCATCCTACGTTTGTCGTTATCATACTTATACTGTAATACCAGGACTAATTAACTCTTCACTGTGATACAAGAACAATGCTGTTTCTCTATTTCCATGTCTTCCATTTTGAAAGTCAACAGGTGGAGGTTCAGCTTTAGCCTTTAGCATGATATTATGTATGTAGCCATCAAGTGCATATTTAAGACCCCCTTTTACAGTATTCTCATTTTAAAACCTGTCATCTTAATGCATTAAAAAGTGATCCAGAGATAGATTTTGAACAACTCATGGAGCCATCTATTGTTAGCTTAATTTGCTAGCTAGCTACAGCTGATAAAATCTGCCAGCAGCAGTTGTCATTTCTGAAAGAAACTGCTTTTGTTTAAAAATTACTAAGAATTTAGTTGGTAAATCTGCCACCATTATCACTGTAAACAGCATTATGTGCCGAGCGAGAACAGAAAGCATAGCCAGAACCAAGGGGGGTCAAGTGCTTGCTCTTGGGCAAAATAGTAGTTTTTGAAGGAAAGGAGAGCAATGACTTCCCTCTGTTTTTACTTTCAGTTGCAGCCAGCTGTGACATGCCCTTGTGCATGGCTACTAGAAAGCTCTAAATGTGTGTAACTGCATGAATTTGAAGCAGGGCATTACTGGAGGCTTAGTCAACTTTGCTGGAATAAATAAAGTAGAATATTGAGTTGCAGCTTCAGGCTCCTTCGTCCCTGTCAAAAGCCCTTGTACTGATTCCTGGCTTTTGTCTCCTGTAGGTTAGAGCGTGGGAGGCCTTCACAGGTTTGGACAGTAGGGTAAAGAACCTCCTCATCTCCCTCCGGGCTGTGGCAGAACTCCAAAACCCAGCCATTCGAGCCAGACACTGGCATCAGCTGATGGCTGCTACTGGAGTCCGCTTCACCATGGACCAGGTTTCCAATTTATTACTCCAGATAAGCAATAAGAACATAGTGTTGATATAAGTCTGGCCATGACTTAAGGTGAATGTATTCTATAATAGTTTGAATTTATGAACTGCACTCTTGCAGCAATTTTTATTTTTAGTATCTGGAACAAGCAGTGGAGCTATTAATGTGCCAATAATTTAAGGGAGAGCTTCAAGAGGAGATACATAAGGCAGTTTCTCCAATTATTTTCTTATTTTCTTCCCCCGCTCTATCTGCATCCTCACTGGGCATGTTTGTACTGCAGAAGGAAGATCAGATGAGAGTTTGTACATACCAGCTGTTAAGTTTGTACAGAAATGTATCACTAGTGGCTAAATTGGCTTGCTTTGATATCTGTTTTTTAGATATGAAGGACCTTGTACAACTTGGCTTGTAATGTACTCACAAACTCACTGATTCACATTTAGCAGGCCAGAGATTTTCTACATTGGGGTGCATGTTGGTTATTTCCAGACTAGTTTTACACTTTGTAATCTAAGCCATCTATAGGAAAGGAAAGTTATGGCAGCAGATGCGACCCTAGAGGCAAAGAGAGTTAAAGCTGTTTTCTGTTTCATTTTACCACCCACCTCTTTTAAGGGTTCTCTTTCTCTTAAATAATAAGATATTAAATAATAATATATAATCACAAATGGACTACTCTGATTGTTACATCCTTGCAATGAACTTGAAATGAAATGAAATTAAAAAATAAATTGTTGGACCACCAGACTGCTTTGAAGGTAGAGAAAAAACATATTTTTAAAGTTTCAGTTTTGTACGACAGACTCTTTTTGAAAATTACCCCAATTATAAAAAATAAGAGTCTATTGATACATATATTACGTGTCCATATTCATGTAACTTACCATACTAGCAGTCCATGAATGTTGGGTGGTAAAAGTTGTACATTTCGCCTCCTCCAGGCAGTGAGTGTTATGTTGTGTTCAGACCTAAAGCAAAACTAATTTTCGTCTTGTTTAATTCGCATAAATTTGACTGATGCATTGTTTGTGTTTATTCGCCTCAAACAGCCAAAGTGTAGCATCAGTGCATAAAAACAAAATAACAAATTGCAATGGAAACAGACGTAGTGAATAAATCATGACATATGCAGTACGGGGCATGTGACTCTTAACTCATATCTGTGTGGAACAATGAGGAGACTGTAATGTTCCTCCTTTAATACATGAAACAAACAAATTCCATATTTCCCTCATGTGTTTTTTTTTTTCTTTTGGTTTTCCACCGTCTGAATTTTGATTGCCACTCTTTTAATCACATCATCTGGTTGTGCCCACTTCTCTGGCAATGGTTTAATGACACCATCTGGAGAATTAGCGCAAATTAGATAAACTAATATACACATAACAATAGAGGATGGAAACGCACATTACTTTACATTTTCTTGTGCTGACTTTCTAGAAATTCTGTTAAAATTTATAATACGTCTGGCACAAGTGTCAATATTGCAGAAGCGCTTAAGTTTCTTGCCTGTAGGTGGGGCAGGTTGTGCTAGAATAGCAAATCTGAAGCTTCTGGCACTGCAGCTCTGTTTGATTATAATGGCTGGTTTCTGGTTCTGTGCATAAAAGACGCTAATTCTTGACAAACTGAAACCAGCAATCAGTAATATGTTACTAATATCATCCATTGATATAATGTAGCTTATATGAACTGTGGGTAAAGTAATGGTGTGATTTTGTGAGAGCAGGAGACCACTCTGGCTGACCTGCTGCAGCTGAACCTGCACTGCTTTGAAGAAGAAGTGAGAGGGATTGTGGACAAGGCTGTAAAAGAGATGGGGATGGAGAAAGTCCTCTCTGAGCTCAACTCCACATGGACAGGTACAGGAAGGTTACAGTTAGTTGCAAACAGACTTCCAACATGAGAGTTTTTCATCCTGCTGTCTAGAGTTTATGACCTATTGATGGTGTATACTGATCCCACGCAGGTATGCAGTTCCAGTATGAGCCCCACCACCGCACCCAGGTGCCCCTGCTGCGCTCAGACGAGGAGCTGATCGAAACGCTGGAGGACAACCAAGTCCAGCTGCAGAACCTCATGTTGTCCAAGTACATCGCCCACTTCCTGGACGAAGTGTCTTCTTGGCAGAGCAAGCTGTCTGTGGCCGACTCGGTCATCTCCATCTGGTTCGAGGTGCAGCGGACTTGGACCCACCTGGAAAGCATTTTTATTGGCTCAGAGGATATCCGTTCACAGCTGCCCGAGGTTACAGAGAATTACCTGCACACACTGTATAGATAGAATCAGATACACGTTCACACACACAGTTAATTACAACTCTGTATTTCAGGTATACATCACTTACTCATATGCTCATATGAATGCCAGCCTTAACCTGCGCAGGTCGTTGCCATATGAACCCAGATAGCATGACTGTTATAGCTGTTAATTAAGAATCCATTAATTAGCTCACACTGCTAGTTTAGGAGCTGAGATTACACGACTTTTTAATTGCTCCCATGATGTTGGGGCTGTGCTTAAGCCCAGATGTTTGCTATTAAACCTCTAATTCTCCCTCTCTCTTGTGGGAACTTAAATCCCCTGGCCGGGCTCCCTTGTGAAATCCTCTGCAGGACTCCAGGCGCTTCGAGGGGATTGATGCCGATTTCAAAGAGCTGGCAAACGCCGTGCATCAAACGCCCAACGTAGTGGAGGCCACCAATAAGCCGGGCCTGTTCGGCAAACTGGAGGACATTCAGAGCAGGTGAGAGTTCAGACGAGATGAAAAGCTCTCTGTTTCTACTCCGGTATGTCTGTTATGAGGCACACTCTTGTACAAGGTTTATATTTCTTACACATGGATGCACATACACTGACTCTGTTCTCTGCAGGCTGTCTCTGTGTGAAAAAGCTCTGGCAGAGTACCTGGACACCAAGCGTCTGGCCTTCCCGAGATTTTACTTCATCTCTTCAGCTGATCTGTTGGACATCTTGTCTAATGGGACCAACCCACACCAGGTGGCTCCACTAATTTTTGCCTGAGGGGTGGCAATGAATTTTTATGCTGTTCAGTCTGTTCAGAGTCAGAAAAAAAGCTGTGCGTCTGTCTTTGTGCAACATGCACAGCACTTCTTACAAGTTGCTTTTTAAGAAGTTTTGGAAGTCTGTGTTCCATTGCACCATTTAGCTCACTTTGCTGTTGTCTTTATGTAGTACCCTGAGTGTCCACACAGGGGCAATGTTGCTCACAGTTAAGCAGCCTGCTCTCTCCTCCATCATCAGGACATTGTCTTATGCATTTCAACCTTGGAGAAATAAATCACCGTTAAGCACAACTTGCCACTAAATCTCTCTAAGAGGAAGTTAGCAGGCATGCAGCAGAACATGGGTCCTGCCCTTCTATTAACAACTCTGAAAAACAGTAATGAAACGTTATTTATTTGTGCAGCGGCAAAGAAATACCAGTCAGAGTGTGAGCTGCCTGTAAATTTAGCCCGAGCTGAAATGTGTCTGTGTGTTTGCTCAGGTCCAGAAGCATCTGTCTAAGCTGTTTGACAACATGGCTAAGATGCGATTTGAAGCAGACGGAGAGGGGAATCCTTCAAAGACTGGTCTGGGCATGTACAGCAAAGAGGAGGAGTATGTCTCCTTTAATCAGTCCTGTGACTGCACTGGACAGGTAAAATACACCGGCAATCTTTTATTCATGTCTCTAAAATTGTGGTACCAAAACGCCTGCAGGTTGAGCTAAATGCTAAAGACATTTATTATGTTTGTCTTCATTAGACTTAGTGAGAGTGGCACCACGGCTATCTGTAGATGAATGTAATAGATGAGAAATTCACTTACCTGCACATTTCTGTAATGGAAAGACATAGAAGAAAATATATATCAAATATAGATATTTGTAGACAACCCACAATAAAAAAGACAAATAAAATTGAGTCTGTCACTGCCCCTGGGGTTTTGCATATCAAAGCCCATAAATCCATTAATTTTCCATTACATCCCATAGTATTTGCCTGACTCCACTTCCACTCTAATGCTTATTAATGACCTCATTAGGGTCCATTGATAAGGGAGCCTGTCGGTGCTCACGTGACACACATTGCAATGTTTTTCTCAGTTTGTATTCAAAGGTATTTCTTTTGGTTTTTGTGTTTTTTGTGTAAGGTGGAGGTCTGGCTGAACCGGGTTCTGGACACCATGCGCTCCACGGTTCGCCATGAGATGACCGAGGCAGTGACGGCCTATGAGGACAAACCCAGAGAACAATGGCTGTTTGACTATCCAGCTCAGGTAAGAGGGCTCAGTGGGATATATGAATAGATTTAACTGACTACACTCACTTTGGGGATTTTCCCCCATTAGTCACCTCACCCAACATCAGATGGATTGCTACCAAAAATATATCTGTGCCTCTCATAGATATTTCCATCCAGTGCACATGCTCACTAATGCTTTGCATACACAGTTCACAGCCAGACTCTGTTGAGTATTTTGAACAGCGAGGAAAAAGTGTGGTAGGGAGTGAGAACAAACATGGATGTGTGTTTGTAATAATGGACTGCTTATCTCTACCTGGAAGTACTAACAATTTTCTCAAACTAAGAATTTGATGCGCCCAATGGCAAAATATGCCTGACATTGCTGACTAAAGTATAGTTACCAGTTCTACATGGTGGAAAGTTTCAGCATATAGAGAGCAGCCATTTAAAAACTGATTTAATGTTCACTTGTGACTCGGTGTTGCACCAAAATTGGTGACCCGTCAGATTTTGTGCCACCGCAGATTCAACCATGAAAAGCAGGATGATGTGTTGACCAAATATCAACATGTGAGGTGGTAGTGATGTCCAGACAAATATATACACTACTGGACATCAGTGCCGGGACACTGAAGTGGGGGCTATTGGAACAAAAATAAATAAATCAATATAGCAAATAATTCATTACAATGAAATTGGTGATCACACTCCATAAATAATATTGATCCAAAAAAGAATTAAAAATACTATATAAATTACTGTATTATTAGTTCACTGACCCAACTTAAAACCCAAATTTGAATGAATCAAATATAGATTAAATGATTTATTTTAGCTGAAAAACATGAGAGAATATAACTGTACTTTTTCCATCTTTGAGTCCAGATCTTCCTCTCAAGCTGCTCATGGCCTCAGTAAACTCAGCCTATCAGAGGGAAAGGGCAGCTTGTAGCCTAAGAGGCAAAACCCGGGGCAAAAAAAGTCTTCTAAGAATTCTGTGCTGCTTATATAGTTTACTAATATCAGAGTGTGGTAATAACATAGATGAGCCAATGATTTGAATTTTTGTCAACTTAGAGCGTCTCTCATGTGGATCATGACAGCTGGACAGTAAGAGAAAGAAAGAGGAAGAAAGAATTTTAGTTAGAAAATCAAAGAGGAGAAGACTAAAATAGGATTCTAAAAAAGTAAGACGGAGCTGAAATTATGCCCTTGATTGTGGAAAGAGAATTAGGCAGGTTCTAGCTCGTCCTTCTAGTTATTTTTTATTCTTAAGAAAACACAAGATTATCCGAACAGAGGTGATTTTAAATATATGTCCATTCACGTCCGGACCACATAAAACCTGTTCAACCTATCAAGTGTTCATTAAAACTGACTTTCCTCACTGATCAGCAAAAACAAAGTTGGCTAACAAATATTACCTTTGCATCTTAATCCAAATTCCCCACCTTACAGAAATAAAGAGAAAACACAGCTGTGTAAGCAATTTTATGGATGCAGCATATGTGCATATGCATACTATATATGTCCATATGCTTCATATCGCTTTGTTGTCTCAGTTCCTCCATTTGTTTCACATTTATTTGACACAAATAAACAACCAGAGAGAATCTAAGTAAGCTTAAATACAGAAAAGTCTTTTCTTCTTCCTCTGACTGTGATTTCTTTCATTGTCTCTGATTCTCAATTCAGGTGGCACTGACCTGCACTCAGATCTGGTGGACATCTGATGTGGGAATGGCCTTTGCCCGTCTGGAGGAGGGCTACGACAACGCTATGAAGGAGTACTACAAGAAACAGGTGTCTCAGCTCAACACCCTCATCTCCATGCTGATTGGCCAGCTTTCACCAGGCGATCGGCAAAAGGTCATGACCATCTGCACCATTGACGTCCACGCCAGAGACGTGGTGGCCAAGATGGTCACTCAGAAGGTGAGGAGGGCACAGTCGGTGGATAAATCTGTACTGTATACATTTCTATGCAGGCATGGTGATTGCTGCAGTATTTTTTGAGAGGATATTACTAGTGAGTAATGCTCTCAAGATATTCAAACAAGGTATGTCATTAACCTAATAGAGGGTGGAAAAGCAAAGATTATTTCGGGCTTTATTTCAAGCCTTGATACTCTCTTTTTAACTCCCTTTTTTAAGGTGGAGAACTCTCAGGCGTTTGTGTGGCTTTCCCAGCTGAGACATCGTTGGGATGAGAAGGACAAGCACTGTTTTGCAAATATCTGCGATGCCCAGTTTCTCTACTCCTACGAATACCTTGGCAACACACCACGATTAGTCATCACTCCTCTAACAGACAGGTATGAAGGTGTCACGCTCAATTTCTGCATTTGCTCCAATGTAGAGGCAAGAAAACATTATGATTGCTTTTGACCTGACTCATAGATGAAACCATGTCAATTACTGTTCACTAAGCCCCGCCCTCCTTAGTTACTGTTGCTAGGCCTACATTTCTCACCACATATTAAGATTTTTTGTCAATTTTCATCAATCAAGAGGCTATTAGTAAGAGGTGGGTATAGCCCCGTCTCTCTCTCTCTCTCTTTACCATTCAAAATCTTTTGTAATTTTTGAAAGAATGGGTCCTTAATTTTGGACAGAAGGTAACGAAAATAACTTCTAATATGTAGCTGGCAACCGTCAATTTTTCCAGCTGCAATGAAAACTGACAGATGTCATCAGCTGTAGCTAGCTAGCTAGCTAGCAAATTAAGCTAACGTTAGCGCCATGAGTTTATTGTAAACTCTTCCAGCTGATTCTTGAATTTTTCCGCTGATTTGTTTTACAATAAGAACCCTGTAAAAGTATTGTAAATATTCAGTGTTCAATATTGACTACATACATGATATTGTGCTTAAATATTGAAGAATATTGAGCATCCTCACCAGCTGATAATCCATGTAGAGGACTTGGAAATAAAGAAACAGCATTCTTCTTGTATTGCAGGCCGACTCTAAGGAAAAATGTAAGATCAAGGTCTTATTCAATTCTTACAGAACCCTGTTCATAGCTGCTTGGCTTCCATGCTTGAATCAAGGTTAGATTTATACTCAAATGTTTGTGTATGTTTCACTTTCAACATGACAAGAGTAATGCTTTTAAAAGGCTTTTAAGATGAGGACTAACCGATGTGTTTGGCAAGCGTAACGCTATCTCAGTAAATGAGGTTGGCTTGGGTTGCTGGAGAGTATACTTCCCCAAATCTAATAAAGAGCAGGACAGAGCCACTAATGTCAGCCTTAAATCTGATATAGTAGCATCCTAGACCAGCTTATACACAGAGGGGAAATACTACACATGAATGTGCTATTTGTGAACAGGGCTTTTTAATGCAAGCTGAAAATCACAAAATGTAGTTAGAGAATGAAATGCTGAAACCTACAATTATCAGGACATGCTAATAATTTTGCTAGAGAAGACAAACACACTATTTAATCATTCCTGACACTTTTGTTCTTGTGTTTTTGGTCTTGTAATGGCTAAAAAAAAGATACACCACCCTCCTAACTAGTAAACTAGTAGAGTATCGCTCTCACTACAGCCTCATGTACACCACTTCAACATGTGGAGAAGTCCAAAGCTTGATAGACCTACTGTGCCTAGTTACAGTTGGTTAGTTATGATTGGACAGTTGCTGTTTCAGGGAAGGGTTTAGCAAATGGTTAATTGGCCAAAAGCTGCTGACCCCTTCATTCCTGAAGAGTATCTAGCAATGATATTGAGCACGTTGTCCTTTACAGGTTGATCAAATATGACCGTTTTCATGAAGCACATTCAAAATCCATTTTAAGAACACTTCCAAAAATCCATTTGTGTTGATGATAATGCGTCTTGTTCCTTGTAATTGAAAAACTGTCTAGAAGATGCAAGCATCTCATCTAATTATAACCATCTGACGCATTCTAAGAATCTTCATTTGAATCATTATGTACACCCACCACAAGCTAAACCTTTTAGAACAACTCAGCTAGGGCATGTTGCCAACAGCTTGTTTGTTCACATGCACATGTTTCTGCAGGATTCCTGATAAAGTTTTAACTACACAGAGATGAATACCTGCCTCCCAAAGCCCTTTGGCAAACTGCAGCGTTTGACTGTGTGGTTTTCCAGACTGACCAGTATTCCCTTTGAAGCCTGAACAAAGCAGAAACAATGGGCTTTGATGGCCAGATCAGCGTCCGTGTAGCAAGACTTCACCATATGGTGCATGCCCTCGCTGCTGCTCGCTGCAAGTCATACAGTTTGCCACAGGCTTTCATTTCAACAATGGACCACGGACCAGGGGGCTGGGTGTCATATCCTTTAATCACAACTTGAGAAACAGCTAAAAGCATATTTGCTGCATGATACTGTCATACTGCTTTCTTTGCAATGGAGCCAGCAAGAGAAGATTACATCTTGCTGCTGTCAAATGAAAACCTGATATCATATCATATCCTATCATATCATTGCAGTAACTTGTTTTTAGATTGACACCATACATGGTGGATTGTGTCCTGTGGGATTTTAAAGGGTGGGTTCATCCTAATAACACACACACACACACACACACACACACACACACACACACACACACATACACACACACACACACACACACACACACAAAACAATTCTCAGTCCTAGGCAAGGCAATTTTATCTGTTTAACACCTTTCAACAGTAAGGCAGTTCAAAGTGCTTTACAGAAGACATGAAAAAGCATTTAGACAAGATATAAAAGAACTCAAGGCAAAGAAAAGACACATATAAATAAGATTTAAAAAAGAATAAATTAAATAGAAGATAAACATGTTGGGGCCTGAAAACTGACAAAAGGTATTAGGGGTTATCAAACAAGTAAAAAATTGTCCTTTCTCCATAGTATGTAGGCTAGTATCCAGAGTGTGATGTCTGTAATGGCTAATTACCATAGAAGATAATTTGTTAATGTTAGCCTAGTGGCTAAAATGTTTCAGCTACTGTTACAAGAGTTTATGCAGTGAAACCACAGCAGTATGCAGTAAACGGATGATTAACATTTCCTCTACTGGTGTAGTTTTATGATGAAAGTTGAAGCTAACTAGCTGAAAGGATGGTGCTCAGTGTGTTAGCTACTGCAGTGTTTTCAGGTAAGCTAGCTTCCCACACAGTCCACACACCCCCTCCTCTGTTTTTTAACACACACACACACACACACACACACACACACACACACACACACACACACACACACACACACACTTACACTCTGGATCACCCCCGTCTCATTATCATGTAAGCATTAGGGAAGTTGGAAATGTGGTAGGGAATAGAGAATAGATTAATTATTAAATGTGTGCTAAAACACATAAAATAGGAAAACTGAGGAGTTAGAAAATAAAATGGGCCTTTTGAATGTACTTTATCAACACTTTGAGCTCCATATCTCTGTATTGTACTGTACAGATATCTAAATATAACCAAAACTATCTGCATGGCTCGACACCACTAGGTAAGTTAGAAAACATTGGTCATGTGATAACAATTGGTGGAATATGTTGGCGAGCTATCTCAATGATGGCTAAGTAAACTCCATTTGCTGATGAAGACCATGAGATGTGGTTGAACCCTCAAGAAAAAGTTAGTCAGTGAACCTTAAGTTAGGTTGAGTTTGTCAAACTTTTTATCGCGTGACTTGTTATCAAGTTTTTCACTGTGGTCACATGAAAACCGGCATAATTTCCTATCGCTGATGAAGACCATGAGATGTGGTTGAAAGCTCAGAATAAAGTAAGTAAGTGGAGCTTCAGTTGAGATTTTTTTCTTTTTTTTTTGCAATTTGGGTAAACTTTATAGGGTTCAAGAACACTAATAAGCCAACTTGAATAGAATGCTAGAAGAGTGAGCCAACATGTGCAATACCAGGATGCTAACAGCTAAATTCAGCCATCATTCATTTTATTCTTTAAACCTGTGTTTTTCCCACTGTGACATGTCAAAATGTCTCCAGTGAAAAGGCCTCTCTGAATAATCTAATTGTTAAAACATGAGGATCACCTAAACTAAATATAATAGTACTAACATAAGAAATGTGAAGCCATACATTATAATGAATATAGACCTAGAGTTTATGTGCTTGTTTATCACAAGCTGACTATAGCCTGTATGGTGTATTCACCTTCTGCAGCAGTTTAATTAGGCTAAAGGAATCACTCGTGCTAATCAATAACAGCAGGAATGTTATCGGCACAATGTTAGCATTCGCTCAATATTTACTGCAGGATCTCCAAAGCTGCACCATTATGCAAAATGTCAGGAATATTTTACACAGCTAGCACACACATACAGAGACCAACAGAGAGAGAGAGAAATGGAGGGAGGATGAGTCAGACAGACAGACTGATATATAGCCATTACTTTTAAAAACACTGTAATAAAACAAGTCACCTTGTCACAGCTGCCCAGTTTAACTTCACACTCTCGTCTTCTATCTGGCTTTAGTTATTCCGCGCAGGACATCCTTATCCAGCCTCCTAGACGACAGAATGTTAGATTTTTGGCTATATTTCAGGGGAGAGCCATAAAGCCTGTTGGCACTGGTATCCGGATGATACACTGTATACAGATGGGATCATTTGTCTTCTCTCAGCTTCTGTCTCTCGTTATGCTTTCCAATATTTCCCCCTTCCATACATCATCTATTAACCAGCAGCTCATTAAAATCATTGCTGCATTGATATTGCAGGCAAACCATTCTGTTTATTGCCCTGATCAATAAAGTCCTGATTGTCTCCATCAGTTCACGTCCATGATGCCGCTGGTTTTTATTGATACTAGATGGGTAGACTTGTTTGTTAGTCCTGAGAGGTTCTGCGGGAAAAGCAATCAGTGGTGTCACTAATCAGCCTGTGTGATAATCAGAGCGCAGGAGCAGATTATATTATCATATAATAAGAGGTTATGTACAATGACGGCTGAGCCGACACCAAGTCATTGTCAGTGCTGGTTATAAGACTCAGGATTTGTCATTTGTACTGTTAATGGCTGCTGCATAAATGAAAGCTTTTTCTATTGTGCATTTATTAGAAGTCAATCTGGATCATTTAAAGGGCCACTTGATGTTAGGTCTTTAGTTTATCTGCTATTTCCATTCTGAATCATCCAGCTTGGACTGAATGTATATTGCTTTTTTTTGGTGGGGGTAATTATGATTTTAAACACAGAACTGCAGATGATTAAGCACAAAATCGAGCTCTATTCTGTTTTTTTCTCTGTATTGTGGTTATACACTGACTTTTAAGTAAAAAACAATGCCAATCATAAAGAATTTTTTTGTAAGAAAATATACTGAAAAACAGAGGATCTGTGTCTGCGTGCAGTGGCAGGGAAGGATAATCCTTTGCCTGCAGCCATTTCAGCGTGCTGTTTCAGTGATTTGAGGCACTGGAGCATTGTTCTTGGACGTTTAGTTGGCCAAACCTCAGCACTCAATGCTCCACCTGCTGAATGCTGCTCTGCACTCTGTTTTGGCATCGGAGGCCGGCGTGTCTGATTTATTTGCCAGCATACTGTAGTTTTTTTCAACAGATTTCGTCCTCTTATTGCTTTGTTCACTTATTAAAAATCAGTTTGCCACACAACCGGACTGTAGTGTGGTTGTAGGATTATCAATGTTTGGCAAAGTCTTTGTTTCAGTACGATAGTCTTAAGTACAGTACGTGAACTCACCGCCACATACTGCCACTCAAGACACACATGGTAAAAATCCTGAGACCAGGAGACCATTTTTGCGAGAATTCATGAAAAATCTTAAATCATATATTCCCAGCATGCATTTGTTCAAAGACAAGGAATCACATGCTGCGTCATATACTATCCACTACATACCCAACACATGTACTATCATTCAACATACTTTTGTGTGACTAAACAGTAGTATGTATCTTTTCAGACGTGTTGAGCTGTAATTACATCACTTCCTGAGAGCCTCCTTGCTGGTTGGAGACACATAACCATGGTAACCTGTGCCAACCATAAAGTCTGAACCAATGAACCAAAATATATTACGCCTTGCAAAGTGAAACCTTACTTAAATTGAAGTGCTATTGACATTATGCCAGAGCCTCCTTGGTCGCTGTCCACCATTGTCTGTTATGTTGTTGTTGTTGTCGTCACTACTGCATTGTATTGTGGGATATTTATGCCGGCGTAGTGTCCAGTGCTTGCATACTGCTTTATTTCCCTGTAAATATTTCATCATAAACTCATAGAGAATTATCAACCGACTCTACAATTCCTTTCAGCACTAATGAGCGTTTTGGTGTCTTTCAGATCATTGTTTTGGTTTGGTTGGACCTGTGTTGCATGTCACACCCTCCTTCTCCCCTTATTTCCTGTCTGCCCATTCAGTATTGATGGTCCAGTAAATTCAAAGATGTGAAAAAAATAACTTCACTGTTTTGGTTCACTCTCACCGCTCTTGTCAACCTTGTTTCCAGCAGCTGACAGTTATACACTACCTGCCCAGCACCAAACAGCTAATAGACACAGTTAGCAATTAGCTGGTGAACATAGTGGGACATTTAGCAGCTAAAGAAGAAGATATTTTACTCAAGAGTTGGTATAGAGACCAAAGAGGAACAAAGCTAAATGAGAGTGAATATTGGACTTACATTTGGGTGGCCAGACACATGACTCCAAATGAATGCTAATATTGCTCTGTGCCTGCTGGATGTGTAAATAAGCAACTGTTAGCTAACACGATGGTCATATCAGCTTTGTATGGTGATTATATGTCAGACGTGTGTGTGATCTTAAGCTTGTTGTTGAGTTTTTTAAGAAGCATTACAATTTTACCTTGCTTTTTGAATTGATCAATTTTGATTATTTGATTGTATGAACATGTCTATGATTAATCACACTTTAGACTCACAGAATGTAATATAACTATAAATGTGTGTATGTGTAGTCAAGCTCCTCACTGAGAGTGGACAGACTTGCTCTGATCTTTATAAATTGAAGATCAGTGGAATTTGCGTGTTGCTGTCAGTCTCCAGTCCTCAGCAGTGATGTGTGTATGTCTGCTCCGTTTAGATGCTATATCACCCTGACCCAGTCCCTCCACCTGACCATGAGTGGAGCTCCAGCAGGGCCTGCAGGCACAGGGAAGACCGAGACTACCAAAGACTTGGGCCGAGCCCTCGGCATCATGGTCTACGTATTTAACTGCTCTGAGCAAATGGACTACAAGGTGAGCCAGCGTACATGCATCAGTGCACGTAGCTAACGTGCTTCCATAGCAGCACATATTATGCATGTTTCTTTTCATCTTTGCCTTTGTCAGCGATATGGCATGCATTTGTCATTAAAGTTGTCATCCCACTTTACGCCCTTCTCTTTTCATCTTCCCTCTTTTCATCTTCTGTTTGCCCCCTCCCCCTTGAAAGAAGAGCTGATTAGTTCAAACCTAATTGTTATTTCTTTCCTAAACCTTGTCAAAATGCCCTCTCTGCTCCCAGCTTCCACCCCGATTTATTATGCACTCTTGTATACTCTCACTCAAACACTTTCTGCATATTGAGTGGTCAAGGGAGACATAAACATAATCTTGTGATCCAGCTTGCTCCTGCTTCCCCAGACAGGGGCATCATTACAGTATACAGGTGTACAGCACCCCCGGCTATACACGCCGCTGCAAGGTGTCAGAGAGAAGTGCTAATATACTCCGGGTGGAACACAGGCACTGGGAACTGGCTTCAGAGCCCCAAACTGTTACTCATATTCAGTTATGCACACACACACAAGTTGAATCAATCCTCCAGTCAGCTCGGGTTTGCGTCAGAGAAGGTTTCCTCAGCCCTGTAATTGGAGAGAAACGTCAGCTGCCTCCTTCATCCTGGTCCATCTGCCCTCTGGAGGGTTGTTCACCTACTCGGAATGTGATGTTGGGCAAAGTAAAATGTGGGCGGCGGACATTTTAGCCTCTGCGTTTTCACCATCAACACCTTGTATTATTAGTGTGAGCCCTTGTTTATATCTTCCTCTTATTATTCGCCTACTCTTAGCCTGCTGTGGCGCTGCGCTGGGACAACTGCAATGAGCGTTTCTTCATATATCTTCTGTCTAATTGGCATATGTCTCTATCCGCCTCATCACACATCTTATAAGTCAGTCAGGCCGAGTCTCCACCTTTGAGCATGACTGATTGACTTCTTGTTCTGCTGTGTCAATCTGAATATCTGTCTCTCTCCCTCTGTCCACCAGTCCTGTGGGAACATCTACAAAGGCCTGGCTCAGACAGGGGCATGGGGCTGTTTTGATGAATTTAACAGGATCTCAGTGGAGGTGTTGTCTGTGGTTGCTGTACAGGTAAGACCAAGTCCAGTTCCTTCACCTCAGGTACTCCCAAAATCCCAGTCAGGTCAAGACTGTATTGTGTGTGCGGTTTGTGTGGCAGGTTGAGCTAAACGTGTGAGTTATCATTTTATTTACGAAGTGCTCTATCCGAATCAAGATGCAGTGAAAATAAGGCCTTGAAAACAGCTCTGCAGAGGTAAATAGCCTCCTCATTACTGATTGCAAGCGTAAATTGCTTCAGCTATAAGACTAATCCACCAAGACTGACACCCTTGCACTCCAGAGCTTCTTCATAATTGGAGCGTTCTCTCATCTGATTTGAGGGTCAAGGATGGAAAACCGCCTCCCGTGGCGCTGGTCATGATGCTCACATATTTCAACACTAATAACAGCAACTCTGAATGGACAAACTCTAAAAGGAGGTGATACAGTAATTTGGATGAATTGGTATTTGCTCAGTGTTATTGCTCTGAGCACAACCTTGATTCACAAATAACTACAAATTAATGAAATTAAAATAAATGAGTGATGAATAAATGAATGAGTATTTGTAATTTGGACAAATTACAATAAGTATTTGTGATTTTGCGTTCTTTCATATTAGGACCTGTACGAAAATGATTGGAGTAGGGAGGGGGGCTGAATCATCTGCCACAGCCTCATAAATATTTTTTTCTGGACCATCCCGGTGAAAAACACTGCAATACCCTCCCCCTAAAATATCAAAGCAACATATTTATAGCAAACATAATAAAAAAGTGCAAATGGAGCCATTCTGTTTTTTAAATAAATAAATGGTTAGGCCTATGACAGCCACTGAATAAATGAGCCGGCCCAGATGCCATTTCTGTTGGTGGTAATGGGCTCAATATTTTCTCCCCAGAATGAATGAAAAAAAATAGTATTCTGAGATGAGTAAAAGTTGAAACCCTGCTCTACAAACTGCCCACCCTTGACAACAAACTGCCCAAAATAAACCTGCCCAGTCAATAAGATGTAGCCCAAATAGAGTGGAAAACCACCCAACAGTGGTTTCTTTCATTAAACCTTTACATGTTTAACCAGGAAGGAGCTGAGAACATTTGTATTTAGACTATTTGTGCCAAAGAAAAAGTCCCATGAAAATTGTTGACAGTAAGGTCTGTGGGTGTTGTAGTGGGGTAGAGGCTAAGAGATATTTCAAAATCAAAAATACATGCATAAGTAAATACCGCTAGAGGTATGTGAGAATGTTTTTTGTTTTTTAAAATTTTAAAGCTGCTCTAATCAATGGTTTTAGATTACAGTAACAATGGATCAAATGACTACGTAACTATGCAACGTGAAAGTGGTTATTTGTAGTGTAACCTGATGCCCAGATGGTCACAGAACCATCTTAGAAGTTGTCCTTGGAAACTTTTTGGAAAAGGGCAGGCACTTTCAAAAAGTACTTTGCAGGTGATTGGATGAACCATCTGTCTATCACCGTCTTACCTTGTGAGGCAGATTTGTGAGATCATGAGATCACGCGAGAATCCTCATAGGACGCTGATTGGTCTGAACCACTGGTGGTTTGGATGCAAATGCATAACTTGAAGCCTGACAAGATGGATTCTCGTGTCCGTAGTGAAGAAACCAACTCTTTAGTTCCCCTCAGCCCTACAGAGAGTTTTAGAGTCTTTCAGCTCATTGTTTTGGTTTCACGATCTGCAATTTAACCTTTTGGGTCAGTGTCAGTGCTCTCATCAACCTCATTTCCAGCAGCAGCAAGCAGCTGTTTTCAGTGGAAAAGTTCTGACAAACCCTTTACATGCTAACTGCCCAGCACTAAACAACAGAAGCTAGGAACTATTCATTTAGCAAATAAAGACCCAGAATTATAGCTCAGGAGTTGGTGAAGGCCAAAACAGAGCTGAAAGGAAAGCGAATATTGGACTTACATTCCTGAAGTTGCCAGAAACACTACTCTGAATAAATGCTAATGTTACTCTGTGTCTGCTGGATTTGTAATTAGGCAACTGTTTGCTAACACATTAGCCATGTGAACTTTACAATGTGCTAATGTGTGTTTACTGCTTGTTGCACTGCCTCATCATTTAATACAGGTTCCAGCCTGTGCTCTAGCATACAGTATGTTAAATCATTACTGCCCTTTTTTCATCTTCAAGCTCTCTGGATGACTGACTGGATCATTTTGACAGTGTCTTCACCTTCGTTCTCCTCCTGAATCTCCACTTCATGCATAACGACTCAAAGTACAAAAAAAAAAAAAGACTTCATATTCTCTCCACACTGAACAGTATATACTCTGGGCGACCTAGCTGGCCCTTTGATTACGGGGACTCTTTCTGAGTCCTCTTTCAGCTGATGCTAGCTTTTCCTGCCATCTTATAATCTGTTACCGCAGATCAAACAGATCCTCCCTCTCTGTGCTTTTTGTCCCTCTTGTGTATTCAAATCCTGCATGCTTTTGCACCTTAGGACACCATTTTCATGCACATGCAATGTATAAAAATGTATACAGTTGATAAGAACGCTGATTATGATCATGATGATAATGGTGATAGAGCTCCTCAAAGGCTCCTGGCGGAGGCGATGGATCATTATTCATTGCTAGATATAACAATCATTTCTCTGCCCTTCCTTCTCTCTTTAGTAGCAATGAAAGTCAAGCAGCCTCCTCTGTAAGCTGCGGAGGCCTACAGTACTTAGAGAATTTTAAAGTGCCAGAAGAATGAATAGGTGTTGCGTGGCGTAATGAATAATAAATCACGGTGGCTTATACGTGGAGAAGTAGACCTTGAGAACAGAGGAGCGTCAAACTCCTGCTGTGACAGCTGGCAGCCCGCTCCACCGCTCAGCCTGCTTCAGTGGAGCCAATGCCGAGCGATCTCTCACCATAGCAGGCAACGGCACACACACCTAATCCATCCTCTTAAAGTGGGAGCAGCTACCATCGCACGGCGACATACTCGGCTGCCAGTTGGGTCTGCTAACACAGGTGGCGGGACCAGCTCTACATTAAATAAAGCAGAGGCAAACAGAAGGCCGCCAGACGTAACAACATGGAGATAAATTGTTTAAGTTCTGCCTCTGTTGTAGCCAGCACAGGCCTAGGCTTTGAATATATTTAAGCTACACTCTGCTAGCGCCGGTCTGAACATTCAAAGAGGCAGTTAAGAGTGGAGCCGGACCCACCGGATCACACCTTTCAGAACAGTGTCTGTTTTTGAACTGTTTAAAAATGTGCTTTTGGTGTTTTACTTCCCTTCATATCCCTGTAGGATAGCAGTGGAGGGCCGCTGTCATTTCACATAAAAAAACAAGCCCCACTGATGTCCTCATGAAAACTTTTCTTCTTCTTTTTTTTTTTTTTGTGCTGCAGCTGCACTGTTTGTTTTTGCATTTTTTTTCTCCATGTTGTGTTAGTATGACTGAGTGATCTGTAGCCGAGTACTCATCCATGAAGAGATGTTCCTCCTCTTTCCAGCTGTCGACTCGCTACACAGCTTTACCACACGCATGTTAAATTCATAAAGCCCCTTACAGGCTGGGATTCCGACTTTTAAGGGCCAAGGCACACACACCAAAAAGTTTATTTCTGATATCTCATTCAGTCATGATGTAGACAAGCAGTGCCTTGGCAGTTCATCCTCCAGTAAACCTTGGCTGATAACATGCTCACATTATTGATGAAATTGTGTCACTGGAAAAATAGGGGCAAGCTGCATAACAATTTGACAAGCTGTTACAAATTGACTCCGGTATGTGCTTAGTGATATTAATGATATGCTAATGAGTGATAGCACTAGTTCGAAACGTTCAGTGCCAATGCAGGAAGTAGGAATGTAGTGAGGAACCCAAAAAAAGCATATATTTATGTTCAACTGCACCCTCCAGCGGCCCTAATAATTATGAACGGAGCAAAGGGGGAAATCAGGTGACATTATTATAGAGCGACAAAGTTCGTGTAGGGAGGAGGTCAGAGTGATGGGTCAACAAAACTCAGACTTTAACATGTGATATTGCTGTTGTTTCCAGTTTCCAACTGCAAGCCAACTTTTTTTTCGAACCATAACCAAACCACAATTGTCCCCTAATCTTAACTAAGTGATTATTATAGTAACCGTGACGATGAAGGTCTCCTAACCTTAACAAAATAGTAATTTTAACCCAAACCATGATGTTTTCCTTAACCTAACCAAGTGTTTTTGTGCCTGAACCTAACCAGAGCTTAACCATAGCATTGTCCCATCATAAAACATATTTTATATTTATCTTTCAAAAGTGATTTGTAACGGTTTTGGAAAGGACAGATTGCTGAATGGGTTAACAGATCAGAAAATGCTTCTATGTGTTGATGGATTTTATCGTTTAATATGGAGGACTTGTTGCCTAACCCTAACCACTCCTTAACCATACTTGCCATGACCAAAACCCTTTTTTCATTCAACAAACTTAACCCCCAAACTTTTCAAATGCAGTAGTAGAACTTTTCCTAAAGATCATAACATCTAAAATTGGCTGAATTACTTGGGCATGAAAGTTCATTCTGTACCTTAAGAATTAAGGTTTGACAAAAAAAACTTGACACAGTGACCATTTACTATCTTTCAACAACATCTCACCTCCTCAATGGAGTAGGTCCACCTTGGTCATGTGATAGCAGGTGGTCGTACATGATGGGGAGGTTGTGACCCTCTCTGTGGACAGCTGTGGGAAACACTACATTGGTGAAATGAGAAAGACCCTGGACAAGAGACATAATGAAGACTGGAAACAGACAACATCAGCTCTGTGTCAACACCTTACCAAAACCACTCAAAGCATTGACCGAGAAGAGATCAAAGGTCCTCGACCAGGAGTCAGTGGATAGCCGGAGAAAGATCAAGATGGACATTCACATCATTAGTGTTAGAAACCATGTTTGAACAGAGACTGTATTTACCATCTCCCCCATGTATAATGTCACATGACCAAAGTTCCATATGTGGGTAATATGATGACCACTGAGTCAACTCAATTAGCTGAGAAGAGCTGTGAGATGCAGTCGAAAGCTCTGGAAAAAGCAAACAAACTAAATTGTGATTTACGGTCGGATCAAAGAAAAAGTAAGAAAAATTAAAAATCTCAAAACGGATTCTAATTCAATTTTTAGTACTTTGGACACATTTCAGTCTGTATTTTAATTTACTTGATATTAGGAAAAAGAGGACAGTAAACCACGCGCAACAACATAATATGTCAAGAAGAACACAAAAATGTCCAGGACTTATTTCTAGGGACGCACGATAGTGGATTTTTTGCCGATATCAGATATGCTGATATTTCCAACTCACTGTGGCTGATTGCTGATGCCGATACTGATATATGCACTGATACCGATATGTGCACATATTTTTTTCCAGATGGCTGAGGAGACTATTGTGCATGCTAGCATAGATTTTCCTGAGTATGATCAAGAAATACAATATATGAAGGAAGAATTTAGGAAGCCTTAAAACTTTAATGAACCTGCCAAGTGGGTGGAGCAGTAGAGTTTTCTTTGAGTGCATTAGACAGACAGGATTTATGTGTAGCATTTAATCTCTGGTCCACACTCCGGAGCAGAAGGTGGCGGTAATGCATCTAATACGCTGGTTGCCAACTGCCGTTGTAAACCAAAAAGATTTTTTTTTCCAAACAGAGTGGTACGTCCTGTCAGACGAAGTGTTTCCTATCTGTGCAGCCGAACTTAGCAGCTCCTCAATGGCTTGTTTCTCCTTGACGGTCCCGGTGTTTCCTCCGCAGGCTGCACTTCACTCAGCTGCCCGTCAGACCCGCTGCTTCTTCCCACTTTAACCTGAATAAGAAACCTGGGCTCGGTGCTCCGGTTTGTCTACATGGAGAGCCGAGGCTAACGTTAGCTGAGAGGCTAGCGGAGCGTTAGCCGTAGCATGACCGGAGGGAAGCACAGCCAGCTAGCCTCTGCTAGCCTCCCAGCTAACATTAGCCTCGGTTCTGCATGCTTGAGTGAACAGTGACAGTGCATTCTGCTCTGTAATGTGTTCTCTGTACTGTGTGTGCAGGTCAAAAGCATCCAGGATGCCATTCGAGATAAGAAGCAGAGGTTTAACTTCATGGGAGAGGAGGTCAATCTTTGCCCCTCTGTTGGCATCTTCATCACGATGAATCCAGGTTACGCCGGCAGGACTGAGCTTCCTGAGAACCTCAAGGCTCTGTTCAGGTATGAGCACGCAAGTTCATGTGTATGCACCGTTTATTTATCCAGGAATATGACCATGCACTACAAATGAGGCTATTTTAATGCTTTCTTCCCATTTATCCACAGACCGTGTGCCATGGTGGTGCCAGACTTCGAACTGATCTGTGAAATCATGCTAGTGGCCGAGGGCTTCATTAACGCTCGGGTCCTCGCAAGGAAGTTTATCACACTCTACACACTGTGCAAAGAGCTGCTGTCCAAACAGGTACTATCTGCTTTCTTCATTGTTACACATGTGACACGTTTAGAATAAGCCAGATCCATTTCCACTTCAAAAGCTGAACATCTGACACAATGTTCCTTTTATATTTGAGGCTTTTGATAAAGGAATGACTCAGAGGCACCACACAAGAGCTGGCTTTCTAACTTCACTGTCTGAGTGAAGTGTTGCATGCATATGAATAAGAAGCTGCAGGGAGTTTGGATGTTATTCCATCTAAATTTTTCTTTAATCCTTTTTCAGTCTGGGTCCTGTTTTACATGTCATGCCGTTATTTAAATTATTTAAAAAGCAATGAAATCACACAGTGCTGACTAATAGTAACAGTGGAGCTCACTGACGTAGTTTAGCCACTTTATGAGCCCTCAGTTGTGGATGAATGAAGTGTCATAGGACACTACTTCCTCTTTATGGCTATTTTATGAAGTTCCACGTCTTCAGACATTTTTAAATATCACCTTAATTATACTTTTTAGCTTTCTCAAACTTGTTTGCTGGAGTTTGATTGCAAGTTTTCCAATATTAGCAGCTTAGCGGTAATGAAATAAAATGATAATGACCAGACTGCTTCTCTCAGCTATATTCACAAAGGCTGAAACTGCAAATCAATGGAAAGCAGAGATTCAGAAAACTACTTTCTCAACTGGTTCATAAGTGTGGGTTTAATATTACATAAGTTCTGCTGCACGGTCTTGTGCAGAATGACAATGCTCTTTTTTTTTTCCCTGTCAATGAATAGACAGCAGTGCCCACTGTGTATTTCACTCCACTGTGAAATTCATTTCATGCAATCAAAAAGCTGCAGGGAGCTGAAATGTTACTCTAATTGTTGCCTCTAGTTTCATTGCAGTAAACTGACGACAATACATACAGCGTGTTCTACTACTGATAACAGAGAAAGAGAAAGAAGTTATTTTAGGAATATCTTGAATGAAAATTATATAATAAACATTATGTTGATGTTAGAAATGACACACAAGGATATAAAATATGTTAAGCTCACTGTGAAATCACTTAACCTTACCTGATAAGTCCTGACATGGATGTTATAGAAGTATAGTAATGTTATACAGGCCTTGAAATGGTAACGTTCACTCTTTTGCTGAGAGGTAGATGAGAAAATGAATATCATTGTTGATTTAGATTTAAAGCTGGAGCCAGTTGATACATGACAAGAAACTGAAGTACAGAAAAAACAATTATTTGTTTAGAGACAGTGTCAACATTCTATAATTCATCCAACTGAGAGAAGTGATGAGTTTATTTCTCAACTGTAAAAGTACAGTTCTTGGTCGCAATCTTGGTCAGATTTTTTTAAACCAAATATCAATATCAGTAACAAAATCAGCCTACCAGCACCTCTAAAGCTCAACAATTAACATGTTATACCTCATCCGGCACATAATCCTCCATAAAAGCTCCACTTTTTTTTTTTTAAACACTGTGTTTTTTCACAAAAACAAGATATAACGTGTTGATTAGTGAGCTTTAGAAGTGCTTGCATGCAGATCTTTTAAGAGCCAGGCTAACTGTTTCCAGTCTTTATGCTAAGCTCAGATAACCATCTCCTAGCTTAAGCCTCATATTCATCATACAGATACGAGATTGGTATCGATCTTCTCATCTCAATCACAGCATGAAAGCAATTAAGTGTTTTTTTTTCTCCCAAATTGTATAAATTATTCCTTTAATGTTTCAGGGTGGGTGGGTGTGTTTTGAATATTCTGGCACTTCTCTCTCTCTCTCTCTCTTCATCTGGAGAGTTTCTGGGTCGGACGCACACATGAACAATTGCTGTGATGTTATAGAGATGCTCACTGTCACTGTATCAAAACTGATGGTCACATTTATGAGGTATAAATATTATACTGATGATGGAGAAACATGATTGTGACATTAAAAGTTACATACAAGAATGAATATGTTAGGCTTTAGGCCTTTTTTATATATCTGCTACATTTTGACAACTTTATAAAGTTCTCATTCATCAAAACAATATTTAAGTGCATAAATAGCTGCTCCCCAGATATAATCTGTCAGTTAATTGGAGTTATGACCACAAGGGAAACAAGTGGTAATTGTAGAGTTCCAAAGCACAGAACAAGTCATCTTCTTCAGTAAAACCTTCACAATTATAAGTTAGAACCATCAGAATTACACAAATGAAAAAAAGGCTTAAACAACAAAGACTGAACAACTTTTCAAATCTATGTTTACATACTGTAAACACACACTACACCACATCACACCTATATGTCAATGTAGTGTATATAGTCATACACACAACATACACACATGCATCTTTTAGAAGTGTAGTTGTTTTATCCAGATTGTGTTTTATCAGCTCATTTGTTTTGGCTGTTTTAAGCAGGATTTAAAAGCCTTGTGAAGGACGATGGCTGCAAATTAGCTTAAAGATCCCTCCAGACACGTTTTAAGATATATGAAAATACTCTGCTTTGAATAATAATTTGAGTCTAATATGTTTTTTTTCCCTCAAAAAAAAAAGTTCAATGACCTCATTAAAATCCTTAAAATTTTACTCAGCGAGATGGAGAGAAGGTAATACAACAGATGGTGTTCGTATACAGGCCATCATACGGTAAGTGATAATGAACTGAGAAAACACCTTTAGAGAGGGCATGAATCCATGGTTCGGCATATCTCTTAAGATCTGGTTCAAAATCATCACAAAGAATAGCCTGAAAACACATAGTAGTGACTCTGAGTTTATACCAAACAGAAGAGATAAGAGGTTTAAAACTTGGGAAAGAAATCCAAAGCTTTCAAGAATTAAAAGATAAATATGGCTTAACCATGACTTTTATAGATACCTGCAAATGAGAAATTATTTACAATAAACAAGAAGAAAGGAGAATCTAGATGGGTTGGAGTTAGAAATGATTAAAAAGGAGTGGAAAATTTAAAAAAAAAAAAAAAGAAATGAAACACTATATATAAAGAGAAGTGGCATAAAGAGGCTAATATTGTGTTATCAGTGGACGAATGGGAAGAGATTAATGAGCAACAGCGGAAAACAACTCGCTCCTTATCTCGGAGAGAATACGGATGGAAAAATATTACAAGATTTTTTTTTTGTAACACCGACGCAGAAAAACTATCAAGGTACAAGGTGTTGGAGATTATGCAGAGCGAATAAAGCCGATCACTTCCATGTCTTCTGGGATTGGCACTCTATTAGCCTTTTCTGGCAGGAGCTAAAGAAATGTGTGGAGAAAACACTGAGGGTAGAATTTCCCATTTACATTTGAGGTTTTCTACTTGGGGAAAACGAACATAAGACTTACAAGATCAGGAGACAAACATATGTTCAGGATCATGTTAATTGCAAGTAAAAAAAAAAGCTATGACTTGAAAATGGTCGAAGACAGAGGTACCCAAGATTGAGGACTTGGGTTTATATAATGCATAATATATACATGATGGAGAAGTTGACTCTCTCTTCCAGATTGGAACTGGACACATTTAATAGAATTTGGGAAAACTGGCTTGAATACATATCGACAATTAGGTCAAACTTTATACGAGAAAGCCTGGAAATTGGAGAAACCATTGATTCATCACTACAGATTGTGAAAGGTTCTTTTACTCACTACACCGGTATCATATTGAGTCTCTACTCCGACTGAAGTAAAAATGTACTGTGTGAGATAAGGAACAAGGTAGATGTAGGTACATGGATCAAAAAAAGAATTGAGATTATTCACTGTGCTGTTTTTTATTTCTAATGACTGAAGGTGTGTGGTGGATATGTGAATATCTGTCTCTATCTCAATAAAAAGAGAATTAAATAAATAATCATTATATCCCCTTCTCCCTCATTGAAACATCTCTGAATACGTAAATATTGTTCATTTCAAAAGCTTAACTGCTGGACACAAGATGTCTCCTACTTCACTGTAAAGTCCATTCACAGTGTTTCCACATCACACTTGTGTAAATTGTTTACTGGACCACATTTGGCTCCAAACTAAAATCATGCTTGAAGGTACACGCCTCAGATTTAAAGCGAGCACAGAGATACTTTCCTCCTTCAGCAGATGAATGTGAAAACAAACACATACATCATTCTGCACAGTGAAGCTCAAATAATCAACTGAAGGAACAAAGAGGAAAAGTCATTTTTGAGCGGACGGGGACTTTAAACAAGACTCCCTATAGGTTCTTAGTCACAGTAGGAATATTATAGGAATATAATGTAGGGCCTGAAACTATGAAGTAAAACAGTGCTTTTTATCAGTATTTGTTGATACTTTTGTTTTTTATGTAGCTCTGCTGAGTAATATAACACATCTGCTGCCCACATGAAATACATTTGTTATAATCAATACCATCTCTCACAGAGTGGACGCGTTTCTTTATACTTGAAGCTGATGGAGCGAGTGTTTCTGTTCACAGTTCAGTCAGCAGCTGCAGCTAAATATTTGTTGTCTGGAGGCAGATGGATCTAAAGTTTTGCTAAACTATGATGAGCTTGGTGATATCAGTAGCCGGAGTGGCTGGTAGAGGGACAAACCAGGCAGCTCATTAGTTTTAATTAGCTTCAACTTTCCACTCTCATCGCTGCCGGCTCTGCACATCTCACTCACTGATGTCTGTCTGGCATTTACTGAAGGACCACTATGACTGGGGCCTCCGAGCCATCAAATCAGTACTGGTGGTGGCCGGCTCTCTGAAGAGAGGAGACCCCGGCCGAGCGGAGGACCAGGTACTGATGAGAGCTCTGAGAGATTTCAACATCCCCAAGATCGTGACTGATGACATGCCCGTGTTCATGGGGCTGATAGGAGACCTGTTCCCCGCTCTGGACGTCCCCAGGAAGAGAGACCTGGACTTCGAGAAGCACGTGAAGGAGTCCATCCTGGACTTGAAGTTACAAGCAGAGGACAATTTTGTGCTCAAGGTAGAGTAAACCCAATTCCTCCTGACAGTCTTCATGCTTTTCTTCTGCAAATTCTGTTTTGATTACAAAAAAAATTTCAAACCCCACAGGAGCGTAAACCGGTCGCTAAGCCGCGGACGCAACCAAACGCAATCACAAGTCGTCTGAGAAGCACAAGCAGAGTCCCCAAATGAGGTGTCATCTCTAACAATTTAGACAGATATTACAGTTGTAGCACTTTCATTTAGATTTATCTTAGTTCCCTCCAAAAGCTTTACCTCATGTCATAATGTTCCGCTGGGAAACGGACATTAGTGTCAAACAAATCTGCAGGATGTGGATGAATCGGGCAAATATTGCAGAAAGCTGGTGGTTGGCTTCAGTGAGTGTTCAGGTGTCCGAGCTGCTGACCTAATTTTTGTCATTATATTACATACAGATACACACTCACTCACACACACACACACATACACGCGCACAATAGAAGGCATTGTATGTCAGAGACAGATGAACGCAGGACCAGGGGAAATAAGTGCAATCTGCCTCAGGTCAAATGGACACAGGAAACACATAATAACACTCCATCAGTGAAGGCTGGTGCTGCACCATGCCACTTAACCCTGACATTGTGTGAGACAGCTACAGAAATAAACAAAGAGGAGGAGAAATAGAGAGAGAGAGAGAGAGAGAGAATGGAGGGAGCGGTCAATAATAACCATCCACCCTCAGAGCCTGAACTTTTACTGTCTTTGTGTGCGCGGCCAACCTTTTGATTTCAGACAACGAGGGGGAAGCGGCGAGGTGAGAGAGACCGCATACCTTTAGCGTTAGCCAGGGCTAGCATTAGTCCTCCCCACATCAAAGCAGTAATCAGCCGGGGCCTTTGAGTGGGTAAAGCCGCCCGCGCTCCGGCTGAATGGATGGGGAGCAGGAGCCGTGAGGAGCCAGGTCGATGGCATTGATTGAACTCGCCATCTGTATGTTTGAGAGGAAGCGCGGAGGAAATCTCCTTTCTCTCCCTTCTCTCTCTCTCTGTTACACTCCGTGGTGTCACCTCACATACCTGAATTGACAGAAGATGCTGCGCTATAAGTCAAGGAACATTCAAAAAGAGTTATTTTGGCTTTGAAGTGGTACCAGCCAGCTTGAGATATTTTTGTACCACAGAGTGGAAAATATAAAAAAAAAAAACATCCACTTGTTAGAGCTTGAGGGATTGTAGTGAAGGTAAAGCAAACTATTTACACAGTTCATAGAGTTTTTCAAAAGACCGAGCGTAGAGTGTGTAGTACTGGGGAACTTGAACTTGAGTTACTGGAGGTGATAAATAGTTTCACAGCTCTGAAGTAAATTACAAGAGGACAGAAAAATACCATAATCCAGACTTGAAAAGTACAATCCAGGAGAGATGTATTTATATAGAGGTATTTATGGAAATATTACAACACAGCAAACACTAAACATCAAGGACACTTTTAGAAAAAGGTGGAATTTGAGTGATGACAATTTAGAATGAAACTGTCTATAAAAACGAAGGTTTACAAAGCAGCTTCTCCTCTCTTTGTGTCACATGAATGCTCAGTTTTACAGTGTTTTCCTGATAAAATTAAAAGATAAAAAGTCACTCCAGCGGTTAAACAGCTGGAGGATAAAATAATGGTCAAAATCGACACAGCTAATGCCAAGATATCCTGACCTTTAGTTCCTAGTGTGGATTAAGCTCAAAACACACTGGATCCTACACTCATCATAATGCAGCTCATTCATTAGTGGAACTGTCAGTTCCATGATTCCAGTTTGTACTGCAGGGTTTCCCTTAAAACTTGTTGTCCGCAAGCTCAAGTTGAGATAACTCTGATGACATCACCGTTAGTTTGTCAGACTGTAGAAAGGTGGAAAAGGAATATGGAGACCAAAAGCATTTAATATTGAATAAATACATAAAGCATTGTGAAATGTAATATAATCATTTGAAGAAGAAAAGGCTTAATAATGATTATACTGTGAAATAGTCCAAGACCAATATTATGAAATGTTATTTCATTCTGCTTATTTTCACAGTGGCAGAATTTATTGAAGGTCATTTTTATTTAACTCCAGCAATTTTTATTTCAAAATGTTCATTTGCCAAAGTCTGCATTTATTTCATCAAGACATTTTGTCAATGAAGACAAACAGGCCAATTATGTGATTGGCCGGTTGCCTATTTAGACTAAAGTAATAACCTGTAGTTGCTGGGGGGAAAAAAAAAAACTGGCCATTATGAAATCAAAAGAAAAGAGAAAAAAAACATCTACTGGAATCAACTAAAATGACCTGAAATGAACTGTTATTGTTTTGTTTTGCAGAATATGCTGGCTGGAAGAGGGAAGGGCTCAGCTGGGAAAGATGTTATGCACTCATGTGCAGCAATCAGGATTTTATAATATTTACATAAACAAAAATTGGGGTAGCCTGTTTTCATTGTCAGGCCATTGTCAGTCTAATCAAACCACACAGTAACAATGTCGTGTTTAATGAAGATTTCACAACTAGGTCATTTCTTCCCCAAACTTTTAATTTGGTTGTTATTTAGTCATGAAAGTTGAATATTAAAGAGAAATATTTAATATTTGAAACCAGGTTTTCAGGGGCTTTGACATTGAACACCTTGGTGTCCATAGAAAGAAGACATTATACAACAGGCTGAGTAGTACTTCCTGTTTGTGCAGGCCTAGAAGATCACTGCTGTCATTTGCTGTTCCCTGTGAAAAGTGTACTAAGCTGCTGCGCTGCACTGCAGTGCATCACACCACCCTGTCATTCTGCATCAAGTTATGTTAGCTGTAAACCAGCACGTTAAGGACGAGTACACTGACTGGTACAACGTAGCGGCCCATGAAATGCTAGATTATCCTGTAAAAGGGTCTAAAAGTGTTGATATGGATACCATGTCATCAGAGTCTCTGTGTGTGGTAAACAAAGCATCATCTTCAACATTTCACTCCGTGTGTGTGTGTTAGGTGGTGCAGTTAGAGGAGCTGCTGGCGGTGCGTCACTCTGTGTTTGTGATCGGGAACGCAGGAACCGGGAAGAGTCAGGTGATGAGGTCACTCCAGCGGACCTATCAGAACATGAAGCGCCGACCTGTGTGGGCAGACCTTAACCCGAAGGCCGTGACTAATGATGAGCTTTTCGGCATCATCAACCCGGCCACCAGAGAATGGAAAGACGGTGATGACTGAGTCCTTCAGAAACATAGTTTGACCAGCACAGTGTTTAATGTCCTGACTAGAGTAACCAAAATGTAAACTCCTTTCTCCTACAGGCCTGTTTTCTTGTATAATGCGTGAACTGGCCAACGTCAGTCACAGCGGGCCTAAGTGGATTGTTTTGGATGGAGACATTGACCCGATGTGGATTGAATCACTCAACACAGTTATGGATGACAACAAGGTGTGAGAGTCGTGTGTGTGTGTGTGTGTAAATGTGTCGACTGAGTCTTTTATTCAGTATCAAAATGACTAAGGTTACACATTTTTACTGTCTGTTGTTCACAAAATCATTATTCAGATATGAATAGGTCCACAGTTGACTCATCACAGATGTGAGAGAGAAGTAAACTATTTGTACTCTGAGAATAAATGACAGTCTGTGCGTGTAATGCTAAGAATAGTGAGAAGATCTGAGGATAGCAGGTGACATAATCCTGACTTCGACTGTGTAATATCCACAAAAGAACACAGGCTTTTTCAGTGATATCTGCATACAGTGTGTGCAAATATCCTGTCTCCCTCTGTCAGGTGCTGACTCTGGCCAGTAATGAGCGGATTCCTCTGAACCCCACCATGAGACTGGTGTTTGAGATCAGCCACCTTCGCACCGCTACCCCCGCTACCGTATCCAGAGCAGGTAGCTCTTGCTTTCCTTCCCTATTTCTTACAATACTTTCCTCTTTTACTCATCCTTCTACCTGTGTACTTCCTCACTATATTGTGTTTGTGTTGGATATGTTTGAAAATGTCCTTCTGCAGCAAGACTGACTCATAAATTGGGCTGTAAATCCCACTCCATTTCAGCTCCTTGTTTTGGTTTTATTTCAATGTTACTGTTTTGGTTCAGTCTTACAGCTGTTATCAGCTATTATTTAACACAGCAGACAGAAAAGCTCTGATAAACCTGCTGTACACTGATAAACCAGCACCAAACAGCAGACAGACAAAGTTAGCAAGTAGCTAGTGGAGCATTTAGCAGCTAAAGAGCCAGACATTCTTCTCGGTGGAGAGCTGGTGGAGACCAAATAAAGGCTAAAGGAGAGTGAATATCTGATTTATATATGTTAGGTGGCCAGAAACATGACTCTGAATAAATGCTAAAGTTGCTTCCTTTCTGGTGGATGTGTAAAAGAGCAAATGTTTGCTAACATGTTCACCCTATTACCATTTGTTGTCCTGCCACCAATTTGAGAAAGAATGAATTACTGTAGATTTAATTATGTCACTGGTAAGACTGCCACTTTATAAAAAAAAAAATCAAAATTCAAACTACCGTTCAAACATAGGAAAAAATCAGTATTATTATTATCAGTAATCTATGCCCTCTACCTCAGTGAGGGTGAATCTGTCATATGAACTATTGCCATTATTGACCTATTGTCAGTAAAGTAGGCTATGTTCGTTCTCATTGTTTGCAAAGTGGAGGAAACTACAGCAGCAAGCCATGCTAATAACACTAAACCATCTGAGATGTAGCATGTGGAAGCATTTTGTATTCAAAAATCGTGGATTAAAGCGAAGTTGTTTTCTGCCTTTCAAAAACGTCACTGTGCAAGTTACACTACCACAACAACAGCGTCAGCAGCCATACCAACATATATCCTGTTTCTGCTGAATGACTGAAGCTAACCAGGTGTGGGCTTGGCTAGTACTTGGATGGGAGAAACTAATTGCTGGTGTTGGTGGAAGTGGTGTTAGTGGGCCAGTAGAGGTCAATCTTCCCTCTGGTCCTAATAAAATCCCAATGCCCCAGTGCAGTGATCGGGGCACTGCGCGATGGGAGATGCCGTCCTTCAGATGAGATGTTAAACCGAGGTCCTGACTCACTGTGGTCATTAAAGATCCCATGGCACTTATCGCAAAGAGTAGGGCTAGGGGAAAAATTTCCAATCTGGCTCTCTCCATCTTGCCACCTAATCATCCCCTCGTGTAATTGGCTCAATGATTCCCTCCCTCTCCACCTCAAGCTGATGTGTGGTGAGCAATCTGGTGCATAATGGCCCAGGTGGGTGATGCACATTGGTGGTGGTTGAGGTGAGTTTCCCCCCTTCACTGTGAAGCACTTTAGGTATCAAGATAAAGCGTAATATAAATGTAATCCATTATTATTATTAACAAATCTGAAGATAGCTGTTAGCTTTAGCATTTTTTTTTTTGACAGCCCTACTCACTGGTGCATATTCCTAAAAAAAAAAAAAAAAAGCATTACTTGATGGGAGGTTTGAGGTGACATGGACATATACACTGTACAAAGGGCAGGAAGTAAAGGGGGGCATTAAATGACCAGCAAAAAAATGTTTAGGTACTGGCGTCACTAAATGTTCCAGCTTGGCTCTTCCTCTTTCCAGGCATCCTGTACATAAACCCAGCAGACCTCGGCTGGAACCCACCGGTGTCCAGCTGGATCGACAGGAGGGAGGTCCAATCAGAGAAGGCCAACCTGACCATATTGTTCGACAAGTACCTCCCTTCTTGCCTGGACGCCCTCAGATCAAGGTGAAGCAGCTTCCCAGCAGCTCCGTGTCACTGTGACATGACATACTGGCAGTCATTTCCAGTTGACGCAGGATGTCGAGATGTGACATAACATGGGGAGGGACTGTGTAAAAGTGGGTGGGTTGGACCGGAACAAACAGGGACTGACTCAGGAGAACTGGATGCTGTCCTGCATTCAATTGTCCTCCAACACCTCCATTTCCACTGCTACTGGAGTACACAACAAAAACAGGAAGCAGAGGAGGAATATTTTCTCCTCAATTTCGGGCCAGAATCCAGAAAATGCTTTGCTTTCCCACGATGCCACATACCTTATAAATCTGTCAGCCTGTTTATTGGAGAAGCTTTATTTTTTTTTCTGTTAAATCTGTTAAGAAAATATGTGCTACAACTCAAAGGTACATAGAGTGAAAACATGATGAAAAAAATGATTTTAGTCATTCAGCATTGTAGTTCTTTTCAGCAAATACAGTGATATAATGTGTCTTTCTTTGCCCAGGTTTAAGAAGATCATCCCTATCCCTGAGCAGAGTATGGTCCAGATGCTGTGCTACTTGCTGGAGTGTCTGCTGACTCCAGAAAATACCCCGCCAGACTGTGCCAAAGAACTTTATGAGCTCTATTTTGTCTTTGCTGCGGTCTGGGCCTTTGGGGGAGCCATGTTCCAGGACCAGGTACTGTGTGGGCCTGTGGGCATGTGAGGCGCTTACTAAGTGGTTGCATAAAAAGGGAAAAATAATGGGACATGTCTGAAACAGCTGAATGATTTTATTTTTCCTCCTCTTAACTCCTTCTTGAAAAGAGTTTTTTTCCACTTGCATTATGGGTATTCCTTGGTCTTATTCGAGCCCTGATGGCCCTTATGCAACTCGACTTTCTGTCTGTGTTTATGAAAAGTCATTTGAAAGTTATTTTCAGTCGAAGAAATGGCAGCTTTTTGAAAAGGAGAGAGATCTCCATCTGGAAATGAAGTGGACTCCATTCCGGCTCAACAACACACAGACTGGCTGAATTTAAATCAGCAGGAGAGCTGTGGCGAGCAGTTGCTAAGCAATCCAGTTAGCGCCATACAGTAAGCGCGTCCATCTAAGTTATGGGATAAAACTGCTCTTCCCTTGGTACAAATGTACTCCACTTTATTTTCCCATCACAGATGCATTTAAATGCTAAGTGGTTTTATTGACTGGAGAGTTGGTAGTGAATAGAGGAGACAGGTACCAAAGGGGTGGGAGGCAGAATGGAAGACGAGGAACTGCCAGCCAGCAGGTGATGAGGCTACGTCACTGTCTGAATCAGACGGACGGATAGATAGGCCTGCCATCTCTCATTTTCTACCCTTCAGCTGCTGTGGCTGTATCTCTATGTTGCATCATTTATGTGTCTTCTAGGTTTGTATTCACACCAGTGTAAATCAAATGCACAGATCCATAGCTACTGTATGGGGAAGAAAAGCAGAGAGGAAGTCATTTTATAGTATTGACCGGTTGCCTACCCTCTGTGTCTCTGCGTGTGTGCTCTGTGTGAGCGTAGCTGGTCGACTACAGAGTGGAGTTCAGCAAGTGGTGGGTGGCTGAGTTCAAAACCATCAAGTTCCCATCGCAGGGCACCGTGTTTGATTACTACATCGACCCAGAGAGCAAGAAGTTTGAACCCTGGTCCAAAATGGTGCCTAAATTTGAGATGGATGCAGATACACCACTTCAGGTACAGTAGGTTGTTTTAAATGATCTTAGCTTTATCTACTGGACTTATTTTTTAACATGAAATTACAATACATTACATAAAGCTGCACTAATAAATAGTTTTATATGGACAGTTAATTAAATGTGTAATTTGAAAGAGGTCATTCACAGTGATGAACCCACAGAAAATGATCACCTGACTCTGTAGTTTCAGCTTTTAGCTTTGTTTTAGTGTCTTTCAGCTCATTGTTTTGGATGTACTCCCCACAGCTTTTGTTCAGTCTCACAGCTCTCATCAGCCTTGTTTCCAGGAGCAGCAGGCAGCCGTTTTCATTGGAAAAGCTCCGATAAACCCACTGTGCAGTCGCTGCCCAGCACCAAACAGCAAACAGACAGTTAGCAACTGGGTGGAGCATTTAGCAGCTTAACACCCAACTGTTCAAGAGTTGATGAAGACTTAAACAGAGTATCTGCCTCAAAAATCCAACACATTTGAGGGCTTTTGTAGACAAGCTATTCATTGATTAATTCCCTACACTTTAGCATATTCCTCTGTAGTCTAAAGACACCACTTAAGGAATTTGCATATACTATATGTTTTTTTAATGCGGGCATCACATATGCGTGTGTCTCCTACGCGCAGGCATGTCTGGTCCACACTACAGAGACCATCCGAGTTCGTTACTTCATGGACCGCCTCCTGGAGCATCGAAGGCCCGTCATGCTGGTCGGGAACGCTGGGACCGGGAAGTCTGTTCTGGTCGGGGACAAACTGGGATCGTTGGACTCAGAGAAATACATGATCAAAAATGTCCCGTTTAACTATTACACCACGTCTGCTATGCTCCAAGGTAGAAACAGTATATTTGTATATTATTATTGTAGGAAGAATCCACATTCATGATCACACCTCTATATACACACTTATAATTTGGGCTAAACTTGAATTGATCCTGCATTTGCCAAAAGAAGTTTAAAAACTGATTCAATTTTATCATTTTCTTGTCATGACATACGAGGTGCCTATCACTGCTTATGTATCTTCTCCTCCTTACAGTATATGGAATGTCTCCACATTGACCCCTGACTCTTAATCAATGAACAGCTCCATAAATATTGTCTATCCAATAAGACATTTCTCAGCGCTCATTCTTTCTTTCCTACATTCCTGCTCTGGGCTCCTCCATTCCTCTACATATAGCGGTGTTGGAAAAGCCCCTTGAGAAGAAAGCAGGACGCAACTACGGACCTCCAGGCAACAGAAGACTGATCTACTTCATAGACGATATGAATATGCCTGAGGTGGATGCATATGGCACAGTCCAACCTCATACACTCATACGCCAACACATGGACTACAACCACTGGTAAAGCCCTGTCACTCGCAAGCAGCTATGCAATATCCACATATATGTATGTATATATGTACATGCCTGTGCTGTTGAAAGTAGAATAACATTATGCCTACACTGTGGAATTTTTCCCTTACTTTAATAGCTTAAATGATGGACAGTGTCAGACCGTTTCTCCATGTATTAACACGGACAAGGATAATTCAGATAATGGAGTGCCAGTAGCTGATAGGTGTAATACCCTAATAATTCAGATGAAGAGCCTCTCTTCTGGAAACCACCTCCTCCTCCTCCGCGTATTCACACAGATCCCTTCCTCGCTATCAATACGCTACAACTTTTATGAGTGTCAGAAGTCAAATGTGAGAGCAGGGTTGTATGATTCCCCTTAAAAAGGATTTTGTTGCTCATCTCACTGACACAGTGAGGCCATTCTGAACATGGTTCCACCGCGTCAGACACAGGCTGACTGGCTTAGACACGGTCAGCCCATTAGAGATATGCTGGGAGGATTTCAGGTATGAAATTGAGAGGAAGTAGGATGCTACTGAGCCACGCCAGCTTAAGTGGGAGCTGAGGCGTTCATATCGGCAAAAGCGTGGGGAAGATGTGTGTGAGCCAAGGTGAAAACGCGTGTGGGTGTTTGTGTGCGTGCAGTTAAATAATGATTTTTTTTTCTCCTTCATGTTTTTGTGTGTGTGTTTGTGTGTGTGTGTGTACTCTCAGGTATGACCGTAATAAGCTCCTTTTGAAGGAAATACACAGTGTTCAATACGTGTCTTGCATGAACCCCACAGCTGGCAGCTTCACCATCAATCCACGGCTGCAGGTACACACACACACACACACGCACGCACAACATGTCCTCACAGCACATTGTGTTCCGCTGGTTATGCAACTCGCTGCTGAGGTTACATGCACTCTAATTCCTCTTGCACATGTTATAATAGACAGTCTTTTCTTTGTTAATGTTTGTTTATTCATTTTTTTGGCAAAACTTTGGATCACCATATTGTTCGTCTGCATGTGTGCATATTTATTCATTTGTCCATTCATTCATTTGTAAGGCCATTCATGCACAGTTGATTGGATTTTGACAAAACTAAGGAAAAGTAAATTATAGCATTCATGAAATTATGCCGGTTTGCCTGTGGGGTTTGTTTGTTCATTTGTTTATTTGTGCAATTTATCAGAAACACACAATGTATCAAAAACTTTTGAGCACAAGAAATACACAGCGGTCAAAGTGATACGCCATAATAATTGTTCATTTGTTCATTCATCATTTGTTTGTTCGTTGGCGCTTTTGTTTGAGTTGATTGATTTGTGACTGCTTGACAAATGATGGCAACCTTTACAACACTGTGAAATGAAACACTGCTCACTCACCAGGACACCGCAAAATTTATTTTGAAAATCCAGGTACTAGACAATTTTTACATACATAACTCAATTAAATATATGAATATCAGTTTTTCTTTCTCAAAGATCACCAGCTGTATCAGCCTTGAAAATCCATTATCAGTCAGGCTCTAGAAGTTGTTACACATACAGTAACTGTGTTAAAATGCCAAAACAGCACATCAGCTTTATCCTAAACTGCCCTTAAAGTTCAATAGACAAAGGAGTAGGAGTAGAGGACACTGCACACTGTAGAGAATAATCAAAAAATGGGATAAAATTATAATCAATCCTGTCTTTGATCATATGATCAAAGTCAGGATATTTTGCTAAAGGAGAGTGATTAAATTTCAGGTCAAACTTGAAAATGGTCATATTTGAATTTAAAAAGCACACTTGACTGAGTGTCCCTCCTCTCTTATGGCTGTCCCACACTGCAAACACCCCCAAGATGACCTTCACTTTTAGTCAGGAAGACAACTAACTGCATCATTAGCGAGGAGCAACATGTTTACTGTTTCCTCATTTTAGCTGTGTCTCCCTCCACAGCGCCACTTCTCAGTCTTCGCCCTGTCTTTTCCCGGAGCCGAGGCCCTGAGCACCATCTACACCTCCATCCTGTCACAACACCTGAGAGGAGAGGGCTTCAGCACCGCCCTGCAGAAGAGCTGCCCCACCCTGGTCCAGTTAGCTCTGGCCCTGCACCAGCACGTCTCCTCCACCTTCCTCCCCACCGCAGTCAAGTTCCACTACATCTTCAACCTGCGAGACCTTTCCAACATATTCCAGGTGACGCACAGATAACAAATACACCAGAGGGAATCAGACACGCAGACGTTCTTTTTTGAAGAGCGACCTCTGGTTAATCTTTTAACAATATAACATCAGAAGTCACCTAGAAAAAGTTTTGGAGTTCACATCACTCCCTTTTTTTTTCACTTTAAATAAGAAGTTAGATATTTTGCCTCGATTCTCTCTACAGCTCTGCTTCCCACGTGGAAAGAGCAAGGCTTCTGTCACTAATTTCTCATCTAAATGATTATTGATTTAAGAGCTGGGTCTGAAAGCTAGAAATAAGTCTGAAATAAGTGTAACAGAAAATAGAATGGATTTGCACTTCCATGGGTGTTAGTGATGATTTAATGTATTTAAATGAATATAATATCAGAGCGCGAAGGCTGTCAAGGGAGAAGCTTTCGGGGCAATATTTCTGTCAAAATCCTCCACGGTTTCATGGAGGGCAGGCTCTCTCATTTAATACACTCCGTTGTATAATTAATGCTTTAAGCCACTCAGCTATAGGGACTTCATTTTTCATAATTCCATCGAGGAGTTTACAAAGGGAGCTCTGAGTTCTTACTATACTGTTACTGTACTATGTAGAGAGGACATACTGTAGGTGTAATAAAGTTTATATTCACCTCTTTAAAGCTGCACTCATCCAGATTTTTGTATAGCAATGGTGCAAATTACTATATGTAATATAAAAGCAGTTGCTTATATTACTGAAACACAACTCACAGACAAGGTAGGTTAAAAGCAAAGACTGTTGTGTCAAATAAGCAGGCAGGGATTGACGACAGGTAGACAGTCGGGACAGGCAAGGTTCAAACAAGCATGTACTGCTAAGCTAGCAGCTTTGTGATGCTGCACTCAGGCAGTATGAGCTAAAGGATAAATTCAGCATTTTAACATGCTCACAATGACAATGCTAACATACTGATGATTAGCAAGTATAATGTTTGACATGTTCACCATCTTAGTTTAGTGTGTTAGCATGCTAAAGTTTGCTAACTGGCACAAACTACAGCTGAAGCTGTCTGCCCAATAGTACCAAATGTTAGCATAGTAACACACTAAACTAAGATGATGGACATGGTAAACATTATACCTGCTGAACATCAGTATGTTAGCATAGTTAGTATGCTAACAATTGAGCATTTACCTCAAGGCTCAAAGTTTTCTGCCATCAGTGAGGGGGTTTCAGACTGATAAGCACTTTGCTCTAACTAAGAGCATTTTCAAACCTATAGTTTGTTTGCTGTGGTCCAAGTCAGCAGATGAGCTGGTAAACTTGTTCTGTTCTGCCTTTTGTTTGGTTTCTTTTCACAAATAAACCAGTTCATGCCCAAGTATGGAGAAGGAAATGTACTTTGTTGCTAGTCTGGGTATGACCTTGATTCATTCTCTGGCTAGCTGCTACTATAGCAACCATTAATGTCATTCAACCTCATTCCAGCATACAAAGCGCACCTGGCTATGGGAGCTGTTAAGCTCAAACTTGCAGAGTATGCCGTGTAGTTGGGTCAGATGGAGCTTGGATCAGTTTCCCACCACAAACGAACCGCTCCAGAATTTGTTTGTGACCGATCCAAGACCACTTTCTCCAAAGGGTCTCTCAGTGCAGTTGTTTTGGTTTTGGTTCTGCACCAAAGTATGAATGCTGTGTTCAGATCTGCCCAAATGAACTCTACCAACCAGAGTCCCATTCAACCGGACTAAATAATGCAGGTTTGAAAGTGCCCTAAGTATGTTATTATTGACCTTATTTTGACATTTAGCCATTATAATGAGCTGAGTAGTTCCAGGCGTGAGCCTTCTGCACTTTGAGATTAAGCATAATTACCATCCCAAAGCTCAAGCCCTGATGACCCCACAGACCTCACCTTCCAGACTCTTGATCACACACAGTAGTGCCTTCAAGCAGCAGGGAGTTTAGCTGCACCATAACACTTTAAATTCAGAGTTTGAAGAGGCCATTCTGCCTTTTTTGTTGAAGTCTTTGTTTTTTTTTTAAAGGGGTCTGCACAGCATGACCAGACGTCAAATAACTACAGAAAGGAAACAGTGCCATCTTTCTGGCTGCTACCCATCGAGAGAATATAAAGAAAACCAATAAGAGGCTCCTGGAGCTTGTTTGAAGTTTTTCTGCCTAACTTATTCAGCTCCTGGCTCTAACACTTTAGGACAGCTGGGAAGAGGTGAGCAGCCTCGCAGCTCTGCCTCAGCTGTAATTCTCCCACGGTACCTCTGTGTTTTTGCACCTTTAGAGGTAAGAAAGTATCTGGTATGACAGTACAAACGCCTCCTCTAATTTCCAAGCAAGGGGCCTAAATGGTTGTCACTCAGTGTTTTCTAGTTTGACGTTTCTGATGTTTGCCCTAGGCTGAAATAATTGGGGGACTTTTTGTGATTCACTTTGTTGTTGTTTTTTTTTAAAGTTTCGGAACCTGGAGATGTAGCTAAAGGCAACTGTCTCATTATGATCAACTCTAATGAGCTAGAAAGCTGAGCTCAGAGGCTCTGTGCGAGCGTGCAACACTCCCTGCTAAGGTGTTTTTAAATGTGACAAAAGAATTGGATCCAGACAGCGCTCGAGGTTGCATCATTATGAGACTATTGTTGCTGCTGATTACTGACAAAATTCTCAGGTTAGGGGTTTTTTGTTGAATAGTAAGTGTTGCGTGGAGGCTGAGCAGATGAACCCAAGTGCAGAATCTCAGAGGCAAGGAGACAGGAACATGGTTGGATAAGGTATTTATTGCATAGTGGAGGGAAATGGGATGCAGGCCTTGGGAAGCTCGGACTGGTCGCTGGGAAACGGGCTCGAGCATCCAGCTGGCAACCTGGGTCTGAGGCTTGGGCTGGAAGCTGGGAACCAGGAGCTGAGGCAGGCTGGGTCCAGGGAGCAGAACCAAGGCGATGGATGACTTGGACACTGGAGATGAGCAAGGCAGGGGCACTCAGAAGGAGCTCTGCCCCGAGGACAGAAGGGGCAGAGCAAGGACCCTCAGGTGGACGGCCTGGGGGCTGGAAACCATTACTGGAAGACAGGGCAGATGGGCAGGACCACTCAGGAGTGACCAGAGGGTAGGACAGATAGGTGGGACAGCTCCGGAGGTCTACCAGATGACAAGACAGATGGGCGGAGCCCAAGTTCCAGAGGTCGACTAACAGGCAGGGCTGGTTGACGACATGGGCGGGGCCACTCTGGAGGTCAATAGAGATGTTTAGAGTAGAGACCTTGAGAGCCAAGTTATCAGCTAAGCCACTTAGAAAGGTGGCCAAGAGGCTGGAGGTTGGTGAAGAAAGCTGGAGGTTTGGCAGGACGTCGACAGGCACGGCCAACTACTGAGGGTCTGGCGGGTCATCAGCAGGTGTGGCTGATGGCTGGAGGTCTGCCAGGGCGTTGACAGGTACGGCCGAAGGCTGGTGGTCTGGCAGGCTGTTGCGGCTGACTGCTGAGGGTCAGGCAAGGCGTCGGCAGGGGTGGCTGACGTGGGCAGAAACGAACGGAGCGGAATCTGTGGAAGCTGGGGTCCAGGGCAGGGAAGCTGATGAGACAAGGGACAGGAGTCAGAGACCAGGGAGCAGACAGGACTGCAGGGAACAAGGAAAACAGTGTGAAAACAGGATACAGGCAACACCCAAAACCCTCAGGATAAATGCAGGCAAAAATGTCTTGAAGTGTTGACTGATTGGTGCAGAGGCTACGATCTGGCAGGACTGAGTATAAGTAGAGGTCTTGATTATGGAGCGGGTTTCAGCTGGTGGGGCTCTGCTCTGACTCCAGCACATGACATGGAAGTAGGAAAAGTAGGAGTTAATGCCTTCAGATTTCATTTCTGCCCCCCCCTTCCCTCTCCCCCTCCTTTTTTCTGGCATTTTTTCCACTTGTTTACTTTCTTACAGTGCTCTGTCTTTCTCCTTCACACTGTCTCCATAAATCTCTACTTCCTCCAAGCATTGGGTGATCATCACACCCAGTGGATGTTAAATTAGACGTACTATAAGTGAAGTACAGTAGCCAAATTCCACTAATAGGGCAAGACAAACAGTTTGGCATCCGACCGGGAGTGTTGTCAAAGAGCTGTTTACCAATGTTCGTTCTCTGCCATGACCAGCGGGCATATCCGAGGGCCTGTCTTCTCCACGTCAGCCTAAATGAGCTCCTCGAAGCTCAAGAGGTGAGGGAGGAGATGGTGGGGGGGAGGATGGACGGACAGAAAGAGGAGGACAGAGACAAGAAAGAGAATGAAAGAATATGAGACTCGCGGTGCAGAGAGACTCTGAAGCCGAAAATGTACAGACTGCACAATGTGTAGCGCACAGTATGATGTTCTGTGGATAGTCAGCTGGGTGCATTTGTTAGCGAGGGAAGCATTGTTTGGGGCTCAGAGCAGCTGTCAGGCTATGAGGGAAGCGTGCCCGCCACAGACAGACAGACAGACAGACAGACAGATACATGCCGACACCCAGAACTCTCTAATCCCTTTCCTCTGAGTTGAACAAAGCAATGAAAGATCAGCGACAGAAAGGATGAGATAGTCTGCCAAAGTCGGCTGGATAGAAGAAAAAAAAAAAAAAGTTCTTTCTCCTCAGTTTGTTAGCACTTTGCCGTTTGTTCGACTGGTACGACGAACAGCTAAGCCACGAGTATGACTGTTATGGAGTTGCCATATGGTGTTTTGTTTTTCTCAGGCAAACTTTTATACAATAAACGCGGAGTGTCGTGATTGACACCATTAAGCAATGAAACGGAGTAGAAAAAGACAGATCTATTAAAAGTCAAAGGATTAGATCATTCACACATACTTGAGGAAAACATCTTAAACGTTGTCGATCTAGAGTAGTGCTGATAATTCTGGCTCAGTTCGAATCTCCGGTACACACATCCATGCAAATAGCCACGCACGCAGGCACACCTCCCATCTGCACCATTACACAGTGGATTTAGCAGCCAATTGTCACATTCAGTGGGCTCAGATATGAAGGCAGATCAGATTCAGCTGGCTTTACCCCCGGAGATGATTCTGTTGATTAGAATAAGTTCTGGGGCTGGAAACACACAACATCTGCTTGCCTCTGCCTCCTGGGTGACAGTGCGCAGAGGGGAACAAACAGTGCCTGGGTGCCTCTTCGTCCCTCTTCTCATCCTATACGGCACCTGTTATGCGAGGCACCTAGATTGTGCCGAGTTCTGCCTCGCTGCGTCATGATTGGCCCTGTGGGAAAGCCCTGGCGTCACACACAGGCTTCCTCTAGAGACACATTAATCATCAATCATCCACTAACCAATCTGCTCATTGTTGAGATTTTCTGTTTCAATTTCAGCTTTTTTGAATAGAGGATGTATTCATGCATGAACCATAGATACACAAATACTCATCTGTATTTATCAAGGTATGACAATGTTAGTAATCAACTTTTTCATCTAGACTTGTACAGGCATCATGGTCCCCAGAGGATGAATCCAACTGTTTTTGGTGTTCCCCTGACTTTTCCTCTAGTGCCACCGTGACATTTTTTACCTTTTATTTTACGGGGGGAAGTTACTCTCTTTTACAAGAATGCCCTGATCACTCACACCACACTATTGTACACCTTCACACCTCACACCCAGTGCAACCACAGTCTGATCTACTGGCCACTGAGCAGCTTCACTAGAGCTTTATCCAGATTTATCCTGCTGGCCCAAGGAGTTAACCTGCAATCCCTTCAGTCATAAGCCAGCTTATTTTTTTTCATTCAGGCCACTACTCCCCCAACATTTGTGGTTTTAAAATGAAATATCTCAACAATCTTTGGATGGATTGGACATTTATCCAATACTTTGGTTTATGGCCAAATACCCATAAAACTAATGACATTCCCATCAGCCTCAGCTGTACCTTGTGGTTACTGCTAATTACTAAATGTTAGCATGCTAACACACTAAACTAAGATTGTTTACATCATTAATATTATATTTGCTTAACATCAGCATGTTAGAACTGTCATTATGAACCTGTTAGCAGGGTTAATGTAAGGTTTATGCTAATCTGTACTGACATAAGCATGTAGCTCAGCGCTAGCATGACTAGACTTTTTTGAAAATAACATTGGAAGCGTGACAGTCGCATGCGGGCTCTTTCGTTGATTTTTTTCCCAATTCTTCTAACACCTGCCCACAGAACTTCTCTCCACATACAGCAATACTTCTGAGACAGTGAGATGAAAGGAAAGCGCTGTTATTATTTCCAGAATTTCTCCGACACACCTACTAACAGCTTGCCCACTCGATATCCATTGATTTACCCACAGTGACTGTGCTGTATTTTCTTGGTTGTTGTGGTGTAAATGGGGCCAAATCATCCTCTGGAATGAAACTCCAAGCATCCCTCTCTCTCCCCCTCTCTGCACAGGGCATTCTCTTCTGTACCGATGAGTGTCTGAAAGCCCCACCGGACCTGCTGAAAATCTACCTGCACGAGTCCAGCCGCGTCTACAGAGACAAGCTGGTGGAGAAACAGGACTTCCAGGTCTTTGATAAGCTGCAGACGGACACAGTGAAAAAGTTCTATGAGGTGAGAGTTTTACAAAGTTCAGCGGAGGAAAACAAGAATGGGAGGATGAGAGGGGGGAGGGTGGGGGCAATCATTAGGCTGCCTGTCTGGACCTGGACATCAGTGGCCAACACAGCGAGGAGAAAGAGGAGAAGAGAAAAAGGAATGTTTCAGGGGAAGGGGGGGGCAGGAGAGAGTTGGAGAGAATATTAATCAGTGTGGTATGGGGGTCTGACTGTCAGGGTCTGCGCTGTCAGCCCAGCAAATTGGAAAACATTTTAATGGCTTTCTGTCCACTGCTCCCCTCACTACCCTCTCTGACTCTATCGCTTGCACACTAGTCATGCCACAATGAAGAACCTGACAAGTATATGTGTACACACACCCACAGAGAAAGAAGGAGAAGCAGAGAGAACAATCTTAGCCACTCCAGAATATATTATTCAGAGCTGGCACCTTCTGTAAACCTATGACAATTTGCCCCTGTGCCACAGAGCAATATTCAGCATGTTTTCCTGCTATTTTTACATGCAAACACGAAAGTCTTTAGAGACTTTCGTGCTGCACGGAAGTGCACTTGATACTAGGAAAATGAAGACTGTACCGTAATATAGATGTGAATTCGTAACACTTCATCACACCTACTGAAGCTTTTTGCCAATGAAAGTTAGCAGAGGAAACAAGCGTCCCTAAGAGACACAAAATCTCTCCAGTGAAATATTTGGGGGCCCAACAGTTGCCAGGGTGAAAATGAACTAGGTCACCCTCTGAGCAGCTGTGATATTCAGCTGTGTCCCTGTCCAGACTGTTTAAGCTTAACAGTAATGTTATGCTGACAGGGGTAGTGTGTTGGTTTGTATGTTTACCACTGCATTGTGTGTGTGTGTGTGTGTGCGTGCGTGCCTCCTTCCCCGAGGACATGGAGGAGACTCTGGAGCAGACCAGGGAGATGAACCTGTACTGCCACTTCGCCTGTGGACTGGGGGAGGCCAGGTACATGGCTGCGGAGTCCTGGAACAACCTCAATAAAACCCTGCTGGAGGTGCTGGACAGTTACAATGAGGTCAATGCCACCCTAAACCTGGTTCTGTTTGAGGACGCCATGGCTCACATGTGAGTGGAAGTTTAAAAAAAAAAACCAGGGACAACACACACACAGAGTAAAGAAAGTGTAAAGAAGGTGTTTTTGTCAGTTTCTTGATTTTCTGTCAAGGAATTCAACTGGCTTCCTGGGTATTTCAGGATTAACAGTTCTGTTTTACAGACTGTCAAAAGCAGAGACAGGAAAATCTGTAAAAAGTCATGCAGCATATATCATGACAGCTAACGAGAATGCAGAGTAGAGGTTAGGTTGTTTCAATCTAAAAATGTGTTTCAGTATTGTTGAAATAAAAAACATAAATCACATTAAAGGCAACAAATACCATGAAAATAACAAATTGTCTGTATATCTATTGTTGTCCAAAAACTATTAACCCCCTAATAGTAATTTTCCCCCTTTTAATTCCCATGAAGGTCAGAAAAATAAATGCTGTAATCTCTAAGAGAAATTCCAAATAAATTTCAACAATGTTTGGCTATAAAGGCTAAAGTAAAACAAACACCAATCAGTGAGTCACACCATTGCTCAGAGTGACATGTTCGACATAGACACTGTATTTGAGTCAGTGTGTGTTTATGTGGGATTCACAGCCCTGCTGATGTAAATACTCACATTTGGTCTTCAGTCACTATATATAGCAGCATATTAAAGCTGCTCTAATCAATATTTTGATATTAAAATGGATCAAATGACTACATACAGTACAATGTGAAAGAGGTCGTTTGTAGCAACAAACCCACAGAGACTTATCACCAACTCTGCAGTTTTGGTTTTACAACCCACAACTTTACTGTTGTGGTTCAGTCCCATAGCTGTCATCAACCTCGTTTGTAGCAGCAGCAGGCAGCTGTTTTCAGTGTAAAAGTGTTAATAAACCCACTGTTCACTACCTGGCCAGCACCAAACAGCAGACAAACAAAATTAGATAGATAAATATAGTCTTTACTGTCCTGCAGGAAATCTGTTTTCAAATTAGCAACTAGCTGGTGAACACAGTGGAGAATTTAGCAGCTTAAGAGCCAGATGTTTTATCTCAGGGGTTGGTGGAGACCAAAACAGAGCTAAAAGTAGAGTGAATTTTGGACTTGCATAGATCAGGTGGACACAAAGAATGCTCATATTGTTCTGTGTCTGCTGGACTTGAATGTAGGCAACTGTTTGCTAACATATTTGCCAATATAAATTTTATAAAGTGATAATATCTCGGTGTTGTTTTTACAGCTTGTTGTGCTGTCCCCAAATAGCTAAACAAATGAATACAGCTTTAAAGATAATGTGCTGTTTTGAACAAGAAGGGGCTAGTTACATAAGTAAGGTAAGACAATGTGTGAAGGCAGATAGTGTGCAGGTAAAATCCCTGTATTGTGCATGAATATGTGCTCGCTTATTTGATATCCTAGATAAAACCTAGCTACAGCAGATGCTAGTTTATTGCCTTTTCTTTATGAATCTGCAATTCATGTAATCAAAAAATGCCCCCTTATCTTAAAAAGGTCAGTCCTTTGATTTATCTAATGCTAGTCACCTCCTGTCACTCAACATAGTGTTAGCATGAAGCAGAAAGATCTGCTAGGAAAATACAGAAGCAATTAAGCTCTCATTTAATGAATAAGATGATTAATAAAACTAGGGAATGCTACATTTACTGTTTGCAAACTATAAAGAGGTTAGAATACCATAAAATGTTTTCATGCAAAACAATTGTTCATATAGAAGATGCAGTTTAAGTTGAAGCACTTGAGGGAGTTAAAGTGTCAGTTGAAGCTGAAGGGTGAGCAAGTGCTTGAAGTGAAAGCAGTTGAAGTGTAAACACTGAGAGCATGTAAAATTTCAGTTTAGGTCCTGTAGGAAATTGAGTTGTCAGTTTGTAAGCACTGAAAGCAGCTGAGTCAGTCAGTTGTGTAAACAATAAAAGCAACTGATATTTCAGTTGAAACACTAAAGAAAGCTGAGATGTGCACACAGGAAATAGTCAGTCAGTATATAAGAAGCAGCAACAAAAAAAGAAAATGTGATCAATATTAAATGGAGAGACGAGAAGATTTCAGTACAGTTTTGTGTTGAATGAAACAGAGCGATGTAGGTGGCGGCGATGGGTAGAGAGAGAGAGAGGAAGAAACAAACTACCTGTTTGTCTTTTGCGGTTTGCCTTATGAGTCAGAGATTGTCTTTATCCGGCTTGCCTCCCCTCCCTTACCTTGTATCTCACCCCTCCACTGATTCCTCCCTCACACCCCTCCTCCTCCTCCGACTGTCTGCACCTCCACATATAGCTGCCGTATAAACCGAATCCTGGAGTCTCCACGGGGTAATGCACTGCTGGTCGGAGTGGGCGGTAGCGGCAAGCAGAGTCTGACCCGGCTGGCTGCCTTCATCTCCAATCTGGAGGTTTTCCAGATCACCTTGAGAAAAGGATACGGTATCGCTGACCTCAAGGTTTGAGGAGGATTATACAGCACACACATAACATGTTGTAAAAAAAAAAAAATCCTTCTGAACAAGTCAATTAGTCTCATATTAAGTCTTAAAAAGTTTTTACATGCATACAGTCCTGCCAGCCAGGTGAGCTTTAAATTTATATTTAAAAATAGACGTGTATCTGAGTGAAATACAGACATAATCCCTACAATATGTAAACACAGTGCTGGTAATCCACACAGTATCCTCGCAGGTGTCAGGCATGTATCACTGCAATATAACAAATCTTTAGCTCTCTCACAGCCCAATCTCATTATGTGTGTCACTCTCCCACTTCATCTCTTTCTCTCTCTCTCTCTCTCTCTCTCCCCGTGTCGTCCAGAGTGACCTGGCATCCCTCTACATCAAAGCTGGCGTGAAGAATATTGGCACCGTGCTACTAATGACTGACGCCCAAGTGGCAGACGAGAAGTTCCTTGTTCTGGTCAACGATCTGTTGGCATCCGGTAACAGCAGGCTTCGCTAATTACTGCGTGTCATGTGTTTTTTTTATTTTTTATTTTTTGAGAGAAATGCTTTTGCTTTGCCACAGCAACAAATCACTGCGGTGCCGTTCCCGCAGCATTACTCATCAACTACAGCACATCAGTGTGAAGGATGGCAAGCAAGATTCACCTCTAGATTTCTACTCTACATGTGAAGGGTGCATTATGAAATATGAATATAAAATTACAGCAAAGAATTCCCCCTGTACTTATGTTAATATTCATTTAGCTTGTAGTATGCAATAAATGAATGTACTACATCATGTTGTACAGTACTGGAAAGGATACAAAAGTGTCAGTACAACATTCAGTGCTGCTTTACAACTAATGCTAATTTCAAATTTAAAGACTTTTGAAGCAAGACTAGGCAAAGAAGGAGTAACTCATCTTCCTCTTACAAAAGTTGAAACTATAAGCAATAAAATGCATCCTTTGTTAAATCAATACAATCAGTGGTTTTGCTGCTACAGCCTTACTTGATCTGATATGACAATAGCTTATAGTAGCTAATGTTAGCTAATGCTAGCAAACTTTAGGTAATTATTGCTAAATAACTGGTATTACTGAGTTTGCTGGTTCTATGACTTTTACACTTTACATTTTAACATGTCACAGATGAACATTTCAATCGTTTTTGACACAAAAAACCAAGAAGCTAAAACACCAAACTGGGAGACTGAAGCAACCTGCAAGACAGGTGACGGCTAAAGGCGTCAGTAGGCTAGTTTTCGGTAGCCTTGCTAGCTAATCTACCTGTAATATCCACCTCATTCCCAGCGCTATGATACCTTTTCATGAGTTTGATCATGTGATCATACCTCTGCTGTCCTCTACTGAGGGATGCGAGGACGACATTAATAATTTCTTTGTTTTCTTGCACTGGCAAAGAAGCTGTTGCAAACAATGTTTAACAAATTATAGAAGCTCCTTAGGTATCACCTGTATTTAATGGTATTCACACTGATGTATTATAATTAAAAAGTCCAGATTTATTTTTAAGGGGTTAGGGCCAAAAATTAAAAATGGACATCTCCTCTGCCTAGAGGGTTACAATTAAGTTTAGAGTTCCTTATAATTTGAGATCTTGGTTCATTATCATCACATTTATGTGTTTTTTTCTCTGGTAAAAGAAACCCAGTCAGTCTTTTTATGGCTTCATCCATGCCTGAGGTGTTGATAAAATAATGTAAAAAATAAAAGACATTGTTTTCTTTCCCAAAAACAAAATGTCTTGCTGGTTGACACAGAACAGTTTCAATCAGCAGAACAATAAGATGATAAAATCAGTGAAAATGGGGATTCTGGATTGTGTCTGTTGGGCACCATCAGTACATTTTTTGACATTACTAACACTCAGAATGTCACATCAACATGGTTCTTATATCCCTGGAACCCTGACAGTCTCCTCTACCCATCCATGCATGGATATTGTGCTGTACTAAAAACCTCTGGACATATAGAAATTTTTTTTTTGTTCCATAAAAAGTCACCTCAAGCATGTATATTACTTCTCACATGCAAAATGATGGCATTTTCCCTATAGCAGATATATAACATGTCCTGTGGGACACATTTAGTGGCTATGCCATAAGTCTATAATGAAGGAAATTAAAAATGAGCTAAAGCATCCTGGGGTTCAAAGGGTCAACACACCATCAGTTGGTTGTATTAGTCAGATCTTAACAATATAGCAAAGTTCTCACAGAAATAAAAAATCACCTTCAGTCCCGGTGGTCTTCCCAGCGGTAATGTGGATCGTTTTATTCATTCAAGGAGAGATTCCTGACCTGTTCCCAGACGACGAGGTGGAGAACATCATTGGCAGCGTGAGGCCAGAGGTGCGCGGCTCGGGATTGATGGATACAAGGGAAAACTGCTGGAAGTTCTTCATCGACCGGGTTCGGAGACAGCTCAAGGTGAAGCAGTCAGATAGTCAGACAGGTACAGGACAAAGAGCCGCGTGTTCTTTGTTACTGTGAATTTCACAACTAATGATCCAGAAAAAGTTGTTCTCAGTGGCTCTCCTCAGGGAGAAAGTTTGTCATTAATCTCTCTCGTAGAGCCGCGTGTGTATTTGATCTCCACCTACTCTTAATATAGCAACAGCATGCTGCCTCACACCCTAATTTACGATTCCAAAATAAAAAAAAAATAAAAAAAAAACATACTTGGATAAACATCTGGTTTTATGATGAAGCCTCTCCCCAGACAATTTTCTTTCATGACATTTTCAAATGAACTTGAATGTTTTCAGAGGCGGTGGACGTCATTATAAATCACCGGTGTGAGCAGAAAAGCCACCGTTTAGCTGCAGATAATTTCACCAACGTGTAACCGTTTTGTTCCCCCCGGGGAGAGAGGGATTCCAGGGGGTTGCTTATCCTGTCATTATTAAAGCGTGTACCCACACCCCCACCGCCGCCACCCACCCACCCACATCCTCCACCCCCGCCTCGCTCCCAGCTCAAGCCTCCCCGGGTTGGAGAGTGAATAAATGAGGAAGGCAGAGATGTGGGCACAGGCTTGTGAAGAGTGGATTTCTAAATGTTTGGTCTCTCAAAATTGTCTGTCTGGATGGAAGGAAGGAAGGGGGCACCTCCTTTTAAAAATGTTGTTAATCTTATTCAGAGTGTTTGCACGGAAACATGCTGAGAGTGTGTCTCTGCATGTAGCTCTGCACGCTGAGCATCACTTTGCAAACCAGACTAAAAATGCAAATCATCACTACAATCATTCCTCGGAGCAGAATATGATTTGGACCTGTGGTTCCAGCGGGGCACCAGTGTCAGAACCCTCACAAGGTGTCGTGAGATGAGACTAAAGGGTTGAAAGATGATTACCTAGGAAGGAAATAATAATAATATTAAAAATATGAAATTCTGCCACATTTTTTCTTGTCTAATATTGTATAGTGTTATATCTTCAGGACTCTAAACATTGTTCTAATGAAACATGGAATGAGTGTGTTGAAGTTTAATCCAGTAGAAAGGTGCATAGTACCAGAAACCAGTCTTCCCCAGTTCAGAGTTTGGATGAGGAACTTTAAATGGTAGTTTGGAAATTATTTTCTAATAAATTAATCTTTTTATCTATAAAATGTCAAAAAGTATTGAAAAATGCCCGTCACAATTACACAGAGCCTGAGAGGATATCAGATAGTTTTTGTTTTGATATTCTATATACTATCAGAGGAGACACATGTCATCCTTACTTTAAAAAGATGACTTTTTAAAAATCAAAATAGTTGCAAATTCATTTTTGTGGATCAAGTAAATTGATTAATCAACTTATCAGTTCAGCTTTATGTCAGATGTCCAGTGGAAGTGTTTCAGAATCAGAGTGCTCCTCAGCAGACACATTTACTGTTTAGAGTTGTTGTTGCTGATATTTCTGTGTCATACAAGTATTTTAAATAACATGTATGATCCATGTGCTAACAGATATCTCATGGCTGTACTTTTCTTGTTTCAGTTATTGTTGTTTCTGTATTAGCAGAAGGAAAAACCACAGCATTTCTTATCCTGCTTCACCGACTTTGAAAAAGAAATTATATAAGCAAACAAGAAAAAAAACAAAAACGTTTTGCTGTATTTGCATGAAATCAAAGAGTATAACACATGAATTGCATTGTTAAATATTAATTTCATGCCAATTGTGAGTAAATATTGGCATTTCTATACGTACACGAGCGAGGGAGTGGATTGTATGCTTCAGAGACTGCTCTGGCAAAAATAGACCTGGTGTGTAAAGATAGCAGAGGGCATAATCTCTGGCAATATTCCATACAATATATCCTCTATTTTACTTTCACTCTCCTAAAACAATACTTGTGTACACAGTAGCTTGACCCATTGTAGCCAGAAAAACCGGATACATCTGTAACATGATGCTGCCACATCTGGTGGTAAAAATGCACATTCACACATAAATTTACACTTGATGATATTTAAAATTACCATATTTGATACATGTAGTATTCCAAGATAAGAGTACTGTCTTATTATAATTAATATAATATGATTAAGATGCCATGTGTAACGTACTGTGTGTGGGTCACCAGGGGCCCGCAGCTCATTTTTGCCCCATGGCCCCTTAACAGGTTAATCCAGCCATGCATGTAGCCTGTGATGGGGGGATTATAAGTAGACTTTGTATAAAGGGGTCATAAGTGGAGGAAAAAAAGGCTTTGAACTACTGTTTGTACAAGATAAGTATGTTGAATGATATAAATATAGCTTTCCTCCTGATTAAAGCAGCGAGGTGAAGCTTCAGCGCGTCAAACAAATGTCACAGAAAATGTGAAATAAATACGCATCTCTTTCTTTCCCCAGTTAATTTATTATCAGTAGTGTCTTTGGGTTTGCCTTCTGCATGTTTGTTTCTTTAGTCTGATGGTATGGAGCATCTGGCTGAGTTTCTCAACAAGCCAGCTGTTATTCTCTAACAGTGAAAATCAGTCTGACATAGCCCAGAGCTCACCACAGTCTTTTAATTCACATGCTTGCTGGAGGCTTTATTTGCTTAATGATGTAGCTGCAAATAATTGATTCACAGTTTCCCATTCCCCCTCTTGACCGTGAAGAAGTGTTAATCAGAGCAGGAGTTCCCTGCCTTTCTCTTCTGACTCTCTGTGTGTGTGTGTGTGTGTGTGTGTGTGTGTGTGTGTGTGTGACTCCAGTTGTACTCACAGAGAAAAGAAAATGACTATGATCCAGCTCGATGCCGCATCAGACTTCACACTCAATTCTGTTTGACCTTGGTGTGTGTGTGTCTGTCTGTGTGTGTGTGTGTGTGGTTTTGAATGCATGGCAGGTGGCTCTGTGCTTCTCTCCAGTCGGTAGTAAACTGAGGGTTCGCAGCAGGAAGTTCCCCGCAGTGGTCAACTGCACGGCGATCGACTGGTTCCACGAGTGGCCACAGGAGGCGCTGGAGTCGGTCAGCTTCAGGTTCCTGCAGGAGGTGGAGAATATTGAAGTGAGAACAGCTCATCGTTTAATATACACACAGGGATGAAGCCACCCACAAAAATGATGTTCACACTCTGAAAATATAATTTCAAATGTCAGGCACCGTGACACAACCAATGTAATATTAATTTCAAGAGCAGACCGGAGCATCCCGAAAATTAAATTCAGAGTCTGAGCCTCAGGAAATATTGCATCCCCACCAAATCTGCACAGTCATCTTTTAATGTGAAGTAACCAGTTGTGTGACTTTTAATTCCCGCAGCCCCAAGTGAAGGAGTCGGTCAGTAAATTCATGGCGTACGTCCATATGAGTGTCAATCAGACGTCTAAGGAGTACCTGGCCAATGAGCGGCGCTACAACTACACCACGCCCAAGTCTTTCCTGGAGCAGATCAAACTGTATCACAGTCTGCTGGGTCAGAAGAGTAAAGACCTCACCACCAAGATGGAGCGGCTGGAGAACGGCCTGCAGAAGCTCAACACCACCTCCACTCAGGTACTGACCTTTAATGCTTGTCGCAGTGTATTATATCCCCTTATTATAGTTTCACTCTCCAAAATAACAGTATCATACACAGTATCTTGACCGATCGTAGCCATAATGGGCTAAAGCTCTACAAATGAATTGTTCTTTCTGCAACTAATTCATTTTCTTACTAATTTTCAGCATTTGTGATACGTAATCCCATGGTAGCATGGAAGCAGTTGGAGAGCTAATCTTAAATGTTCCCTCTTTAATGTGAAAACAGTCTTTAAGAAGTTGAGAATGTTTCAATCTGGCATAAACAATTAAGTCAACATGGACAAGAAAGTCCACCTGTTGATAGAGATCACATGATATGATTGAAAGCTCCAGAATTGCTATTAAATGGACCTTGTGGTGTCATTTGTGTATATTTTGTCAACAGTTAGAGAACCGTTGTAATGCTAGTTTGACTGGCATATTTCCATGAGTGTGAAGGAAGCTCCAAATGGATTACGTTACCTTAAAGCTAACCCAAAAACTGCTTTTAATTTAAAATCTCTTTGAATAAACATCAAAATATTATACTTATAGAATTCAAGTGACTTCATGTGGGGATGGACTTCAAGACAAGGAAGCTGGTTGAAATAATTGGGCAGTACAATGAAAGTTTGCTTGTGCTAAATGCATGTAAGCACTTGTCTTGAAAGACAAAGACCATTCATTGATCCCAAACACATTGTTAGTCCAATAGAGATATTTTATTTTGAAATGCTGCATATTTTGAAACAGTTGTAACCTTTTTTGATTTGTAAACAAGTTTAATTTAGTAATTCCTTTTGCTTATGTTTAAAGGCACAGTGTGTGTAATTTAGTGGTATGTTGTGGAATGACTTGGCAGAAATGGAATATAATATTCATAAGTAGGTTTTAATTAGTGTATTATCACCTGAAAATAAGAATCGTGTTTTCGTTACCTTAGAATGAGCCTTTTGTATCTACATAGGGAGCGGGTCATCTTCCACGGAGCCCATGTTGCACCGCCATGTTTCTACAATAGCCCAGAATGGACAAACCAAACACTGGCTCTAGAGAGAGCCTTTTGTGTTTTTCTCCTACACGCTTGGAAGGGGAGGGGGAGGCGAGGGGTATTCTGTTGGCTGCAGCCTCACCATTAGATGCCATTAAATCTTAGACACTGGTCCTTTAAAGGAAAATGTAGGTACTCATGAATGTGGACTTCCTGACTAAGGGTCATGCTAACTTTGCATCCGCCACCTTGAGATTTGGGTAACACAGACTCGGGCGAAACAACATATTGGGGCAAGCAGGACAAACCTTCTAAACCTTTTCTAACAAATTTCAGTTTCACAGAAACTAAAGTTCTGCAGAAATTTGTCCAGTGGATTAGCTATTTTTACTAACCGCATACCAATCTACTTGTAGGGGAACTTGCTGGCTAACTAAACTAGCTGGTTAGCTGTGGGTCGCTGTCGATTTAGCATGTGTACTCTCTAGAAAAATATTCGCCAGGATTCACATTTCCTGGATCTCTACAACAGAATTAGCATGACCCATAGTTGACCCATAGCATACCATGTGAATAAGAGCCAACAGTCAAACTTTCCTTTAATTCAGCCACACAGTTTTTCCATCTGTGTTTGTTGAGACCATGAGTACTGCTGGTTTCCTACTATACCAGGTAATGAGTGCCATTCACCTGACAGCACAGGTGTAAATTGTTTGACATTATGTGGCTAGAATGAAAAGCAAGGCCAAGGACTAAAATCAGAGAGTCACTGCAGTGGCAAAGTTTCCACTGTACGTGTTAGCTGTTAATCTAATGGTTGATATCTTGTTTTGGGAAGAAAATTCTAGATAATATTTTGCCCCCTCGTGTTTATTAATGAGGTGAACCGAAAATTACTTTTTGATATAATGTACACCACCACCCACTACGCCCTCAGTAATAAACATAAAGTGGTTGGTGAGTGTACATCTCCATGTATTGATGTATTTGTTTTTCAGAAATAAACTGTCAGATTACATCAGTGAATTTTCCTACTGTCCAAAAGGCCTCTAACAGCTACTAGTCTAGCTGCTCCAGAGTCATGGTTAAAATCAAAGGCTTGATCAAGTTTAAGCTGTACAGGCACCTCTGCTCTGCACCTCTGGAATGATCCTCCACTTAGTATTCACACTGCTGGCACTGTCTCTTTTTTTAAAATCCTGCTGCAAAACACATTTTTATTGTCTCTATTTCCTGACTGACTAAGACATCTTATTGTTTGCACAATACAGCACTGTCATGTTACCACCAGAGTATATGTTACTATTTTAAAATTCCCTTTGATGTCTTTTTCTCTATCTGTGGGCTTTGTGTGATTATTTTTGACTGTTTAAACTTTTTTTCTACAGATCTCTTTTACACTGTTGTTCTTATGTTTTTATTGCAATTACTTTCTCTCCCAATTAAAAAATGATTAACATTGTTAATAGTAGTGGTAGAAATAATGATACTTGTAATAGTAGTGGTGGTGGTGGCGGTCATAGTGGTAATTGTCGTGGTAGTAGCAACAGTTGTAGCAGTAGTTGTAGTATTAGGTAAAATACCGGTAGTGCAAATGCTAGTAGTTACTAGTAGTAGCAGTAGCTGTAATAATAATAGTCACAGTCATAGTAGTAACAGTAGTGGTAAATGCAGTTGTGGTACTAATAGTACCAAACGTAACAGTAGTGCTTATAACAGTTGTAGCAGTAGTTGTTGTAGTAATATTAGCTGTATAAATAGTAGCAGTGGTAGTATTAGTAATGATAATAGCAGTAGTAATGGTAGTAGAAGTGGTAGCAGTGGTAGTAATAGTAATGATAATAGTAGAAGTGTAGTAATGATAGTAGAGGTGGTAGCGGTGGCAGTAATAGTAATGATAGTAGTAGTAGTAATGGTAGTAGTAGTAGTTTGTGGTAGAAGAAGTAGTTGTCATAGTTGTAGTAGGCTGTTATACTTGCCGCTATGTCCACACCTTTTCCATACACACATATACACACACACTAATTATCTCTGTAAAAACACAAAGAGCAGAAAAATACCTGCATGACTCTTCCTGCCTTTTCTTTATTTTGCCATTTGAAATATTTATTTATATCATTTGATGTTTCCATCTTTAATATCTACACCTGGATCCATTTGTTCAAATGTTTACCATCTCAACACCTTTGCAGAGGAGATCTACAGTATATGAATAATGCAACAGAAGGTCTGTGTGTGAAGCAGCCCTAATTATAGTGGGTCTAGTATGCTATGCAAGTAAATGTTAAAGCACACACACACACACAATTTGGCTCTTACATACCGTGCATCTGCACTGCTTTGCATAAACATGCCCACACATGCCCACCCGCACAAAATCACACATATGCATAAATACACCTTATGCAGAAATGACGTCAGTGTGTGGAAAGCCACAGAGCGTTCTATGTTTTTGTTTCCTGCGGTCTGTTTGCCGTAGGAACGAGCCGACGCGCACATATAGAAGCTGTATGGTAATCGAGGAACCTTCTAATTAGAGAGCACATCCTTTACAGCAGCGAGCCACCATTAATGCACCCTGCGTTTGTTAGTGCATCCACACTCATGTTATTTAACATTCAGTGCAAGAGGATCTGTGGCTCACCAGGGGCTGCTGTGGTCATGATAAACAAGGACCAGGAGGGTTAAAGCAACAATGTGTGTGTATGTGTGTGTGTGTGTGTGTGGTGGGGGGGGGGCTGTAGGAGATGCTGTATGAGTCATCTGCTCCCCTGAGGACACATTAGTTGCATGTTTTTTTTTCCTCTTCAAATTTGTGGAGGTTGTGTCCACCTTTGGCTGGTCTAGCCTTGAGTAGTGGTGTGTGTGTGTGTGTGTGTGTGTGTGTGTGTGTGTGTGTGTGTGTGTGTATTGTGGATTCATTGTGCTCAACCACTCATAAACATTCGTCGAGTCACGCACACAAGCTTGCGCCGACATAATAGCAGGAATAGTAGTTGTATGAATATTAATAGTACAAGTAGCAGTAATAGTAATACTTACTTAGTAGTGCAAGTAGTAATAGAAGTAGTAATATTAGTAGCAGTTATAGTAATAGTGGTAGCACTAGTAATACTGCAGGTAGGAGGAGTAGTTACAGTGGTGGGACTAGTAATATGTCTAGTAATAGAAGTTGTAGTAGTAGTAATAATACTAGAAGCAGAAATAGTAAAAGTTGCAGGAGTAGTAATAGATGTAGCAGTTTTATGGAAAACCATTTGAGCATTTATTCCATATCCTTGATATCAGATGTCGGTTTCCTCGTACAAGTTGAACAAAACTCTTACTAGTCACTCGTTTTCAGCAACTAGTGGTACTTTTGTCCAACTAGTTCCAACAGAAGTCTTACAAGTGATGCTGAGCACCACAATAGTAGCACCAAAGTCCCAACTAGTCAGCTTTCTGATGCACGAGTGGCCCAATACTGAACTAGTAACACTGACAGTCTGACTAACATGTCACACAGCTTTCCATAGAGTCGTAATAGTAATACCAATAGTACGAGTAGAGTGGTACAAGTAGTAGGAATAATAATAGTAGTAGTTGCAGTTGAAGTAGTAATAGTAATCTTAGTATAATAGTAATAGTAGCAGTTGTAGTGATAGTATTATTCGTCCTAGTAATAATAGTAGTATAGGATAGTTATAGGACTAGTATTAGTAATACTAGTAGTAGCAGTTGTATCAGTAGCACTAGTACAAGTAAAACTCGTGGAAGTAAAAGCAGTAAGAGTAATTGACAGGGGCGGTGTTAGATGTAAGTGTTTGAGCCTAATCTTTAACAAAGATCTGATGAGTCCTGACAGCTCTTTGCATTCAGAAGAAAAAATCCCAGGTTTCCCTTAGAAGGATCATAACTGGAAACATTAGACTTTTTTTTCCCCTCCCTATACGCACACAGCCAGATGTCTCTTTGTTGCATGAATGAAGCTATACTTATCACCACGGCAATGCCAGCCAAACACTGAAATCCAAAACTCCGTTGAATCGAAACGGAACGGTTTTGAGTCCATAAGCCATCACGCATGTGGATGAATGGGTATAGTCGCCCGCTTCGGTATCTTATCTTGCCTTAAGAAACAATAGTTGTAATCTACATTTACAGTAACAGGGAGTGAGAGTGGGCTGTAGCCATGTTTTTTTTTTTTAAAGCCAGCCAGGAACAGAGAGAGAGAGGCTTGGATTTCTATCTGCAAGATGATAAACACAACACAGAAGCCGCTCAGATGTATTGAATATCACCCATGTCTCCCACCAATTAGTTTGTCCCTCTTCACCCTCCCCACCGCTGTCTTCCCCCCCCTGACTATTCATCATGTTGATGGCTCACTTGGTGCTCGTCTAATGTTCAACCGAATCTTTTGCACGGAATCATCACAACCTGAAAGGGTTGTCTTCCCTCCGGCCTGATTTCCTGTTTGTTAATTAGCTGAAAGACAAGCATGAAAAACCGTCTGTTTTTATTTCCCCAGTGCAACATTTTGATGGAGTTGGACGGTAATGCAGAGCCCTATTTGTCGGTGGAGTTATGAGGACTTTGTAACAGCTTTAATTTCTCTTTACGACCGTCCTTGGTCTGTGCATTTGTGTATATGTGTGTGTGTGTGTGTGTGTGTGTGTGTGTGTGCTGATAGCGGCTCTTGATCTTAAAGCTTTTATTTCTTTTCCAGATATGCACGCCATTCATCCTTTCCTTCCCCTTTATCTGCTCGGACAAGAATCCGATTTTTTTTTGTAGTAATGGATTAAAGGTCACATGCATGGTCCACGGCACAATCCTGCAGGGCACAAAATGTTATCCGCAAAGGGTTAGACCCCTTTTGTGAAGCTTATTTGTTGGAATTTCCTGAGCCACAGAAATCTTCTTTATTGCTTTGAAGAACCGAGGAGATGTTTAGGTTTCAATTAAACTGCCATCTTGCTCGATCAGCGATTGTATTACTAATAAGATCCAACGATGATACAAACAAGAAAAACAAATGATCAGTCCTTCAAAACCACCCGAGAGATTCAATTAGATGATAGCGATAGATTCATTAGTGCCCATGATATACACACTGATTGCTACTTATACCATTTAATGAGACAAAAATAGATTATTGTCGGCAGCCTGCCCCTGCGCTCTATTGATCACTCCCCTCGTTTTATAGCATGTGTTCTGTTCTTCCTCCCAACCTGTGAAGACCAGAAAGGCTTCGTCATTCGTGTGAATTCCCGTTAATGGAATAGTTCAACATTTTGGGAAAAGTGCTTATTTGTTTTGTGTCCGAGAGTGTGTCTGAACTCAGGATGTGTTTAGCGTAGCTTAGCATAAAGATCAACTAACTTGGCTTGACTTTGCCTGACAGGAAGTGTACCTATTAGTTTGATTTTCAGGCACTTCTGAATTATGAATTTGTTTTAACCTAGTATGCTGAGTTGGAGCTAATTTTACTTTATATGTCAGCTGGTTTAATGTATTATATAGCATATTAATCTTTGAAGTAGCTACTAACTACAGCTGTCAAATAAATGTAGAGGGAAAAGTCCAACGTTTCCATAGTTTCCACATCTGCTGTTTGTTTACAAGAAACCTCCACAGGGTACCTTTAAGTTTCAGTTAACAGGTAGAAGTATGAAGAAGCATACAGTATGTACATGAATGGAGAGAGGCTCTTTCATTCCGGTCTGGTGAATAAGATCCACAGTTTATTCATCCAGATCTCCAGTCTTGCCTACAGTGTCAGCCAATCACATCCTCCTGACCTCCCGGCCTCCTCGTCTCATCCTCTGATAGGTGGATGACCTCAAGGCCAAGCTGGCTGCTCAAGAAGTGGAACTCAAGCAGAAGAACGAGGACGCTGACAAGCTGATCCAGGCGAGAACATTTGCTCCTTTTTAGACTCACCGCAGAAAATATCACTGTTAAATGTTGATATTGTTTCACTTACAGTACCTCGGCTGGTGTGTGTAGCTGGTAGCTCTGGTTATATTTATCCAGGTTTTCAGATATCTGTCTCTGAGATTTCTCCAGTGACCCTAATACAATGAAGGTGAGGCGGCATTTTGCTTGTGGTGCTCAAAGAAATGAAAACTGACATTTAAAAAAATTCAGCAGCAGCTTGTCTTTCCAGACACAACGTCCCTGTTACTTTGGATAATCCACAAATGGATTTCTGGCGTCGGGTGTACGAACAGCTCTGCTCACAGCGAGTAAAAGCGTGAGGAAAAAAGAAAGAAAGAAGCTAGACTTAAAAACCTTAAATCTTTTTCATCTTCTGTTATCTTATGTCGCAAATCGATCTCAAATAGGTCGGAGGGGTAAACATTAGCATGCTGTACGACGTTCTTACACGTTGAACTTTTCTTGCTGTCACTCTGGGTTTGCCAGCATTCGAAGCTACGTAGCACAGATTTCTAGCTCCATATTCAGCCAGTTGAATGTCCACTTTTTTTCCATCTATTAGGAAACACACAGTTTCATCTGAACACTGAAATAGTTGTTTATTTTCAGAGTGTACCCACGCGGAAAGCCATGCTGTGAAAACTAAGCCACTGACTCAGCTTGCAACATTAACCCAGCAATAAATCCTGTGTGCCGTCCCCCAGGTGGTTGGGATAGAAACTGAGAAGGTGTCCAAGGAAAAGGCCGTGGCTGATGAGGAAGAGCAAAAGGTCGCTGCCATCGCCGTGGTGGTCAGCGGCAAACAGAGAGACTGTGAGGAGGACTTAGCCAAGGCTGAACCAGCTCTCCTCGCTGCGCAGGATGCCCTTAACACTCTAAATAAGGTCAGTTACTCTCTTATCCCTCGCTGTGTCTTATTGATTTGCTCCATCATACTTTTCTCTCTCGGTTTTCTTCTTCTTCTTTTTTTTTTAAGAGGGTTTGTTGTCTTTTTTTCTTTGTTTGATATAGTTTTTCCCAGCTTCAGTGGAATAAGTCATGTCCACACAGGCCTTGAACTGTATAAAAGATTATTGAATCACAGGAATTAGCCGGGTCTTTGCTAAAATAATGTCTTCTCTATGTTCTGTGGGCATTTAGCTTCATCCTCGCATCCCATGTAGGTTTATGAGCAGCCTGGGGGATTTTCAAAAACACCCTCTGTGTTTAAAAGGTGCTCTCTGTTCAAACAAGCAGAACAGACAGTTCAATCACTGCTTAGAGCTTTCTAAAGATGCCCTAATTAGAATTCTCTGTTGTCTTCTCAAAGTCAGCATAGGTTCGTCTTCTTTTATTCTAATCCTTTTTTCTCTTTTTTCTCTTCCCCCCCCCAGCAGACCACAGAGATGTGCAGTCGTTCAAACTCAATTAAATCACGGCTCTTTCATTTTCCATCCATTATTCACTCTACCTTCTCTACTTCAGAACAACTTGACAGAGCTGAAGTCATTCGGCTCTCCGGTGGCAGCGGTCACCAACGTCACTGCGGCTGTCATGGTCCTGATGGCGCCCGGCGGCAAAGTCCCAAAGGATCGTAGCTGGAAGGCTGCGAAGGTGATGATGGCCAAAGTGGACGCCTTCCTGGACTCTCTGATAAATTTCAACAAGGAGAACATCCCAGAAGCTTGTCTCAAAGCTATTCAGCCTTACCTGCAGGCGAGTAACTGTCTGTCGCTCGGCAAGTTCAACTAATAAGTCTTAAATTTAGCAGTGGTGTGACTACAATGACAGCGGCACATTATTGCTGTCGAGCATCCAAATGACAGCCAGTGAAAATCATACGGTTAATTAAGCGTTACAAATTTAACAGCCGCCCTGATTATCAAGTTTAATGAAGTGGATACTAGGTATGTCAGAGCAGCAGATAAAGCCAAAATTCACTCTAAATTTACTATGTACACCACACACTTTCACTTGCTAGAGGCTATTAATGTGACATCATTTTACTTTTAAAAGGCCTTTAATATTTAATAGTAGTAATGTGTTGTAATTATTGAGGTTGTAGTGGGTGGTGGTGGTGTACTGGAGTGCATTACATTGAATGGTGTTCCTAATATTTTGTCCACTCCATTAACATACATGAGGAGGGCAAAATATTAGGAACACTTTTCAATATAATGCACCCCAGTACACCACCACCACCACCTACTACGACCTCAGTAATAAACATAAAGTAGAATTATCACCTTTCTGACAATGTCAACAAAAACTGTGACATAAATGTAGAATTTATGTTTATGACCAACTGAGACTGTAAGTTTTTAAGAGGAAATTACACAAAGTTAATTTATTTACTAATTAATGCAGGAGAAGGGCTGTCAATGAATATTCTGAATTGGATTATATAATCAAATTGTTAAAAAAAACCCAGATATTTGTGAAAAAAGCAGCACTACTGTGGCCGTCTGCCTCATGAGACAGCCACAGTGCCGCTGCATTGAAAGCACTGCATGATTGACAGGAGTCACATAACGTCACTTTCATCGATCGGAAATGAAATGTAGGTCAAGCTGAGATGAGTGAATAATTCATCAGCCGTGTAGTAATGACGGCAGAGAGTTCACAACCCAACTCAGCCGCAGAAAGAATGATTTGTACTCCCAGCAACCTAAGGGTGTTTTCACACCTGTTTGCTTGGGTCTGAATCGGTTGATGAGTTGTGTGTTTGGTGCCGTTTGGTTTTTGCATGGCAAAATTTGAAGCAAACCAAAATCTGTCAACAAAAGCCATGTGGGAGCTGTCATGCTGTTCATTGGTCAGAAATCTCATGGGGTAGGTGGGTGAAGAAAGGAGAGTTTGTTTTTCTGAAACGGCAGTTAGCTACAGCATTCATGAAGGACTTGATTTTCCCTCTCACCTTTGTAAAACAGAAAATAAAATTAATGTATGAACCGTAGCACTCAAGGGTACAAAGGTGTAATTTTTACACACAGGAGGGTGGATTAGTAAAATGGTCTTTGAACATATTTTCTAACAGCAATTAATTGTACTACTGTTATTGAAATAAACAGCGTGTCTCTCTCTTTCTCTTTCTCCATGCCTCTGTGGTGCTGAAAGATGCACAGCAGCAGCTACTTTTCAACTGTTTTCTTATTCTTATTATTCATATTCTTATTAATAGAATAGAATAATTCTAAAAAGCTGTCTTCATTTCAGTTAATGAACCATATTATAATAAAATAATATATAATTTATAACATTTAAACTTGTGATTCAGGTAGTTTAACCATTGCAAATTACATGAATTCTGCCAAAGTCAGCAGTGAGATTACAGTCTGTGCTGCTCTCTTTAGCTAGGCTAGGCTAACTCATCTAGTGTTACTTTTTTGCATTTTTTTTCTTCATTGTTATTGGAATTAGCTACTCATTACTACTTCATGTATGTGGTGTAAACTGAATTACTAAAACATGTTGATTTACTAAAACAGTAAATATTTTTCAATACAGGAAACAGGTAGGGAAAATATATGAATTTCAAAGACTAGCTGTGGCTATCTCACTAGCTAGCTTTAACTTAAGCTAGCTCTCTTGCTTTAGCTAGCTGTCTAGCTGGTTGTTCCTCTGTTTCTGAGGTCATAGGGTTAATTATTTTTTGTATGGCAAAACAAATGTCAACAAGTGGTCTCAACTCAGTTTTGACTGAATATGCTGTCAGTGAGTTTGTCTTTGAAGAGGCAGTATATTTTTTTTAGCTCTCAGTCTGACTCGAATCAATCAGAGCTCTGATGTGCGAGTGTTTGATCAGTATTACACTTTGCACTTTTGCACTTGTGTGTTCATCTTTTCATCCCTCTCCAGGATCCAGAATTCCAGCCAGATCTGGTGGCATCTAAGTCATATGCGGCGGCGGGCCTCTGCTCCTGGGTTTTAAACATCGTCAAGTTCTACGAGGTTTACTGCGAGGTGGAGCCCAAACGTCAAGCTCTGAGCAAGGCCAACGCGGAGCTAGCTGCTGCACAGGAGAAGCTCGCCGCCATCAAGAGCAAGATCAATGTAAGCCTTTGAGTTGCACTGAGCATACAAGAAAGAGTCTGTTTGTTAGATGCCAAGTATATCTGTCAAAGGCAATTTCAATATCTAAAATCCAGAGAACCTATGTATTACCATTTTATTAAAGAAAGGACTTTAGCTCCTTTCTATTCTTTGAAGTCCTGCTCTTGTTTTTCAGTCACACAAAAACACACTGACACAAATACTAAATAGAGTCTTAAAGTCTCAGTTTGGTGGGCTGACTTTTTTAACAAAGCAGAGCGTGTGCAGAAAACTTAAAAATCTCAGCACTTAGACATAAAAGATTCTTTAGACATCAGTATGATCAACAGTTCTATCAAACCCTGAAGATAAGCAGTATAATAATATTTTGATGCAACAAATAAAATAAAAAAAACAACCAACCAAATGCTATAAACTGAAACAGAAATTCAGGATATGAATTATTTTATCAAAGCTTGAGTGACAGTTGACACATGCGCTCTGCCAGTAATGATATACCACCAGTATTTCATCGATACAAAGCTGGTGTAAGTGCTATTAAAGGCTTTTACTCTTCATTAATCTAAAACCAAATCCATCAACCTAAAAACTCTATTGATAAAAGCAGCTGTAAATAATTGTTTTTCAGTGGCGTTTGACATTCAGCACAACAGAGAGCCAGAGAGCCCCAGCAGAGCGCGGTGCTCGGGACGCTGCAGCGGCCGCTTACATCAAACCCCGCAGAGTGCAGAGTGACGACTGTTAATAAGATCCAGCATGACTTCTCTCTGTCATTTTTTTTTTCCAGCCCTCAGTCAGATCGCTTGAACGGAGAGTGGGTTCGGAGCCAAGGGGAATTAGCAATCCTCAAACTAATCTAATGAACCTGTGTGCCTCTCCACCGATTAATCCTGTTTGTCCTTGTGCTAATTGCTTCCATATGCCAAACAAATCCATAGCAGAGGGAATGATAAGTTTTAACCAACTTTTCACACGCTCCCAAGTTTCTTTCATACACAAGACTTCAGTGATCTTTGTTCTGTCTTTGAGGATTCTTTATGGCTAAGCTGTATTTTAACAAGTGCCAATTTTTTTTTTCTCTGTTTCTGTGTGTGTGTGTGTGTGTGTGTGTGTGTGTGTGTGTGTGTGTGTGTATTTGCGGCCCTATCAGCACCTTAATGAGAACCTGGCCAAGCTGACAGCCAAGTTTGAGAAAGCCACCGCAGACAAGCTCAAGTGCCAACAGGAAGCAGAATCAACGGCGCGCACCATTTCCCTGGCCAACCGCCTGGTGAGGAGAGCGACAGCGGGGTCATACGGAGCATCAGCTACACCCACAACACACTCTCTTTCCCAGCTGTTTCCACTCACTCCTTCCATGAGATAGATACAGATGTGCGAGATGAGGATGTAAATGAATGCAAATACATTATTCAGCATCCATTTTCATGTCGACGCATCATCCGATTGACGCGATTTGTTAAAAATGTCACAACACTTCTTTCCAAATTGAAACGCACACAGACATCAGACGCAGAATGAGGATAAATTGAGAATAAAAGTCCATAAATCACTTTGGAAATGGTAGAAATGATAGAAGATAGGCGCCCTTGAAAGCTTCAGTTCTTGGCTCATGATAATCAGATTGAGACTTAACCAGGTACTTGTTGTGTGTATAGTGGAAACTATAAGCTGCCAAAGCAGCAGGACTTTGCATGATGCAGATTTTGTCAACAAATACGCTAGAGGCTACTTAAAGCAAGAAGATGTAAATCATTTTAAGTTCAATTTTCAGATATTCAGCAGGGTTTATCCTCAATAACTTTCATTAGTTTTCACTAGATTAGTTGTGCAGTGGAGGATAAAGCCTGATTTATATTATTTTTACCTCATGATCTGATATTAAGGTCTGCACCTCGGAGACTTGACAGTAAATGACAAGCTGAAGTTAGGTACCGTCTGAAAAGCGAGAAAAGAGAGCTTTTCACGTTTGTCAATAGCTTTCTCTTTTTTCATAGACTCTTTTTCTTTTTATCTGGACCTCCTCATGTTGCATAAACAACTTAAGACCTGTTGATAACTTTCAAATTTACATTCATCAGGGCCTCCTCCCATTATATACAATACACAACCTCCACTATTCAAAGAAACATCATGCATTATGGCCCACTATTAAAACCTCCTGTTCCATTTGCACTATTCATTTCCACCTGGACCATTAACTGTTGTGTGCTGCTGTGTGACTGTTAACCAAAGTTACATGTTTTTTATTTACTAAGTGGGTCTGATTCATTTAGGTAGATGGTTAAAATACTGTATGTTATCAATGGTATTCTGTATATTTAGTGAGCAGCCTAGCTGACAACTTCGAGTATAAACGCTAACCAACTCCAGTATAAATTTGAATACAGATATTTTTATTAGATAAAAAAATACAGATAGTAGCTTTAGCGTCACACCACTAGTGCACAAACGTATCTCTGCTTGTTAGTGTAGCTTCTCTTTCCATATGTTAAGACACTCACACACACACACACACACACACACACACACACACACACACATACATATATGCATAAATCCCGCCATCACCTGCCGGAGTGGTAATCTCCTGCTGACAGCAGCGAAACAAAAAGATGAGTGTTGACACTGTTAGTATGATAATCTAAATTATTCAGAGGAAGATTCCAAAAGGCCTGACGGGAGCAACAAAAGGACAAGAAGTTGCGCTCATCTGCTAGTCACTCACAAATATCAATGCAAATGCAGTCAACTCGCTGAAGTGTAAAGTGTTTCTGTGATTTATGCTGAAAAGTTACAGTCTGTATCCAAGTTGGGTGCCTCTCAAGTTTGGAAGAGATATTAAGGTGAACTTTATTGATCCCTGATGGGAAATTGCATCATTGCTGCAGTAAAGAGTAGAAGTGTTGCATGAGCAGAGAGGTAATAAAGGGTATGAAAACCTAATAAAAAAGGACTTGCAGCTAGTAAGGCATCGTAGTTCTGGAGATTTCCTGAAGTGTCTGTACATTGATGACGGCGGCCGAAAATGAATTTAGATCTGATTTTACAGGATGTAAAGCTGGTCTGTCTCTGTGTTTCAGGTGGGAGGTCTGGCGTCAGAGAACGTTCGCTGGGCCGAGGCTGTAGAGAACTTCAGGAAACAGGAGAGGACTCTGTGCGGGGACGTCCTCCTCATCACCGCCTTCATCTCCTACCTGGGGTATTTCACCAAACGCTACAGGCTGCAGCTTATGGACAACACCTGGAGGCCTTATCTCAGTCAGCTGAAGGTGGGTGTGGGCTTGTACTTGTGCATTAAAGGTGTCGCGGCTACACCGGCTACAGAGATGACATGTGGAGACCTCAAGAATGGTGATTGGTCAGCTTGGGCTTCTCGTGTTTCTTCCTACAAGTTTATGATCGTAAAAACAAAGAAACACGTCCAAGTAGCCTACTGGTTAAGATGTATACCGTATAACAGCAATGTCCACAGCTTCATTCTGGTAGCGGACATTTGTTGCATGTCGTATCCCTCTCTCTACCTTATTTGCTTAGCTCCAGCCTCCATTTCTGTTGGTTATGATAATATCTTATTCAGCAAATGAACTGCTGACATTTGAGAATGCAGCAACATCGCTAACAAGAACAAGAACAAGCAGTCAGACAAGTTGTAAACAAACTTCCAGGTTAGATAAACTTAATTATGAAGAGAAAACAGAGATGAACAGTAAAATTAAAACTCAACTTCCTGCTTCACTTTGACCTACTGTACTCGCTGTAGTTTTGCACACTGATGGATTTGCTTCACAGTGAGGGATTATAAGTGACAGTGAACTCACTTTCAGTTTTACCTCCAAATAAGATGAAAGCTAATCTGTCAAAAGTGTCAGCTTGTTCATAACCTATTTAATCATCTCGCCTCAATACAATATTATCATAAGCTTCAGAATCAATAGCCGAGCTGCAAAAACAAAGCGATTCATTCCCCCGAGCTATAAAAAAAACAGTTTTTCTTTACACAAGTTGAAGAAAAGCTGGGTAATCTTCTCCTTTTCAGCTGCTGAAAGAACAAATCACTGTAGCACCAAATATACATTAATCCACATCTGAAAATAGTCCCTGACAAATGTGTGGAGACTGAAAGAAAGGTCAGAGGAGGCTGATTTTTTTTTTTCCCAACAAGATTCTGATGCAGGTTGAGATTGTGAGGACAACATGAAACAAGTTGAGGAAAGACTCAGTTATCTGCTGGTTTGCAGTAAGCCTCATATACTGTAGCTCTCTGTCACAGTCAATGAAAGGATGTAAACACATATAGAGAAAAGTTTTAGTCAGAGACAAACTCATATCTAACTTTATACTATAACTTTGAATCATTTTAACCACTGTGGTGTAGTCTTACAATTGGAACTCGCAAACATCACACATATTGATATTATCTGCAAGGTTCCCATCCCTGTAACCCCTGACCTGGACCCTCTGACCATGCTGACGGACGACGCCGACATTGCGGCATGGCAAAACGAGGGGCTCCCAGCCGACAGGATGTCCACCGAGAACGCCACCATTCTGACTTCCTGCCAGCGCTGGCCCCTCATGGTGGACCCCCAGCTGCAGGGCATCAAATGGATCAAAAACAAATATGGAGAAAATCTGCGCGTCATCCGCATCGGACAGAGAGGGTGAGCTGCTTTATGCTGGAACGTGGACATGGTGGTTTTTTTTAGACATATTTCAGACAAGAATTAACAGAGAAATACCTGCTACTTTATTTTGAAAGGTACCTGGATGCCATAGAGAGAGCTCTGGCAGAAGGTGACGTGGTCCTGATAGAGAACTTGGAGGAAACCTTGGATCCTGTTCTTGGACCACTGCTGGGCAGAGAAACCATTAAGAAGGGCAGGTAAGAAACACATTGCACCTTTAAGTCTGGTTGTGTATAGAGGTGCTGGGTAATAATAAAGAGAGGAGAAGGGTTCAGGTTTTTCAGTGTGTAAGTGTCTCTCAGAGTTCAATCCACTCAGTAAAGTCTGTTTTGTTTTCTTCACAATCCCAAATAAACTCAGTTTAATACAGGTTTTACTGCTGATCCACACAAAACAAAGCAAAGACGCAGCAAAGCAATACAGTACATAAAATAAGCACAGCATAAACGTCAGATAGATCGGACCACTATGTTTAATTATTTATCTTTATAAGTTACAGTTATGGCTGAAAATAACAACAGAAATAAACAAGTTTGCCAATTTCACATATCCCTGCATTTAGAATCAAATGCCAGTTTTCTGTTGTTAATGCAATGATACACTAATTCACTCTATACTGACTTATATTGATCACTTAGTTTAGTTTAGTTTGTTAAATATATGTTTCATATTTTTCCATGTCATTCACTGTGTCATTCCCCTCTGACATGATGGTTATGATGATGATGGATATGATGTTCTAAAGACGAACTGATCAATACTGCTTTCGTTGTTTTATGGAAATCATAATTGATCGAAATGCATACAAGTATGCATGAGCATATCATTACTGTCATTGCTTTGGGTGAAAAGTTTGAATGTCAAACTGTGGTTTAATACAGACGATACACTTATTCATAAGAGGTCGTGATATTGGGGTAACACTGATCAGATGCCCTTTCTCACCATCAAAGTGAGATTTAAATGCGTGGAAAGAATTGTTATAGAGACTGACACAAACTGTCAGATACTCGTAGCTTCAATCAAAAAACAAAGACATTAACATCAGCCTTCCAAAACTGCTCTAATCCTTGTTGAAATAGCAGCTACTGTATTTATATCCAAGTTCCAACTGTGATACATATCTGCTGGATTTATCAGATAAATTAAAAGGAGCAATTCACAATTACCACAAGCTGTAACAAAGTCAATAAATACATCCAGTGAAAGCATCCCTTCTCCTTCCAGTAATGACAATCACACTTTTAATTAAACGGTGGTGTATTACCTTACTTCCCAAAGCTATAAAATTAAAAGTACCAGACATTGCCCTGCTGCCAAAAAACATAACGAGAGCACTAAATGTGTGTTCATCTGCATCTGAAAATAGTCCCCAGCATATTCACTACTTGGGTGATGTTTGCTTAAAACCACAGCGCCCAGTTGTTTTAAGAAAAAAAAAAGAACCTTTAGGGAAGCTGTAGAGACGTTGGTAAGTATTGAGAGACAACCAACACATTGTAGGTTTTGGTCTTCTCGTAGGATTCGTTGATATAGAATAACACCAGACTTATTCTTTAAAGGGACAGTGACATGACATTCTTTGAGAACCGCTGATTAAAGACAAGTGTCCCAGACACCAAGAATATAGACGCATTCATCTGAATACAGGAGCATGACAGATAATTATAGCATCGCCTTCAATGATGAGTCTCTTTGAGTGGTTCCTGCTCCAATCACATTTCCCATCACCGTCTCAGAATCTTTGCTTTCATTTAGCAACCCTCAATGATCAAAAACATCCCGTTCCTCATTTACCAAACAGGTACATAAAGATCGGAGACAAGGAGTGCGAGTACAACCCCACTTTCCGCCTCATCCTGCACACCAAGCTCGCCAGCCCTCATTACCAGCCGGAGCTGCAGGCCCAGTGCACGTTGATAAATTTCACAGTGACCAGAGACGGTCTGGAGGACCAGTTGCTGGCCGCTGTGGTCAGCATGGAGAGACCTGACCTGGAACAGCTAAAGGTGAGGAAGTCAGACTACCTGTCGAGGCAGAGAGAAAGCCTACCCGATACAGATATTTAACTACAAAGAGGACTTTTTGTCAGATCTCTTTTATCTGATATGTCGCAGGAATGTTAAAGTGAACCCGAGCAGACATGAAAGCAGTATCTGTCACAGCCATCAGGTGCTATCACAGAACAAAACAACTGTTCCACGTCGGACTCTTTGAGTTCCTCTCCTAACATCTCTTCTGTGCAGGTGTAATTAAAAGAAACAGTTTGAGGAGTCAGGGGCCTCCAGGAGCCGCTCTCGCTCGTCATTATCCATCTTTAACGCTACACATCGGGAAGAAAATGTCGTCTTGTCGTCTTTAGACATCACAAGAGGCTGCAGGTCTGGGCTCTTTGATTCCAAAACAATCATCTGGCGCCTTTGATTAACGGCAAACTAAGTGGATGTGTGATAATTATGGGGCTTTGGGTTCCTCATTTAGGGAGACCGGGACACTGCACGACTGTGTGTGTGTGTGCATGCGTGTCTGTGCGTGTGTGTGTGTGTGTGTGTGTGTGTGTGTGTGTGTGTGTGTGTGTTGGTGAGTGTCTGTCTGGAGGTGCGTTTGCTTCTGTGTGCATGGTGGATTTGTACGTGGAACATAGAGTAATGAGAAAATTAGATTACCATTTAAATGTGCAGTGAGTAGTGTTCTTCAAAGTATATTGATATTCATTTTAAAATTGTATTACAATTAATTTGAATAGTTATGCATGACTTCACAGCTTCTTAACTACTGTCCAAATTCCAGTGACCAATTGTCACTGTGCAGTGTTTCCACCTATCATTACCTTGGAGGGGCAGCCCACCCGCCAACGGTATCCCCCTGCCCCCCCCCACCCCTCCTGAAAGAAACAAATAAAAACAAACTGATACTAGCAAGATAACAGGAGTACATGATTTACCTTATTCATGTGCACTCGTTTCATTTCAGCTCATTGTAGAGAAATACACTGATACGAACAACCGCCCTACTGCACACATCTATGACGACACTGTTGACCCCGCATATCCATATCTGTGACACTCCCACCTCACGACAACTAGTATTTTCAGAATAATCCTAATCTCAACTCCTATAAGAAGTGAAAGGGCCTCAAAAGTCTGGACCAAAAATCTGCCTTTGTTTCAGACCACTAATGATATTTGCTAATTCTCAAAACAATTAATTTTAAATGCAGAACCATTATTTTTCATGATTTCACTAAATAATAAAACCATAGTTAAAAACACAAAACACAAAATTTCACAGTGCTGACAGTGTTCGGGAGTTGATTTTTAGTTTTGAACTATTGCTTTATCTCCTATGTACCTGTCTGTTCACAGGTTTGCAAAGAGCACTTTGTCTTAAAGTTTAAGATTAAAAGAAAGATTAAAAAGCACTCATTACTCACACTGCTCTACTATGACTACTGACACTACTGAATATATTGTTTTTGTTTGGTGACTTCTGACACCAGAACTTCTTTTTACTCTTTGTTAACATTTTGCTATCAGAGTTTGTTGAATCTGAAAAGCAGAAGAATACAGATATGTTCTTGCATTAGACCCGTTGTTTCCTCTGCATGATCCACACAAAAACAGTCAAGAACCCAGTATAGAGACTATAACCAACAATGTGTCTCTCAATACTTCATGACTTCCCTACCTCTTCTGCTTCCTACTGAAGACATAAATCTTTAAAAAAACACCTCGCAGATATTTGGTTTCACTTTTTAAAAAAAGGTTCAGTAATTTCCCTAAAACAGCTGGGCGCTGTAGATTTTTAACAAACATTACACAAACAGGAGGACATGTGGTGGATGAATCCACATTTGGTGCATTAGTGAGTATTTCTGGCAGCAGGACGGTGTGTGTGTGTGTGTGTGTGTGTGTGTGTGTGTGTGTGTGTGTGTGTGGGATTGAGTCAAAATAAACTACAGCGTGTGTGTGTTGATGGTAATGAAGGAACATGTCACCCAATGCAACAGTGTGGCTCATTGATGTGTTTTTAATAATTTTTGGACGACTACGGAGCTCTACAGCACAGAGGAATAAGATATATCAGGCTTTGGATACACTTGGATCACTTTTGGGATTTGTTGACGATAAGAAAAATATAGCTTTAATTAACTAACAACCTTATTCTTTAAATCGTTTGATAATCAACCATGAAGGCAAAAATACATTAATACAAAATAAAAAAAATGAACTTCTGAAGCACTGACAATTTTCCATTATGTCACAGTCACCCTGTGTATTGTTACTGTGACTTTCCTCCATTCATCATCGAGCTCCAGGAATTGTGTAATTGTGTCTTGATGCTATCCTCAAGGGAGTTTCATCTTCTTCTTTTTTTTTTATCACTTTGGCAAAACTCATTTATGTTCACACATCCATATCCACCTCTCTGAAATCAAAGTAGAAGCAGAAAGGAGACGCTTTGAGGTGTATTTTCCTTTTTAATGTAAATGACTCTCTTTGTTGTGCAGACCCTCGACCCCTTGACTGCGAGGAGGGGGAAAGCTGTTGTTCCACTCTGTTGATCAGCGTTGTCATCACCAGCTGTAGCTTTAAGCTGTCGCCGCTGGTCAGAGTTAATGGCCGGCTCGCTACTCTGCGTACAGTACGGCAGACTTTCGAGGAGTAATGAGCGCCACATAGTTACGATACCCACAGTACCGTCCACACTGTGAATGTAAATGTTGGTAATTAAGCGAAAACTCACTTGATCAAAGCTCTGGCTCCTAATGATGTCTCGCGCTCATCTCATCGACAATCTGCTCTTTTCCTGTCAGCTGCTTGAAATGGATTGGCCGGTGGCGCTACTGTACCACAGCAATTAGACAACACATTGACACACTTCCACTGTTCCTTAAACGCGGAGGCTCTTGTCAGTCGCAGGGAAGGGGGAAAAAAATCAGAAAGCCCTCCTCGTTCAGAACGTGTCTGGCTCACGGCGGAGTCTCCGAGAGATCAGAACGGAAGATAATGTGGGAACTCTGTTAACGGGTCAGGCAGATTTACTCTAACACAATCCTATTTGCATTTTGATGGTTTTCCGGAGGCGTCCTTGTTTGCGTTGGGCCTCTGTAGGCAGCGCTTTATTCAGACCTGTAGGCTTTCATCCATGGACAAATCAGCATTTTTAATAAATGGAGAGAAGGTGGGGAGGAGGGGAAGGTGAGGGTGGAGGGGGGGGGGAGGGGGGACCAAAATGCCTGAGTTATTTTAAGCCTTACGTCCCCTCAGCAAAATCCAACGGAGAAGAAGTGAAATGTGATTTAATGAAGCTTGTTTAATTAGCATTTCACTGAGATCGGAGGGTGAGGAAAAAAAAAAAACAAGATCTGGAACTCACTTATCATTTTAATTAACACTGAAAGTTGAGTGTGGTGTTGGTGGAGGTGGAGAGGGGAGGGGGTGGGGGGGGGGGGGTCTAGCTGTGTACATTCCAAGCACCTTACCATGAAAACACGGCCCGCAGAATGGAGCGCTGAATGGCTTTTTTTGTTGTCAGTAAACAACCCGGACTGATAACAATCATCAGACTGATAGCAAAGTGCAAATTGGCTGTACCTGTTTATATCCTTTGAACGAGTCAGCGCCATTATACCTTTTAATGAGGTTAGCGTCGCTACTGAGCCGTAAGATGACTACCGGGTGAAAGAGCTCTCATTTAACCCAGCCAAAGACGAGGGAGGGGGGGGCTAAGGAGCTTAAAATGTCAAGTTGCCTTTTTGGAGAGTGCACAGGGGGATCAGTCTACAACCTTTTACTACCACAACTATCTCCTCTGGTCCTCCCTCTGCGCATATACGAGTGTGTGTGTGTGCACATCCTGGTGTGTGTGTGTGTGCACAGTTTTTATCCAGACCTTTGCTGTTAATGAGAACTAAAAATGCTCCACTTCCCAAATTACCTTAACAGGGCTGCTCTGTGGCACTTGGTAATCATTTGCCTAAAAAAAAAAATGATAGATGTAATATCTCATTTTAATCCCAATTAGGGTGTTCTGCTGACTGGTTAATTGTTTGTTTTTCCCAAGCAAGGGTAATTACAAGTACAATGTGCCAGAGGAAAGCTAATCGTTAAAAACTGACTCATTATTGGATCCAGTTGGGAATGTTTTGGTGTGGATAGCTTTTTTTTTTTTTTCCCCCCCACCCTCAAGAGCACATGCATCCGGGCAAGTAGAAGGTCACAGTTGAGTCACACAGGCGGATGTCCCCCCGGCTAAATGTCCACCATTCTGTTACTTTCTCCTCCGTGTTCCAAAAGCGCGTACACGTCGGGCCCTTTCCTTAAAATGCCACGAATCACAATCATTTTCCCTCCCTGTGCAGTTTTGTCAGGAGGAGAACTTTTCAACGACAGAGTGAGTAATAACGTCAAATTCATATCCTGTAAGGTTTAACAAGGCAGAGGCCCAATTAGTTTTAACAGTGATGTAAAATACCTCTCATCACTACAATAGGAAATGCTGTCATAAAGAGAGCAATTAAGCAGTGTGATCTCTTAAACTATCTGCTCCCCCGGCGCGATTTGAGCTAAGTATGTCTTTTGTCATGGGAACATTATGCCACAGGGAATAGGAACAGCTCCACCCACACGGCAACCTCCCAGCATCCCCCCCCCACCCCCCGTGATTACACGGAGGCTGCCAGAAACGTATTACCGCCGTCTGTCAAGGATCACGCCACTCAGAAAACCTCGGCTATTATCAGTATCTGACAACACCGGAGTAGGCAAATCTCACAACAGCCCACCCTCTCGTAATTACAACAATTCAAAGGTCGCAGAGGCTTCTATTAAGGGAAACTTCAATAAAGCAAAGTCATTATCGAGCAGAAACAAGGAGCTGCAACAGACTATAATGAAGGACAAAGCAGGATGAAGCAATAAAGAGAGGAACCGTGCCCCGTCGACTTTGTTCTACCAACGTCTCTCAAACGCCCGGCTTTGAAAAAGTGAAAGTTTCTCTTTTGTTTTTTCAGCTAAAACAAAGACTGAAAAAAAAAAACAGCTTGAGTTGGAGCTTTATTAGAGGACGGGGTGCACTAATCCATATGGTGAGGTGTGAATAAAACCCATTGCGACTGAGCTGCGCGTGTACGTTTGTGCATATTCTGCGTGATGCCTGCTTCATAATGGAATCCGTAATGTCTCGTAACGGCGGATTCATACTGGATGTGAGTGTGCGTCAGTCTGGATGTGTAGTTCACCATCAAAGCTTCCCCTCTCTCTCTCGCTCCAATCGACGGTCTCATCACACCGAGGGTTAGGTCGCCCCGGCAGAGGTTTGATGTCAGCAACCAGACGGAAGCTGGCTAATCCAACCCAGAGCGCTCCCTTCATGGGTCCGGAGAGCCGATGCAGAGCATATTGATTAGTTCTGCCTTTGAGGTGCCCTTCAGTATTCATGTCCTCACACTGACCCGCACTGTGAACGTCTCCCACTGCCTCAGATTTTGATGATAAGGCCAGAAAAGAACCTGTCAATGTTGTTGTGCGTTTGTGTGTGTGTCTATCAGTCTGACCTGACGAAGCAGCAGAACGGTTTCAAGATCACCCTGAAGACGCTGGAGGACAACCTGCTGTCCCGTTTGTCCTCGGCTTCGGGGAACTTCCTGGGTGACACAGAGCTGGTGGAAAACCTGGAGACGACCAAACGCACCGCAGCGGAGATCGAAGAGAAGGTCCTGTCCTTGATCTTTATAGCTTTAAAGCTTTACATCTCAGTGTTAAAATGCCAAAACAGGAAGTTGAATGTTTATTTGAAAAACACCACACTCTGACCTAAAGTTTGCCTCTGGATAAAGACAAATGAGCCTTGCTAACCTGTTAGCCAGTTGTCAAGTTCTGCAGTTTAGTGTTTCTTCTCTTTTTTCTCTTTTTCTTCAGTGGCAAGAATAAAACTCAAACCTATAAGGCAACAGGACATTTAATAAATGTTTTACAACACACTATAATGTAGTTATAAGCAGATATAAGTGTTAAATAATACAATGACAATAATACAGAATGTCTTCATAGTTGAAGTTACAATTGTTGACAAATACTCTACATTAATAAATACTTAAAATGTCCTTATATCTGCTTATAACTATATTATAATGTGTTATAAACCATTTATGGATGCTGTGTAGACAGACTTAAAGCCTGTCGGGCTCCTCTCTTACCCTGTAATTATTGAATATGTACCATGTAATTAAAAACATACTTCTAGGGTAATTTATTTCTAGGTTCCTCCTATATTTAAATATGTTAACCCCTTACTTGCTGTACCTCTTCCCTCATACTCACTGATAGGTCCCCAGTAAGTATTTCATTAGTAACCTCTATGTACAAACTATTTACACTGTAACCATATCCCCTTCTCTCTTCCTCCCTTACTTTGTTTCTCTTTTTTTTTTTGGTCAGCAAATCAGATCATGTCAGCTTAGCATATTATCTCTACCAGAGTAGAATTACTGATGTTTCTGATACTTCAGAACACTTCTGAGAAAGGACTGCATGATGATCTGTGAGCGTGCCTTCTGTCAGCGACGAGATGAGCGCTGCCTTTTTGCAGATGTTCATTCTCGAGCATAATGGCGCAGGCGTTTGCTGGCAAAAAAAAAAAAAAAAAAAAAAGCGGCACATAATTGTCATGTTCCACGTGCTGTGAGAACATTTCGGCTGGAACCGTGAAATTGGAATAGCTCTGCTCTTCACTGGAGGGTGTTTTTTATTGGAGTGTGCACAATTTCATCATTAGCTGATTGATGAACCCTGAGCGTATGCATATTCGTGTGGATTTACGCTTGTGTCTACGTCTGCCATTCCATTTTGTGTTTGCACTGTCTTTACTGTAGGTAAAAGAAGCCAAGGTGACGGAGGCCAAAATCAATGAGGCTCGGGAGCACTACCGACCAGCAGCAGCACGGGCTTCCTTATTGTACTTCATAATGAACGACCTCAATAAAATCCACCCCATGTACCAGTTCTCTCTCAAGGTAGTCTCTCTATTGACCCGCCATGTTTCCTCTCTGCCTTACGGGCCCCCAGTGAGACCCCTCTTAAACTCAGTCCTCTGTTTCCTTCCCTCCTTCTTCCATTTGCTCACCATGTTTTATGCTCTTTGCCCTGCTTTTATTGTGTTTGTGGCTCCCTAATGTGGTTATGTAGAGTGTAATGTCTTTCATATTGTCAGCCAGTGAGCGCTGAGAAGAGGCAGCCTGAGATATGGTTTGCAATCACTCCAGACTCTGCAGGTAGCTGCTCTGGCCCAAGTTATTTTCCAACATAATCAAATGAAAACACATTCAGATACTATATACCTTTGACCTTGTGAATGAAATGAATATGTGCTCTTTACACCAGGTTAGAGCAAAGTGTGACTCTCTAAGTTGACAGAAAAGACACCTGAGTACTCAGAGAAGAAGATAATAGTGATTGTTATCTTTCCTTAGTAAGGTTTTGATTTACACACTCTAACTACCACTTTCCCAAAGATGAATACAGTTAGACTCGAACTTGCACATTTGGCTAGTAGTTAGATGTGTACTCTAGAAAGTGTATTATACTGTTGTAATCACAATTGAGAATGGTCACAAGTCAAATGTAATGAAATGGTTTCATGGGCTATAGAGCTACACTTTCTCTTTCAGCAGCCCATTTAAAGAACCATCTTCTAGAATTAGTGTTAGTTTAGGTGCTCACACTTCACAACAGCCCAAGTTTAAAAGATAAGTTGGGCATTGCTCTATATTGCTCTTATTATCAATAAATCCCATGAGAAGCCCAAAACCAACAATGCAATAGTCTTTCGCTCAGTACTTTCAGATCTCCCTGCCCTGCCTGTGGCACTCATCCCTAAGCCCGCTGATGTATGTGGGATTGAGTCAAAATAAACTACAGTGTGTATGTTCATGGTCATTTGTACTGCACTTTTCATTCACGGAGAATCTCAAAGTGCCACAGAGTTAAAAACATAAAGAAAATAAGAGTTGAGATGAAAAAGCCTTCCTGAATAAGAAGGTTTTTAAGCCTGTTTTAAAGGACTGGAGGGTCTGTGCTGTCATCAGATGGATAGGAAGGCTGTTCCATAAGCGTGGTCCAGCAGAGCAGAAGGCTCGATCCCCCCCATGGTGCGGAGCTTGGTACTGGGGGAGCAAGCTGCTGACAGATCTGAGGGTTCAGGTGGAGGTTTGCAGTGTGATCAGTTCTTGTAGGTAGGGAGGTGCATTGATGGGTTATGTATTATGTTATTAGGTATGTATGTATGTTTGTATGTGAGTAGCAGGACTTTGTACTGAAGGAGACAGGGCAGGGAGCCAGTGCAGTGAAAACAGAATAAGTGTTTGTGTTTTTGGTAGTGAAGGAGCATGTTACCCAGTGTAACTTTGTGGCTCTCTGGTGTGTTTTATAGTTTTCATAGTTATTGGGCAAGAAATGGCGCTATGTGGCACAGAAGAATAAGATATATCAGCATCAGTTTATTGTTGGTTTTGGTTTTTAGGTAGGATTTATTGGCAATAAGAAAAATATAGAATATCATCATTCTTACCCTTTAATTTTGTAGTCCTTTGGAAGTAGGGCAATACACCACTGTTTCTTTTATTAAAATAGTTTTTTTTCTATACCATTACTCAAAGGAGAGGATATTTTCACTGCCTGTTCTAATTGTTTGCTTCCCATTAATTTGTCTGATAAATACAGTAAGTATGTATCATAGTGATGTATCATTTAAACAGGTGTTGACAGTTTTTACAACTGGAAGGTTGATACTGCTGCTAATTTTCAATTGAGGCTGCAAAGATCTGATATTTAGTGTCAGTTTCGAATCTTCTCCATAATTTTAAAATTCATCACTTGTGTGCAAGTGATCAATGTTACTCCGATATTGTGTTCTATTATGTATGAGTGAAGACCGTAGTTTGACACTGAAATTCTTCTCTTATGACACTCATAACGTGTTCATGCATACTTGTATGAACTCAAAATGCATTTCAATCAATTATAGCTGAGGGTCTTTCCATAAGCAGCCAAAGCAGTATTGATCAGTTCATCTTTAGAACAAACTGCATCATATCCATCATGTTAGAGGTGAATGACACTGACTAAATGAAGGCCAATGTGAGCCGTGTATATCAACAATTTAAACAAGTCATATTGTTAAATGTATTAGTTTATAGTTTGATGAAACTGATTCAAGTTTTCAACAACATCTGCAGGCTTTCAGCGTGGTCTTCCAGAAAGCGGTCCTGAAGGCCGAACCGGACGAGGCTCTGAAGCAGCGGGTGTCCAACCTAATTGACAGCATCACCTCCTCAGTCTTCCAGTACACCACCAGAGGCCTGTTTGAGTGTGACAAGCTCACGTACATCGCTCAGCTCGCCTTCCAGGTAGGAAAGGGGAAAGCCGGTTTCATCTTCTGCATGGTTTGTTTCGAGAACAAGCTCGCCATTGAACCGGTCGCTCCTGAGACCAGCAGCCCTGTTTGGATCTAATCAAGTGGAAAGGAAATGTGTGTGTTTGTGCTGAAAACACAACATTTCAAAGTCCTTCCTGTTTTGTCGTGTCTCCAGATCCTGCTGATGAATAAAGAAATAAACCCTGCAGAGCTCGATTTTCTTCTGAGATACCCTGTCCAACCAGGTGTAACATCACCAGTGGATTTCCTATCCAACCACTCCTGGGGAGGGATCAAGGTATGGAGAGAGGCAGAGACGGTTGTATTGTTGTCACTACTGAAATTGAGTGACAACAGAGAGTAGCAGAATTCTTTGTCGTCACATGCAAATGGGTACAAACAGTGCATGATCAAACCAGAAACTGCTGATACTGGAAGCTTGATGTGATGTCAGATATCAAGGACAAATGTTTTCTGCTTCTCAAACTGTGAACATTTGATGCTTTTTATATTAATCTAAATAGAATGTCTTAATAAAGCAAAGTCTGCAAGCTAGATCAGACAGTCAGCATGAGTCTACCACTACACCCACACGCTATACTCTACTTATTACAACATATATCCAACACACCCTTTTCAACATGGTGTTGTACTTTAGTTATCAGTGCTGTGCCATGCCTGTTGTCACATCACTCACCCGAAAGTTATCAGTTGCTGCTACTGCCGCTGTTGTTCATACAGCCTCCATCTCCACCCCAACATCCACCTGTATGCTCTGAATCTACCTTCCCTTAGGGGGGGGGGGGAAGTTATTATCCTCACCCCCCCACCCACTTCCTATTGTGCTGACCTTGGGGCTTCGTTTTGGGGAGTGACAAAGTCAGAGCCTAGATGTGAAGTATCAGTGCTGTACATATTCTACATTCACATAATAATCCATTCAATGTGAGTTAGCACCCCCAGGTGGGACGTTATTACTGTCGCTCCCTGTTGTCCTGAGTTTTGTGCTTCTTTTTGGAGAGTGACAAGGTCAGAGCCCAGATGTAAAGTATCAGTGCTGTACATACTGTGTTCTCCATTTACATAATAATCCATGCAGTGTGAGTTAGCTGACTGAGATACTGGTGTGACTATAAACGCACGTTATTTCCTCGCCAAAATATCACAGAAACTTTGCAATTTCGTTACAAGATCAGTAAAAAAAATCGCATACTTATGCAAACATACCGTCCCAAAATAGTACATTCTCTCATAAAGACTCCCGTTGAGATTCATACAGATGTATTAAAAAGATGTATGATGAGAGAATTAACTGGAAGATCAGCCCCATTTTTAAAATCCCACCACGGATGCTGCTTTATGTTGAAATCTTGAAAAATAGTCTCCAGCAGTACAAAATTTAATTGACTGCTATGTCTTTCCAAACAAAGTTTTCCTCCAGGCCTGTCATATTTGAGAGGCATGAGTGAAATCCACAATTTCCATAAAGTTATTTTAGCACTTAGCTGCTTTACACAGCGTTTGGAGTTGCTTCCTATGATGCAATTTGTGCCGCCGAGTCTCCCAGCAACAACTCCGCATTAAAGTGAAAACATACTTAAAGAGGCGGCAGCATAATTGAAGTCTGTTTTCTTCGTTTCACCCAAACCTCCAGTCTTGACAGCATGTGATCCTCTGGGGCCCTGCTTTACTCTGTGACCCCGTTACGCTTCAGCATTGGAGGGCACTAGAACGAACTCCACACACCCGTAGCTTCTCTTAAAGAACAGACGTCTGGCAGTGCAGCCCTGTGGACGTCAAGCAGCAGAGGTTCTCTCTCTTGTCAGATCAGTTTAGCGGCAAACTAAACCCTAACGGCAGCATGTTTTTCTAGCCTCTCATGCTCATGAATTTTTCAATCTGTACCGCCTAGAATATTAACTTAACCTAAACCCCTCTGAGAGTTTGGAGACGGCCTTTCCTCAACTGCACTAAACCTACTGTGGATATTTAAGGCTCTACTAATCAAATTCTGTCACTTGATTTTCTTATCGCAGTTGGAAACATAATCAGTTGGAGAGCTTTAAAGCAGGATAAGATCCTCTGATTGCTTGGCCCTCTTGATGATATTAGCAGAGCAGGAATCCCTTGAGACCCAGTGTATCCTCCCCTCACAGGGGCTGAGAGGTTGCCAACTGACTGTGATAATTAAACAAACCGAGTTGAAGTGACTTCATCTCACTCTGCCATTTGCTCCATGCCAACTAGCGAGCAGTAGAAGAACAGGTCTAATTGATTCACATGGATATTTTTTTTCCCCGTAACATTTTAAAATCTAAATGTCTGCTGTAGGAATATTTCAAGGTCCTCGTCATAGTGCGGACAGCAGACAGCGTACACACTGCATGTGTCTGTATACCTGCTTGTCAGGGGAGTGTACCTGCTCGAGGCTGCACTGCGTGACACTGCTGGTCTCCACAGATGAGATAAGGTGTCTGTCAGCCGGGGCATCACGATGAATCTCCTACTGGTTCTGCAGAGGATGCATATTCAGTCCTCCCCTACCCCCCGTCCCGTTATGAAAGAGATCGCGTTTGCTCAGCATTTCCTTTTGAATAAATATTATTTATATAGGCATGAGGAAAGATAAGCACTCCTGTCTGTTTTTTTTTTCCCCCCACAACTTTTGCAAACAAAGTTAGTCATTTTGCTGTGTATTGTGAAATGTTTCTGAAGTGGTCAAAACCTTTAATGTGCATCACTGATCGGAGAGTAGCAGCACTTTAAAACATATAGTGGCTTTTCTCTACTTTTCTTCCCCCAACCACCAGTCTCTGTGCTCCATGGAAGAGTTCAGGAACCTGGACCGAGACATCGAGGGCTCTGCCAAACGCTGGAAGAAGTTTGTAGAGTCGGAGTGTCCAGAAAAAGAGAAATTCCCACAGGAATGGAAGAACAAAACCTCACTCCAGAGGCTGTGCATGATGAGGGCCCTGAGGCCTGACCGCATGACGTATGCTGTCAGGTGAGAGCTGGAATCATCATTTGCCCTTTGCTCTGTGATCTGTGAAGGATCTTACTGACCTGTTGTTTGGTGAAAGGGTAAAAGTTAAACAGCTTAACCTTTGGCTTATAGTTTGAGTTGACAGGGCACCTGTGCTCACCACTGACTGCCTCTGTGTTTGTCTGTTGCCCAAAAGTAGCTTCAATTACATGGCTTTGCAGATACAGTCAATGAGCCTCAATTATTGAAGACGACAGTAGGAAAAAAAGCCCTCACCCTCTGTCAAGCAATGTCAGTGAATTCAACTGAGACCACATTCTCACTTGGCATTAACATGCAATCTTAATCCACATATTTTATCTACATTTTGAAAAAACACATTTTAATGTATCCACAACACATTGCAATCAGAATGCAAGCAGATCAGATCTTTACAAGCTGTAAATGACATCTGTACAATCTTACAATCAATATTTCTGTATTAACAATGGAAAAAATTACTATGTGAAATGTGACTCACGTCAATCCTAGTGACTAACCCACAGACATCATCATCTGACTCTGCTCTACTGAGTGTCTGAACACCTCTCAGCTCATTATTTTGGTTTACTTTACTGTTTTGGTTTAGACTTACCACTCCCATCAACTTAAATTGTTTTCAGCTAAAAAGTTCTGATGTACCCACCCAACCACTACACACTAATTGCCCAGCACCAAAAAAGTAGAGACAGAGTTGGTGACTACCTGGTAAACTTGGGAATAATTCAGCAGCTAAACAGTCAGATGTTTCCCTCGGGAGTTGCTATAGACCAAAAACAGAGCTAAAAGTAGAGTGAATATTGGACTTACATTCACCAAGTGACCAGAAACATGACTGTGATGAAATGCTATTGTTGCTCTGTGTCTGCTGGATTTGTAAAAATGCACATTCACCCTGCCAACTTTATGAAGTGATAAAATGTCAATGTTTTGTTCACAACCTGTTGCCCCCAAGTGACCAAAAGTTGATCTTTTCCTGAGACTCTCAAGGGGGCTCTACAATGTGCAAGACATGACTGATGGGGCTTTTGCATTTTCACCTGGTATTAATAAGCATTCTCTTTATCTGCAATATGCAAATTAGAAAGGCTGAGCTGGTGGACAAAACAGTTGGTGCCAGGTTAGGGGAAGTGATTTTAATCTATTTATGTAATCCTTAATTTAAACAGGTACTCTCGTTTTTCAAGAGAAACCTATGTACAAAAATAAACATACATAGACAGAAGCACAGGTATTTCACAGACGCACATTATACATTTTTCACAATTAAGAAAAGCAATTACAAGGGTAATTGTAAGTACATAAGTACAACCTTTTAAAAATGTTCAAGTGAAATAAGAGAATGTAACTTCATATTTTTCGGAGCTCATTCCACTTGTATGCAGCATAGTATTTAAAACCACTTTTTCCAAGGTCAGTATGAACAAGAGGTACAGCTAATGTTAAAATGCCCTGAGACTTGACATTGTACTGTATTTAAATGTAACCAGAGAGCAGAGATAACTAGGCTGTTTTTGCAGTAGAGCCTCAGGCTGGGCGATTAAGCAAATTTTATTTTCAATTACGATTTTGGTTTCCAACGATTATGAAAACAAGATAATTGAGATAAATCGATTATTGTGCTGCATTCCGTTTCTCAACGATGCTCTCATTTTGCCTCGTGTTATAAATCCAGCGCATCGTGTGTCAAAGCAGCTGGACAGCGCATTAAGAGACAGACAGGCAGAGCGGAGCTCTTCCTCACAGTACAAATATGTCTGAATTTAACAGTCAAATGTTCTGTGGTAGAAACTGACTTATTGATACATCTACAGGCTACTTGGTTTTAGTTTCATTCAGACTTGGGATGCTATTATTTCACATACGAGGACGCTTTGCTCCGTGTAATGATCTCTTCTTTCATCCAGCCGCTCAGTGCCGTGCTTTCTCTGTCTGCAGTCTGTTATTGTGCACATGCTTATTTGTTAAACACTGATTAGAAACCTGGTTACGTGTACACATTCCAGAGAAATCGGTGTTCTTCAGGGAGTAAAATCTGCCTGTGGAAACCAGGTTTCTCTAATCCCATACTCTCAATACAGACAGCAGGTTTCTTGTTTACATGACAATTAAGAAATCAGCTTTCTGGAGAAACCGACTTTAGCCTGGTTACTCAAGTGCAAGTAAACACACTGCAGGATAATACAAGTCAATGATTTCTACCAAACTTCTTGCTTCTCAAAGTACCATGATGGATGATCGTTTTAGTATTGATCATTCTCCACTCAACAGGCATCTTAACAATCACTACAGTTTTCAGTAGGTTGTAAAAGTGCACTACAACATAGTTGATCTTATTTATTTTGATTTATTATTTTTATATTATTAAAATATATATTTATATTTTATTTATTTTATTTATTTATCTATTTTTTTACATTCATTTTTGAAATTTGCGTTTCAGTTTAATTATATTTAAAATTCAAGGGAATCCACTGTTAGAAAGACAAGTTTTTAAAGCCAGAATTTAAAACAAGCTTATGCTTGATGACAAAGGTCTGAAATGTATCAGAAGTAGACTGTAGATTTGCAATGGCCAGATTAAGAGAAGAGCCAGTGGCATATAAAATAGTGTCATCTGCATAAAACGTTACAATTTGGGGTGACAGTGATGATATTGTTTATATATATATGGTGAATAAATGTACTTGTGGTACACCTATACTAACATTAAGGGGACTAGACTTGGAACCGTTGGAAACTACTGCCTGAGTTTTATCTGAGAGATGGCCGTAAAACCATTTAATGTTTGTTCATCTGCTCTAATCGAGCATAGTTTTGGAGTGCAGGACAGCGTTGATGATTGTCCAAGGCTTCAATAATATTGTTAAGTGCACATAATGCAGCTGTTGTTGTGCTATGACTTGATCTAAATCCTGACTGCTCAGGCTGTAATATGTTTTTGACTCTAGAAATAGTTTTAGTTGAGAATTTACTAGGGACTAGGGAAGGTTTTTGCTAAGCAGCACAATTTTGAGACCGGATGGTAGTTATTTAAGGCAATAGGATCACTACCTTTATGTAATGTGATAACCAGTGCAGATTTCCAGATTTTCAGAATTTTACCTGATGTCAATGATAAATGAAAAATGTGAGCTAGAGGTGCTGCAATTAAATCAGCACTGAGGCGAAAAAGTGAAGTATCTAAACTATCTTCACCATTAGAATTCTTAGGGTTTAAAATAAATGACCAGTTTACTGTACACCTCACCTTGGCTTACTGATAAAAAAGAAAATTTATTGCCAGAGTGGAGAATATTTGGTGAAGAACCTGCTGATGGAAAACCAGCATTTAAGGTAGTAGTGGTGAACTGTTTGTTAAACATATTGCCAGGTGAAATTAAATGATTTAAGACTTCACACATATCTGATTTGTTTGTTATAATTTGATTTTCAAAGCAGATTTTAGGGGGAAGCGAGGCAGGGGAATTATTTTTCAAGGATTTGATCATTTTCCAAAATTTACTTGCATTTCCAGAGGTATTTGCAAATGAGCACAAGTAGAAGTCAGATTTGGCTTTTCTAATAAGTCCGAGACAGTTATTCCATTGGTGCCTGAAATTCTGCCAGTCAGTTGGATGATTGGTTGTTTTGGCTGCCTTCCAAACAGCATCTCTGACAATAAGAGCTTTGGAAATGTTTGGAGAGAACCAGAGATTAGAGTGGTGTTTTACTCTAAAATTTTTATAGGGAGCATGTTTATTAAGTGCATTGTTAAAAGTTTTGCTGAAATGATTAAAAGCTAGGTTGGAGTTGGAAATGTTTTTAATTTTTTCAAGGTCAGAGTGATACAAATCAATTTTGATTTTGCTGATTAAAATGTTTTAAAAATTCATTTTCTTTATTATGTAAGGATTGGTGTTAGTCTAGAAGTTTTGAGTATTTCTAATACATGCAACCAGGCAATGGTTGCTGATGTCTTGAGCAAAAACTGCAGTAGTGGGGTAATTAAGTGGATTGTTTGCTAATATAAGATCTATCATGGTTGATTTAAAAGGATTTGATTTGTTTGGTCATTTAGGACTAGAAATTAACTGATGTAGATTAAGCACTAAGCAAAGTTCTTGTAGTCTGGCAGAGTTTTTTGAGAATCTTAATTAAGATCACCCAAAATCACTAGCTCAGAATTAACATGTGATGACATTAATTTAGCAATTACTTCCAGGGCCTCACAATTTGTGGATGGGGGGCGGTAGATTCCGATAAAACTGTAAAATGGTCACTACCTCTAGGGCAGATGTCCAGAACAATATATTCAAAACTCTTTTGTAGTGTGACAGCAGCAACATGACAAGCCGATAAAAAGTCTTCAGCATAAATCGATACTGCACTTCCTTTTGATTTTCTGTCAATGCGAAAGATACTGTAACCATCCAAAGGTATTTCCAAATCTGAAACTCTCTGAGTAAGCCAAGTTTCAGTGAGGACAAAGATGTCAGGGCAGCATTCGTTTACCAGGGTGTGAAAAAGTTCATTCAAGTAGAAGACTCTTAATATTTAAGTGTAATCGCCCAAGACCTTCCCATAATTTGAAATCATGCAGAGACGTCATTTCAGTAGAGGTGGTTGTGAAAGGGATGCATGACATCTCAGGAGGCTGAGTATTGACCTTCACAAGATTATTTAAAGGAGCAGTGTGTAAGATTTAGTGGCATCTAATGGTGAGGTTGCAGATTGCAGCCAACTGAATAACCCCTCCCTTTCCAAGTGTGTAGGAGAACCTAGGAAACTCGCAAAAAACGCAAAAGACCCTCTCTAGGGCCAGTGTTTGGTTTGTCCATTTTGGGCTACTGTAGAAACATGGCGGTGCAACATGGCAGGCTCTGTGGAAGGGAGCCCACGACCTATGTAGATATAAAGGGTTCATTCTAAGGTAACAAAAACACTATTCTTATTTTCAGGTGATTACACACTATTTAATACATGAATATTATATTCCATTTCTGTCAAGGCCATTCCACTAGATGCCACTAAACTCTACACACTGCACCTTTCAAACAGAACCATTTGGTCTAAAAAAGCGAGACAGTTACTACATTTGCATTTATGTATTAATCATATGAATTAAAATACTGATAATTGCTGAAATCATTACAATCTGAAACAGACAAGCAACTAGGCCTACTAATTGGTATGCTATTGCTATTTTCGACGATAGAGGCACCATCATGACAGAGTGTCTGTACCTGTAGAGGGTGTTGGAGGTAAAGGGGGCTCTGGGCAGAGAGGAAATTACCACATTAGAGTCTAAAGCAGCACAGGTGTTTTCAGGGTTCAGCCATACTGAGACTGCATGGAGATTGTTTGCCATTAACATCTGTGAGCCATAGTGGTTTGGGTACAGTCCACTCACAACGTGTGGCAAAAAACATGCAACATTACCAGAAAAGATTAAAATTATCTGTAAAAGAGAGTCCATGTGAGGGGAACTGTGACTGAAGCCATGTATGCAGACTAAGGAGTCTGGCGAACCGATGCCAACACATGTGCAATCGATCAATAATAGCAGCTTGACCTGGTTTACTGGTGATGTGGTTGGCCAAGCTAGCAGCAATGCTTGCTAGCAAGCTCCCCCACTAGTACTGATTACAGTCTTGCAGTATGGATAATGTAAGCCTAGTTAGCAAGGCCACCATCGCCTTGCACACTGTAGTGGTTCCTTGAAAGTATTGCATTGCTTCCCTTAACCTGGCACCAACAGGTTCGTCCAATACCTCTGCCTACCTCATTTGCATATTGCAGATAATGAGAATGCTTATTAATAGTAATAACAGGTGTGGAAATGATGACAAATCTAAAGAGCCTATTGCATAATGTGATATAGGCTTCTTGCCTTGACTCATGCAACTCACCTGTATATTTGTGGAATGAGTTATACATAATTGAAGCTATGTATTAATCTTATCAAAAACAACTGTGTCTGCTGGTAAAATCATTTAAGCTTTTGAAATTAAGTTTTAAGATGCTGTAATTTTGAAATTATCCAGCAAAACAACATTTATGTGAGCTTTGTATCTTCAAATATTCTGCCAGCAAATATGTTAAATGATGAATATTTTTGTTCAAAAAGAACCAACAAGCCCAATCTATACAGTATGTGTAATGTCTCTATTTATATGAGTGAAGGTTTAGGCTGGGCCTATGGCAAGCAAATCATGATGTTTGAAAAACCAAAGCAATTAATCTAGAGAGGTTGAAAAGAGCTGCTGACATGCAGACGTGACTAGAGTTAAGGTTTTTGTATAAGCAGCTGTCTATATCATGCACTGTACTACAGAAGATTCCAATTTTTCAAGTTGTTCAGCTTGTCCGTCAAAGATAATAAAAAGTGTTGAGGAGAACTGAGTCATACTCTCCCCGCAGAGACTTTGTAGAGGAGAAACTGGGGAGCAAGTACGTGATTGGCAGATCACTGGACTTTGCCGTCTCCTTTGAAGAGTCGGGTCCAGCTACGCCCATGTTCTTCATCCTCTCTCCTGGAGTTGACCCTTTGAAGGATGTGGAGAAACATGGTAATACTCTCACTTGTTTTATCTTTAATAAGCCATAAAATTCAGCCTCAGTGTGTTCTGGGCTTTTATCAGAGCATATATATTGCCAATTTATATGTCATTTCTTTATGTTGTGGGAATGTGGGATTTTTCCATGGAATAGCCTATTGAAGTTAAGTACATACCTGCATGCATGATTTCCACTTTGATTCCTACTGCATGGAATTATCAGTCAGAACAGCAGTCATCCCAACACATCTGCTGTGTGTCTCTGCTGTGATATCATCACCGGCAGTGCACAACAGGCTCTGGGTAGATTGAAGGCATTATACTAAAGGTCACAAATATATGAGAAGACACCACTGGTGTATTAGGGGCAGCAGAAAGTAAATGTCATTGGTTTAGAGTTACTTTACATTCCTGTATGAATAATGTGGATCGTGGCAGGACGCGCCGTTTTGATTTTTACCAAAATATGCCCTAAGTCGGAGCTTTTGTACTGACCTGGAACGGAGCACCATCACAGCCTGCCACTCTTGAATCTGCTGCCAAATAATTCAGTCTGTGGGTATTTGATGTCAGCTCTATGAAATATTCAGATTGCAGGGATTGTATCAGTTTACTGGAACAAAGAGATTTCAACAGTGTTTCTACTGTAACCAAGTCTCCCATACATTTTCAAATTTCAAGTAATTCATTATGTTGATTAATGTATTATTTTTGTTTTATTTGACTTTCTTGAGTTTTTGCCTAAAAGTCACTCTTAAACAAACTAATCCATGCCATCGATTCATTTAAACATGACACACAGGTACAACTGTTGTTACCCAGAATACACAGTATCTTACTAGTATTTATGGGTATTTAAGATGCCTCTTTTTTTTTGGGTCCTAGGCAGCACCAAGAGGTTAAATCAGCTATAGATCTTCCACAGACACACCTTTGACCCCCATGTGAAATCCACCATCCTCTCATAATATGATAAGAGGGAGACCTCCTACTGGAACTGCCTGTAAGGGGTGTGATTATTGATAATCAACACCCTCACTCAGAGCATAGTCAATCACATCAAAGCTAAAAGTAACTGATCGCTGTTGCTGTAGAGAAAGCGTGGTGATGGAGTAGCAGCAGCCACATTACTTCAAACCAGAGAGAAGTGCTTTTCCATTATAGCTGTGACTGTTGGGTTTCTCATTGTTATTAGTCTTCAATTAGACTTTCATTAGATTGACGATGTGATTTTGTGTGCTCTGCAGGGGACTAATATCCCTGAGACAAAACCTCACTATCTGCCCAGTTGCAGGTTGGAGTTTTAATGAAACAGACTGCAATAATTGTATTGTTTGAGTTGAATCTCAGTGGGCAGACTCAATGTGGGCAGGTAAGGTTGAAGCGATTGACCTTCTGCTGAGATTAACGTGTTTAATGTCTTACTGAGAGTTAGGTGAGAAGATCAATATCAGTTTCATGTCTGTGTTCAATACAATGGTTGCTCCTTCACTAGAGGTGGAAATTTAGCTGATTTCAATCGTTTTGTTCAGTTCCGTTTTAAGAATTAGAATCACAGACTTTGTAGGTTGTTCTTTTCTAGGACAAGTGATCACATCACTGTTCAAACACATCAGTACATTCTGTACATCAACAAGTGGTTCCATCATTGTTCGTAACACCATGATGTTGTGGCACTGTTTCATGCTGTTTTAGGTCAGGAGTAATTTCAGTATGTTGCTGCTTAGAGCAATTTTAATTTCCGTCAGTACAAATCTAAGCCCATGAAAGCACTGTTCATGAGGACAATAGCTCAGCAACCACCTATCTGCAGCAGAGTTATCACACCATGATTGTTTCTGTGGCTTTTGCTGTCTTTCATTGAGATTTGAACCAGAAAGTAACATATAGTATATATCATGCTGTCAAAAAGGTAACTGACCCCTCAGTGACACAGTATACTCAGTAAACCTGGAGATTCACTGACTACCTTTTTAAGTTGTCATTCTCTGGCCAACTTGGCTGAGAGCAAGCACTTTAGAGACTCCCTCAAAGTTCTGTGGTGAGGCTGCTGAGTTTGTGCACTTCCCCAACGGAACAAAACCCAATTTTCTCTTATTGGTTGTGAGTTTGCGAACTAGCTAACATGACATAAAAGACAAATAAGACCTGCTAGAAAACATATCTCCTACCTCAGGCTAGCTTAGGGTAACCATATTTTCAACCTCGCAAACCATTACCCTTAAGTGTACTGCAGTTTTCAAAGATGAAAATGTCAAAACGTTAAATCACAATTACACACACAAAAACTGAGAAAGAGCCTTTAAAGAAAGCTACCTCTAAGAAGATTGCCAGGTACTTTATGCTTTGCAGTCATTCTTATTAGACTTTCTTTTCTGGAGCTCTCAGCTCTCAGGGAAACCACTGTTTATGTTTGACTGTCTTAATATGATCTTTTATATCGACATGTCAACCATGCACAACGAAAAATGTACTCTTGCAGTGTGGGCAGAACGCTGCATTTTTGTTGGTACTTTACAAAGGAAGTAGTAAGCCTCCTGGAGATCTTTAGGAAAGACCGACTCTCTCCTCAGCATGATAGCTAACTGCTAGCATGCTGACAGGTTCTGTCAGACAGAGCCACAAGCGACATAGGCTGCAACAGCCTTGACAACGACACATTGATTGACACACATACATACAAATCAGCGTTGAATTCAGACGTGTGGTGTATTTATGTTTTTTAAATTGGGTTATATAGTGGGACAGAACATGATAAACGTCTATGTAAGTGCTGAAAACAAGTATAATATTAGTTATTATATAAGTTATAAGTTATTTTAATTGTAGTGAAAACCAGGACAATTTAGTAGTGAATGTTGAAAACTGGGACATTTTAGCGTTTTACAGATATTTGTTGGGACTCGGGGAAACCCAGCTTGAAACCAGGACATCCAGGACAAACCAGGATGTCTGTTCACCGTAGGCTAGCTGTTTCCTGCTGCCTATAGACTTTGTACTAAGCTAGGCTAAACATGAGCTACCTCTCTATTGAATCCACAGACATAGCCAACTTTCTCACTACAAAATAAGGGACAAAAGGTAGCTTGGCAGTGGTGCCAGTGGTGCCACTGTTATTGAACTGGAAAGGCAAAAAATGTGTATAATCCATTTAGTCTACAGCTCAAATTAGACTAATAGCTCTAATAATTAGAAACTTATGGGGAAACTGAACCTAATATAGCAATTAACTTTGCTGTCTAACCCTTGCCACCCAAACTAAAAACACAGAATTAAACTTTTTTTTTTTCGTTCAGTTTAATTTTTTCTGCAAGATCATAATAATCCTAGCACAGATGATATACAGAAAAAGAATACATATGCTGCCAATATAATTGTAGGCTACGATAATATTCTTTTTTTAAAGGTGGTTGGGCTCATCATAAAATCTATTTGGACAAATATAAGCCTATCAATCAACATATAAAACTACATAATAAACATAGTAAATAAAATGCAAATCATAAAACCACAGAACTATGATACACCTGTTACTCATGCCACTCATCAGTAATGCACTCAGCAATCACCTACTCAACGTTATTTTAGCCTCGGTGAATAAACCTCAAAATACATGATCAAAGAAATCACGATTTGGACCTTTACAGCTAAAAAACATATTTCAAATGCAAAAGAGGAAGGGGCATGACTCACCTAGTGTACTTTTTCCATGGATATGTTTTGCTGCTCTTGACTGATTCAAGCAGTCCTTTGTCCCTTTGCACAGCCAGAGAGAAGTCCTTACATGACAAGTCACAGTTCACAGATATTTGAAGTTCATTTTTGATCAGCTCTATTTTGCATCTGTTTCTTGAATCTGACAATTCAATGGTCATCAGAGAGAAAATCCATCCTACAAAGGCATTTGAGTCTGGCACACTGAGGACAAATGAAACATCCTGAACATGATCAAGTTGGATTTCCCTATGTTTTGGAAAACTGCCACTTCTCACTGGTGGATTTTGTGGTATCCTGTCTGGCTTTCTGGATATTCTCCCAGCTAGCACAAAACTCTTCATAGAGTTGGTCCATACTGACTGTATCTGTCATTTTGAGGGCAGCCACCACCTTCTCCAGGTCAGTGAAGGAGAACTCCTCATGTAGGCCAGTTACATTTTCTGATGAGAAATCAAACCACTTGTCAATGTGTTATAGAGTCAAAGAACTTCACAAAGTCCTGTTGCTGCTTGGACCTTTGTGCTGACACTTGTTTGTCCATCAGCTGCTTGGTCTGGTGTCCAAAAAAGCTGTCCTGTTTCTGCTGAAGCATCTTCATTTTGAACTTTCGGACCTCCTCATAAACATCTATGATGCAGATGCTTTAGTTCCTCCAGCTTTTTTATGAGTTTGTCAAAAACACACCCCACACTGTGGAAAAAGCAGATAAATCTCAGCAGCTCATTGTGTCAAATCATCTCCAAAAATCCTCTTCAGTGCCACAGGACAGGTCTCCCCAGTGGACCTGAAGTATGTAGTAAGAGCTGGCCAGCTTTGCAGGAGACGATCAACAGCTGGTTGAAGAGAAAGCCATTGTGTGCAAACTTGACGCAGAATTTCACTCCACTCATTGTCAGCAAAGGCAAAAAATGTACGTTCCTCTCTTCTGGAAGCAGATACTGAGAAGTGGCTGGAGATCTTTAGAACAGTTGACTTAATATCCACTGACAGCTGATCGCAGAGCTTTCTGAACAGAGTTGTGTTTTCCAAAGTTGACATTGACATTTTCTGCTGCATAGGCTGTGATGTGTCTAATATCCAGTTCATGCTTTTCCGGACAGTCCATCAGAGCTTGATGTATGCCATTTGTTTCATCACTGTCTTCATAAAGTCAAGTAACTTACACTGCACTCCATCAGACACAGAGAAATATCTCACACACACTGGAAACATTTTTCTATTTCCCTTGTTTGAGGCATCGGATGCAACAGAGAAATGCGTGGGCTCACCTTTGGTCGGGCACAGATCATCCAAAATATCTCACACAGTCTTTGGTCCTCAAACATTCATTGTGATCATCTCAGCTTTCGTTCTTCTCAAGTGCGTCTTCACAACATTTGGGTCATGAAACAGCTACGTTGAGTTTAACAAGTCGGTCGGTGCTGTTGCAGCTGATTCCATGTTTAAATATATGGTACACATAGGAGGCTTCACTTGCTGCAATTTTGTCATTGTCACACAGATGTCACAAAGAATGCACTGATATTGCTTACTCCTTTAGCTAGTGTGGCTTTCTTGTGCATTTCTGTGGAAGCATGCTGAGTTAGGCAATTCTTCCATGGCCAATTTAGAATTCCCAACGGCATAAAGTACAGAAGCCTCTTGTCCAGTCACTGCTGACGGGCTTAACCCACGTCTTTTTTGCTCCCCATTGTTTGTTGTAGCTGCACAGTCTTTTCTTTTTTGCAGGTTTATCCATACTTGCACATGCCAAACCGAACAAACAACTCCAGACATTACTGAAACTTTTTTTTGTTTGTTTTGAAGGAATTGATGCATTACATACGTAGATGTGCATGAGGACACGTGTGATTGGACGACAGATCTCGCCCGTGACATGATCAGCACATGATCTGCTACAACTGTATATCCATATCAGATCTAGGATCTGTAAGAGTGCCCTCTGGTGATTACAAAGTAGAGTAGCAGTCAATAAACAGGACAAAGGAGGTCCCGTATGGGACAAACCTATTAAATCCAAAACCAACAATTGATCCTACTAACACGCAGCATCAGATCAGAGCTCCATTGCTGTTAACTGTAGCACTGGGTGACATGTTCCTTCATTACCATGATCTCACACACAAACAGTAGTTTATTTTGACTCATGCTGGCTGAAATCTAGAGTGCCTAGCTGGTTTAGGAAATGACTGAGCCTTTAAAAAAATAAACTACAGTTTATATTTATGACCTGTTTTTAAATAATTTAGTTTTCAGTAAGAGGAATGTAGACTTGGAGCTGATTGCCACAGACACAGTAGTGAAATCAGAAAGTATTGTGAGACTAACACACGTTGGTTTTGGTTTTACAAGATAATAAAGCCAAACCAGGCCTTTGAGTTCAACAATAAATAAGAAATGTATTTTTGTTTGAAATGTTACCTCTGTGTTTTCTTTCAGGGAAGAAGCTGGGTTACACATTTGACAACAAGAATTTCCACAATGTGTCTCTGGGTCAGGGTCAGGAGGTTGTAGCTGAACAAGCCCTCCATTTGGCAGCTAAAAATGGCCATTGGGTCATACTGCAGGTATAGTATGACTATGCACATGTGCACATACTGCACAGACACAAACAAACATCTGGTTGTGGTATTGAATATAATACACAAGAAATACTGTTGTGCATTTTACCCTCATCATGTAAATCCTCACAAATGTAGTCTCATTCACAGTGAGCCCTCACTCCACCTAAATACTTTACATGAGAATGTTTCGACCATCATATTGGGTAAATCCAATTATATTGCGGGCTGTTTGAACAGTTATACAAAATGTATAAAATGACACTTCAGTAAGGTTGTTTAAACATTCTGGATCTCACTGTGAACCCCATCCACCTCGCACGAAAGCTACCGAATCATTAAAAAATAGATGTACAATAAAAGGTGACATACAGACAAAAAAACCCCACTCATATCTAAATTTATCTAAAACACATTTTACAAAATGAATACAGGGTTCATTTATGTCAAGGATTTTCTATTCTGGAGTGGTTTTAGGTGGCATTTCCTTTATCTGTGCATGTTTTGAATGAGGTGTATTATCACATTGTTTTTCATTGCATACTCGATGGGGTGTTTGCTTTCCTTGCAGGTCTGCACGGAAAAGTGAATTTAATTTTCTGCAGAAATTTCCTTACTGAAAGGGCTGCGGCATTATACAGTACAATATCTACAGCCACGGTGTCTGTTCTCCTCTTATCTGGAGGGCAAGGCTGGCGTTTGCATTTTAAGTGGAAACCTTGGTGGAATTCTAATGGGAAGTATCGACAGATATGAACCGCAGACCGGGCACTGCGTGACACCCTTTTCTTTTAATTCTCACAGCTGGTAGAAATAAAATTAAAAAAAAAAAAAAACATAAGATTGGGATGCCATCACTCTCCACTCCAGACGTAGGATAGCACAGACAAGCAGTTGTTTAATTACCTTTGCATAAGAATCCAGATCGATAGGCTTAAAAAGGCCTTGTCCCCCTGGCAACAAACCTCCCACTCGCTTTATCATCGGCTGTCTGTTTGTCTGCCCGCTGAGAGCCACCCCCGTGGCACTGGCCGGGAGGGAGATAAAGCGGAGGGGGGCGGGGGGGAGGTGTCATATTCTCATCTCTCTGTTTTTACTAACAGTATCTTCTGCTCATATAACGCTCCATCTTCTCTGTTCTATTTCGTTTCCCACCCTCTCATTCCGCCGTGTAACTTTGATACTTTACTCTTATCATTTTCAACCACCGCATCTTCTCTCTTATCAATCCTCACGTCCTCCCACCTTTCCAGCTAACCTGCTATCTCTCCCTCCTCTCCTCACCTTCTCATCTCAGCTGTCCTCCTACCTATCCACCTCCCCCTCTCATCTCACAGTCCACCTTTCCTCTCCCGCCAGGCCCGGCTCCATCAGCGGAGGGCCGGGTCAATGGCAGGATCCCCTTCGCCGACGGGTAATTATACCGCAGAGCAGCAGCTCCTGCTCAGATGGGCCTGTGAGACAGAGATGCAGAAACTTTGAAAGCAGCCCTTTGGGAGGGAGGAGGAGGGGAGGATGGAGAGGCAATCAATCGGGCAGATTGGAGTTGAATATCCCACATTGGGCAGGCAGTGGGAATCGAGTGGCCTAAACTCGCCAGCCTCTTCACACATTTACTGCTAAAGTCGCCCCATTTGCAGCCGGTGGCAGAAAGAAGTGCAGATGGGAGAGAAAGCAGGGGAGACAATTGGACGAAAATGCTCTCCCACACGGCCCTCTCTCTTCACTTTACTTTGTTAGGAAGAGCAAGATAGCTTTGGTAGTCTTTGGAAACTTAAATTATTCATACATTCCTCTTCTTTTTCAAATCTTACATTGAGAGTTGGACAAGATTCCTTTTAACTATTAATGTAGAGCTGACCCTTTATAAACCTATGATGATTGATTGAAGAAGCTCAGCTACATTGAGGATAATACCATTGTATCTGTTGACTGACGTTTTTTACTGACAGTTTCATATTATTTTAATCCATAGTTATGTCTAATTCCTACATTGAAATGTTGGCACTTTACTGACAAGTTAACTCTTGCAAATGTGAGCATTATTGCTCTTATCCCTGAACAGAAAAAGAGGAAGTAGTGTGATGTTGCTATACCGTTGCAAAATGTCCTCATGTTGACACAGGAGACAGTTTAGGTTCTGTCTCCTACCAACAGTCAGCCTTCAAAAGTTTCTCTCAGCCCTCCCTCCCTAGCAGTCAACCTCACATACCCCTGATTTAGATCAGCAAATAGAAAGAATTACACTGCCGCCCGGATTATGTTTTTCAACATGATAAACATTTTTCGTGAACATATCTCCAAAGTCACAAATGTCACACAATCACAATATCACAGTGTTGATATTGAACATATCTGCAGAAATGTTCAGGCACCCAAATGCACTCTGTAAAAGTTAGGGAAAGATTATGGTCACAAAATAGGATGTTTTTACTTTTTAAATATTTAAACAAATCCACAATCTCTTCCTAACCTTTACCAATGTGTTGTAGTAGCCTAAACTATACAACATACTGTATGGGACACAAACCTTGGTGTTTATCGTAGTCCTTTGTGTAGTTGAAAAACTAGCCTGAGGACTAGAAAGCAGACAGTTAGACACTCTGTGAACTAGAAAAAACATTGCCATCAAACACAGATGCATACAGTAATGATGTTTCCTCCAATATGCAATAATGAAAAGTTCAGACCTTAAAGAGGACCTATTATGCACATTTACAGGTCTATATTTTTACCTTTGCATGATTTACAGTAAAAAAAAATTCTTATTAACTCATACTGACCCTTTATGCAGCCTGTCGGTTCAGCCTCTGTCTGAAACAGGCCATTTTAGCTCCTGTCTCTTTAAGGCCCCCTCCCAGTGAGCCCACTCTGTTCTGATTGACCAGTTCTTGGACTCTTCAAACCATGAAGCAAACAGTATTAGAAGGATTTTACTACTCTTCTCGTTCTTTACTTGAAATGTCAACTTCTCAAATACTGTACATCTGTACACGTTCGAGCTGAAATCCGATCCGAAATATGAGAATGGACAGCACAAACAACACATGGAAAAACCTTAGCAACAAGCTTAGCAACAAAGGCTGTGGATCACACGGCCGGTTATGAGCATGCACGACGAGCTGATGTCAGCTCTTTGGCAAGGTAGAAAAAACTGTCGCAAACCAAGTGTTCAGAGCAGATTGAAGCTCTGGCTTTTCACTTGCAGGGAGCATTTCTACATATAATAACCTCAAGTTTCAGAACTTTAACCATATTTAACATAGATATCTGACATCATAACAGTATATAGATAACAGAAAATGACAAAAAGCATAATATGTCCCCTTTAAATAGAAGCAGCAGATCAGAAGATGCTCAAATGACTTGCTTTGGGTGCAGTCATACAGATTTAGTTTTTATTTAAAATGTCTTTGATATGGTGGTCTGAACTATTGTGTAGCTTCTAGCTAAACCTGCATCAGGCAATTTTTTTGGCCACTTCGAGTTAGTGCAACAAGCTGCTAACACAACATTGACATATCTTATAAATTTAAATTATAAAGTGTCAGCAAACAGTTCTTATTTACACATTCAGCAGACACAAAGCAACCTCACCATTCATTCAGAGTCGTGTTCATGGCCACCTGATGAATGGAAGTCAAAAGAAAGAGAAAAATACCTCGTTTTATAGCTGCTGAAGAGCCAGATGTTCATTATGTTCACCAGCTAGACGCTAACTGTGCCTGTCTGCTGTTTGGTGCTGGACAGGTAGTGTACAGTGGGTTTATCAGAGCTTTTTTCACAGAAAATAGCTGCCTGCCGCTGCTGGAAACAAGGTTGATGAGAATAACGAGAGTTTAGGGAAAACACTTAACAGAGCTGATTAGAGATAAAGACCTTCAAAACCAAGAACACACAAACTGTATCCTGCATATCTGCGGATTTATTTTCACCATTTTTATATTTAGACCGGGCAGTCTGCCATGCTGTCAGCGCCTGCAGTGTGTCAGCAGTCCTGTTTGTCCATCAGTGGCGTTCACTGTGTTCCTACGTCAGTCTGCAGGGCCTCCTCCTCAGCGCTGGAGCCCAGCTGTGCAGCTGTCCTCAGCGCCGCTCCTTGACGAATGTGTTTTTGTGTGTGTGTGAAAGACAAAGATTACGCGCACGCACCTGCATGTGTTTATAATTGCTTGTGTTGGAGCCAGCGTGTGTGTGTGTGTGTGTGCGTGTGTGACAGGCAGTTGGATGTTCCATAATCTCTATCAGACGATAGCCGATGGCTTCCGAGATTGGATGTGCCATTGTGCTTTCCCTCAGGTAGTATTTGATAGGAATGCCTCAAAGACCTTGCCAGCGGTGTCTTCTAATGGGTTTTAGATTCGACTTTTATATTATTATGTAAATAGGTGACTCTTTGATGTAGTATCAGCGTAGTCATCACAGGGGCTGGAAGGCCCTTATCAAGACGACGTTGAGGGAACAAAAAAAAATTGCACCTGAAAGTTAATTAAAAAGCCATAAAATAGAAGCTGCTCCTCTGTCTTGTTTGTTTGTCTGTCGGCCTGCTGGTCCATCTCTCTCTCTCTCTCTCTCTCTCTCTCTCTCTCTCTCTCTCTCTCTCTTCTCTCTCCGCTCCTCCCTCTCTTCTCCCCCTGCAGCCAGAGGATGAATGGTTTCATTACAGTGACAAGTTCTGAGGCAGTCTCTCACTTCTTCTGTTGGCTCTCTTTTATTGCCAAACTATTTACATGCCAAGAGGAAGGGTTGTACTTCAGCTTGGTGAAAAAGCACTTGAATTTAGACTTTTAATTTGTATACCATTCATTATTCTCTAAGGCATCAGGAGGCAAACTAACTTATCCATTTCTCAGCTACCAGCTCCTCCTGGACTTCACTCTCACACAGTGAAAAACTTTTCTCTCCTCTTTTTTTTTTTTTTTTTTTCAACATCCCAAAAATTGACGTTCCTCTCCCTGTCATGTCCCATCGTTTGGAAAGAGGCCTAACTTCAGCCATCGTAAGGAAGATTAAATATGGAGAGCAAAGGGAAATGAGAAAGTAAAGAGGCTTATGAATTAATGACTGGAGTTATTAGTGCTGTAATTAGATTTAGGGAATGGGCAGTGCTGCATGGTGAGATGTGGGGGGGCTTGGCTGACTCCTTATCATTCACAGGATATCCTGTAAGTGTCAGGACAGTTGAGATGGAAAATTGAGCTCATCCGAGCTTGTGTGATAGTACAAGTCAGCTCTGCTGCCCATGCCGCACCGAGAGATGAATATGCAGAAAAGTCAGGCTGAAGTTACACCGGGAGAGCGGCCGCTTAATATCAGCAACCTGGAAATGGGTTTCAAGTGCTGTGTACCATTTAATTTGGTGACACATCAAAGTCACAGTGAAGAGAGGAGAATATGCAACATTTTAATTGCTCCTTTTTGCTAGTTGTCATTACAAACATAAATTATCCGGGCAATTCCAGCATCAAGTACCTTATTAAGCTATTATGTGTTATCCATTAAAGCCCAGACGTTCATAGATATTCAACAGAAAACATTATCAGGGTGAAGATTACGCTCTCTACCCTCAGAAAAGGAGTATTCATTTAGCCTAACAACTAGTCTGTGATAGTGCAATAACGTGCAATTTTTCCTCTTTAACCCTACCCTCACCGGTTCTGTTTCTCACTCCTCTATCCTGTAGAACATCCACTTGGTGGCTCGCTGGCTGGGCACTCTGGAGAAACTTCTAGAGCAGCACGCAGAGGGAAGCCATGAGAACTTCAGGGTGTTTGTCAGCGCTGAGCCCTCATCCACCCCCGAGGGCCATATCATCCCGCAGGGCATACTGGAGAACTCCATCAAGATCACCAACGAACCGCCTACCGGCATGCACGCCAACCTGCACAAGGCCCTGGACAACTTCAACCAGGTAACACACACACGGTGGTTGCATGATATCCTCGCTGTCTGTGAAAATGAACTATGAACATTAACTCAAGTACTGTGCTTAAGTACAATTTTTACCATTTCATACTATAGTACTTACATTAATTTTTTACTACATTTCAGATGTAATTAAACATTATACTACACTCCATTTTATATATAAATCATATGACAAGCTCTTAAAATATGATGCATTGTCATGGATTAAACTGCCCAATAGTATATACTGTAGCTAAAATGTGCTCAACCACAACCAGACTCAACCTTATCATGCTGGTTACATGTTAATGCATCTTTAATAATGATCCAGTAATAAAATATATATTTTAATAGAGCACTCTGAGAGGAGCCATTCTGCATATTGAGCACATTTACGTTTGAGGCTTACATTCTGCTGATCCTTCCCTTTTTGCTTCATTGAAATTAAATTTTAAGTACAGAACTTTCACTTATAATGGAGTAGATTAACAGCTTGGTATGTTTTTACTTAAAGGGTAAGTCTGGAGCTACTTTATGTTTTTTTTTACTGTCAAGAAATGTCATGAAAAGACCAAAATAAACAATGTGTTTCCACCTCTGAAGCTTATTGGTTCCTGCTGAAGTCACTAATATAGTACCAGTCAAAAGTTTGGACACACCTTCCCATTCTCTTGAATAACTGTGTCCAAACTTTTGACTGACACTCTATATAGTCTTGTTTTGTTTTTTAATAACTGAAACTAATTTTGTGAAACAGCTGGTAATGTTTTTAGCAAACATTACTCAAACAGGAGGAAATAGAGCCTTTGTTGGTGACTATTTTCAGCGGTGGATTAATCCACGTTTGGTGCTCTAGTGAGTAATTCTGTCAGCAGAACGCTGTGTGTATGAGATTGAGTCAAAGTAAACTACAGTTTGTGTGTGAGATCATTGTAATGAAGGAACATGTCACTCAGTGCAGAGGTTTGGTTCAGTGAAGTGTTAGTTTTTAGATAGATTTTGGACAACAGTGGTGCTCTATGACCCAGTAATAAGATATATGAGGCTTTGGATACACACACAATACTTGTTAGAAAGATCACTTTATTGGTTTTGGTCTTTTCATGGGGTTTTGTTGACATAAGAAAAATATAGAATATAGCCAGATTTATCCTTTAAATCATTTGATAATATTAGCAAAAGAAAAAATATGTATTCTTACATATTGAATGTCACTGATTGTTACAGGATCTGAATACTTCTACCACAGGCACAGGTTTGATGCTCAGGTGTAAATGATAGAAATAACCACACCTTTTCTAACTTTGGTAGAAATTTTTGTGTTCAGGTAGTATCCTCGGGCTCAAGATGAGAAAATAGAATTTTAGGGTCTCCACTATAATCAATATTTTTATAATTAACAATGAAGAAATGACGTGAGTAAAAGGAGAGGTGGTTAACCTACAGAGAATTATCAGTGACTGCAGCTCCCCTCGGCTTTACACACCTTTATTAGTGAGTTTCAGCTGTTTAGCTGTCTGGCTTCAACTTTATTGTGTTGATTCACACTCAGTGTTATTTTCAGTGACAGTAGTGTAGTGGAGCATTTAGTTGCCAAAGAGCCAGATATTTCCCTCAAGAGCCGATAGAGACCAAAAGCAGCTCAAATAAAGTGAATATTGGACTTAAATTCAGCAGGTGGACAGAAACAAGACTCCAGATGAATGATTCATAACTGCTGGATGTGTAAGTAAGCAGCTACAAGTTTTCAACTTAACCAATGGACTTTTAGATATGGAGAGAAAGGCAATATGATGTGAAAGGATGGTTTAATTAAAGCTACTAGTGCAGTATGAGGTCACTAATAAAGATACACTGGGTTTCCAGTAACAGTTCTAGTTCCTATCTCTAGGATCTAATATTTGAGGGCGACTGAAAGTTGACACTGATACTTGCTACCCTCCTCTGACTCATTTATTTGTTTGCTATGAGTGGCAGTTGGGACAGCACATGCTAATTTTCACTCCAGGTTTCTCATCAAGTTACCAATTTGCAGAAATGTGCCATCTAGCAGATGGGGGGAGTCACCTTTCACTCACCCTGGAATTGCCTCTGACCCATGGAGGACAGATGTGAATGTAGCACATGCTAACGTTACAAGTTTGTGTGGTTTGACTCTGCAGGGGAGACAGCAGTATTACATGAGGACGGAGATCACAACAAAGTCAATTTGCTACTTTTTTTGTTTGTTATCAGAAAGTAGCCAGACAGTATCAAGCTCCCGGGCCTCTACAGCCCCCCATAGTTAGAATGGATCAGTGTGCAGCAGCGGCCTCTCCCCAGCTTTTCTCTACCTTATCAGTTCTCTGTCTCTATCTAAGCCTTACCATTACCTCAGTGCTTCGCTGCCAATGCATCTTCCTCCGCACCATTACCTGAGTGCTCAGCTTCCTCCCTGTCCATTTCCACAATCCTTAGTTTGCCGATGTCTATCTGCCTGATAAGTGCAACGTGCTTGCGAGCCCTGCCTTATGCAGAACAAGAGGGAAGTCCACTGAGGTAAAGATGGGGCAATATTCCAGTCATGTGTACTCAGTGAAAGCTAATCAATGTTAGGCTAACTCGCTGTAATAGCCCACCCACGTGGATAAAGCCGGCGCTAAGCCAGAGAAATGACAGTTTCTTTCCTCTTGACCTTTTCACTGGGAGATGTGCACAGCTCCACTGCCTATTTCCATCCCCACAAGCCTGTAAGATGGAGTCCGGCTGGGCTAAAATTAACAATAGGTTGCGGTGGCACAACAGTTTAGGTTTTTACTGAGTTGTATAATGCTTTTGTGAAATTCCCTGTTTGCTGAAACTGATCGTCCTACTTTATCTATCAAATTCTCAGGTTAGACTGGCGCATAGCCTGATGCTAATCTCAGACCTCTATCAGTGCACAGATATTAAAGTGTGTTTTTTAAAGCGCGTGTGCAGAGGCATTCATGTGTGTGTCTGTGTGTTTGTGTGTCTTTCTCTCTAAGCGATCTGACTGCATGTTGTTTCTCTCCAGTCCACAGGTCATGAATAGTGAGGCTATGCATCTCTTTCAGCTGTGTTGAGCAGAGGAGTACCGTGCAGAATATTAACTAATACTTCGAAAGGCTGTTCGTGCGTGCGTGTGTGTGTGTGTGCGCGCGCTGTACTCAGTCTGCACTGTACTTGTGTGCATGCATGTGCATCGTAGGAGTCAGCTCCCTGGGGCACTGCAGCAGGAGAAGTGAAAAGGGCCTTCACCACCGCACTCACCGTGACACATGCTGGAATAAAGAGAATTTAGCCTTCCTGCTTCCATAGGGGTTATTGGCAGGCTTATTTAACTGTCTCTTCCCCCCAGAGATTACAATGCCATTTACGTCCAGTTTTTTTTATTTGCCTGTCTGGAATAATGAGCCCAGGAGACGGTTGGAGGCTGAAAGTGCCTGACAAGTTGTGACAATTAAAAGGGAATCTCATCGTCGGGTTTATTGCCATCTTGTCATCTCATTGTCTGTCTGTTAGTGCACCGCACTGCCGGGGACTTGACAAAATAAAACAGATCACAGGGCTGCCTGCCACAACTTTTTACCTGCAACACACCAACATCGGCTCCGTTAACGTGACTGTACAGTTCAAGAAGTGTCTTTTAAGTGTCGCTCTTTCTTTCTTGTGTCGCAGGACACGCTGGAAATGTGCGCGCGGGAGAATGAGTTTAAGAGTATTCTGTTCGCCCTGTGCTACTTTCACGCGGTGGTGGCAGAGAGGAGGAAGTTTGGTCCTCAGGGCTGGAACAGATCGTACCCCTTTAACACCGGAGACCTCACCATTTCTATCAATGTCCTCTACAACTACCTGGAGGCCAATCCGAAGGTTTGTCTTTGTTTTTTTCTCTATCCCTGTGCAAAGGATTACAAAGCCAACTATTTGTAATCTTAATTGGAAATCTAAACACATGTGACCTCAGCTGAACACCAGCGGCCACTTTCCCAGCAAAGCAACATCCCCCTCTGTCTCTAATTCCCAGGTGCCGTATGATGACCTGCGCTACCTGTTCGGTGAGATCATGTATGGGGGTCACATCACGGACGACTGGGACCGCCGTCTGTGTCGGACCTACCTGGAGGAGTTTATCAAACCTGAGATGATGGAGGGAGAGCTGTGCCTAGCGCCTGGTTTCAACTTGCCTGGTAACATGGACTATAACAGCTACCACCAGGTGAGGTCGACAAGGCTGCAACTCCCCAACAAATTACCGGTGGTTTAATATTGCTATAATTAAAAGCATTCTTTCTCCATCACTATTCCCTGTGTACGGTGTAGAGTTCTACAATTATATGCCAAATCAATAACACTAAAACTCTTCCCATATGGGTCCCTAGGACATAACAGATTGTATTTTGAGATATAAATATTTCTCAGAGGTGGAGCTGCTCTGTGGGTGGAAAGAGTTTGCCAGTCTGAGTAGCAAACTTGAATGTTAGCAAACTGAGATCACAAAAGTTAGCTAACAGGGAAAGTTGAAAGGCATGAAAGTGAGAGAGTGGAACTAGATGAGTCATGATACACAAAATATTTATATTCATGCACAACAAAATGGTTGAGAGAACGGATTCTCTGATTGCATCTATCCATCCGTTCATTTACTAAACTTGCTCATTCGCATTAAGCGTGGGGGAGCCTATCCCAGCATGCCTTTGGATAAACAGAAAGAAATATCTGAACAGAATATCAGTGCATTGTAGGGCTGTCATTTATTTAGTTTACATTTAGACTAACGCAGAATTTAAAGCTGCACTCATCAATATTTTTACGGTGGCTCAAATGAATATGTGTATTTTGAAGGGTGTCATTGTGACAAACAAACAAAGAATTATCACCCAATATTATAACATCTTTCAGTTTTTGTTTTATGGCCCAAAATTTTAATGTTTCAGTTGAGTCTCACTGCTCTCATCATGTCTGTCTTTCAGTAAAAAAAGCCCACTGTACTCTACCTGTTCAGCACCAAACAGCAGACAGACAAGTTAGCAACTAGCTGGTGAACATAGTGGAGCATTTAGCAGCTAAAGAACCAGATATTTCACTCTGAAGTTGGTGGAGACCAAACACAAGTAGAGAGAGTGAATGTTGGACTAATGTGGCCAGAAACACAAGTCTAAATGACTGCTCATGTTGTTCCATGTCTGCTAGGTGCATAAATACAAAACTGTATGCTTAACACGTTCCCCATAACAACTTTATAAGGTGATGATATGGACATTTAGACAAACAAATACAAGAACAACATCCAAATTCCTTCCAGAAGGAGAAACCTGATCCGCATATTTACAGTGCTGACCTTTGTCAGCATCATATTGGCTGAATCACGATAATGACATTTCATATAACCCTATTCTGCCAAACATGAAACAACTAACTGTAGTTTGTCAACAGATTCCTTACAGAAGGACCACTTACTATCTTTTTCTTGAATCTGCAGCCGCATTGTCTTCACTAGAGTCGATGACAACTGAGGCATGTCCATGACAAAAAAAAACAAAACTCCATTCACTGATGAAGACCTTGAGATGTGGTTGAAAACAACATCTACCAAGATCCAGAAATAACTTTTTTTGAACAATACAATTAGTGCATTTCTTAACTTTTCCATTTTGCCCCAAATGAAACTACCTACCAACCACGTAGCTACTGCATGACCACATAAGCTACCTGCATCCAGCCACTGACAGCTAAACATTTCAAATATATAGTAGATACATGATTTCATCCCCTGTGTGATCACCATTAATCACGTCGACATAATGAAGCCTGACTTTGCTTTAGAGCACTGACTGCTTAGATTACTGCTTCACCTCAGTCTTCCTCACCTTGCTTGTCATATGATGTCATTTTATCTTTTTAACAGAAAGCTTGATTGACAGGGTGAAATCAGATTGGAGGCAGGTTGTTGTGTCAACTGCTGCAGCTCACTGTGAAGGCTCAGATATTATTGATCATTCTTCAGAGGGAAATTAATAAATAAGCCTGGCCGAGCATATTGTGGTCATCCCTGTTTGGAATTTGGATGGAGAGACAGAGTTGTTCTTTTGGGGTTGGATATTTTTTTTAAAGCTTCATTTTATGACAGCAGGAACCAGCTTAACTGGTGTCCCTTAAGAAAAACTGACAACTGCCAACATTTTTATGAATAACAGCGGTTCAGAAAATGTGTTCGGGCAGACAGTCCAGATTTGCCCCATGTGGTCCCCAGGGAGCCAGAGGAGTACGACTTGTATTTAATTTTTCTTCAGTCTGGGTGCTGCTCAATGGGCACATCCTGGCTGTCATAGTTGCTCCAGTGGGAGGGACTGGAGCGTTTTACATTCCGCTGCCACCACACAGCCAGGCTGAGAGCTGATGGGTTGAGATTTGGCCGAAGAACAGGGGCTATAAAAGCCTGCAGGTCCCTAGAGGGTGGTCTGTTAGGCCAATGCCTCCCTCGCAACCATCTGGAGCGAACCTACAGTAGAGGAGAGCGGTGGGATGAGCACAAAGGGGTGACTTGGTGACTCAGCAGTTTTACTCTTCTTTCAACAACATACAGGTGTATGCAATCAGCGAAAGTTAGCCAGCAAGTACAGAAGAGATCAAAAAAGCTGACTACTAAGTGTTTCTGTATTAAAGGCCAATATATTTTCCATCAAAACTTTCATCAGGACATTATGATTAGAAGAGCTTTTTTTTATTTAATGTAAGTGCCCCACAAAAAGCAGCCTTTTTCAATTGAGCTTCCACTTTCATCTGCTCTAACTTAAAAGCACATTGATATTCATTATGGACCAGCAGATGGAAAATGCCACATTTCCTTCTCCTTGTTACATTCATTAGCAGTCTGTCAATTGATCCTGAGTGTTTGAATCTCACCCAGAAATATCTCATCATTTATATGGTTCCATTCTTGTCCTTTGTCAGCAGTACTTTAGAAGAAACACCTGTGTGAGGAAAAAAAAAAAAAAGACTGGTACTTTTCTGTCAGGAAGTAATTGGAGTTGCCAATCTCCATGCTGTTCATTTAAAATAATCTAAGTCTCAGTTAGAATTGGTGTTAAAATATTGTCCTGTTTAATACTTGGATTTAAATTGTCTTACTTTACAGGAAGAAATATATATAAATGAGGGTCATGATTTCTAGCAATGCATCACTCATACATTCTGATGTTCTGACATTGATTTATCGTGCTCCAGTACATTGACGACACACTACCCGCCGAGTCCCCCTACCTGTACGGCCTTCATCCCAACGCTGAGATCGGCTTCCTCACGCAAACCTCAGAGAAGCTCTTCCGCACGGTGCTGGAGATGCAGCCCAGAGACGGAGGAGTCGGTGAGGGCGGTGGGACGACACGGGAGGAGAAGGTAAAGAAGACCACTCATGCAATCACTCTGTAGACATGAGAGATAGACTGGTATGTGAACGTGAACACGGCCAAAAGTGTGTACGAACAACTGGAGAAAGTATGTGAGTATCCAGATGTGATTGTTAAATATCTCATCTGTAAACCACTGGAGTTAATCTGCTGCTATAACGGCCTCCACTCTCCTGGGAAGACTTTCCACAACATCTTGAAACCTGGTCACAGGGATTTGCTCCCATTCAGCCACAACAAGCATTACCAGGAAAAAATGTAACAGATATCTGAATCTGATCCAGGAAGTTAAGTTTGAGTAATAGATCAATGGGTTTGAAGGCTTATCAAACGCTGTACACTGTTTAAAGATCCACTCCAGACATGTTTTAAGACATATCCTCTGCTTTGAAGAATCATTTGTGTCTAATATAGTTTTTCCGCCAAAAAGTTCAATTATCTCGTTAAAGTCCTAAAAATAACATCTCTTCCTTCTCCTTCATTAAAAATTCCAAAATCTCTGAATATGTAAATATCCTTCATTTCAAGAGTTGAACCACTGGACACAAGATGTCTCCTGTTTCACTGAAAAGTTCATTCTCAGTGTATGAGCACTGGAGGCTTCATGTTTCCACATCACACTTAAGGGACCCGATTGGCTCTAAACTAGTTGTGCTGTCATAAATCACGTTCATAGGTACACGCCTTAAACTCAGATTTAATGTGAGCACAGAGGAACTTTCCTCCTCCAGAAAACAAATGTGAAAACAAACTCTGCACGTACATCATTCTATACAGTCAAACTCAGACATCCAACTGTAGGAACAAGTAGAAAAACACATTTTGAGTGGATGGGGACTTTATTAATACCAGGAAACAGGATTTTACAACTCTAGAAAGATGACACTCAAGGTGGCAATCTTTTTAACTGTCATCACAACAAATGGTAGAAATACAGTGAAAGTACAAAGTAATCTAGCCAGAATGTGCACTTGCATGAATTTGATTGGCTGATGCAGCCCCTAAACCACAACTACACAAAAGTATATAGTCAAGGACATATATTTGTCGCTGCACAGGTCATCTGTGGGAAGGCTTGAACGGATTTCAGTTACATTGTGTTAAGATTCTACAAGTATGTTTGCTTACGTTTATTTTCTTCATAGTGTTCCAGGATCTAAATCAGTTTTTTTCACAATGACAGCAAAAATAACAACAAATGGTTGATTTTACTTGCATCGTCAGTTTGGACATAACTTATTCAAATCGTTGCAGGAAATCTCAAAAAGCCATTGTGTTGTCTCAGTGTACTCCATCACTATTCATTGGATTTGTTTGAGTTTTGTGACCATCAGGGCTTCTTATGATGCATTTACATTGTCATTCACAATTTTGAATGTACAGTTTTTAAAGCCTTAACATCCAGCTTCCTTCCTTTTCCCCTTAAGTAACTTCAAGATTGGAAAAATCTTCTTATTCCACACTGACAGTATCACATATATGCTGTAGTATCATATATTTTATCAGCTTGTTCCAGCTCTTCATTGAAGCTATTTGATCTGTTCTGTTCTTTGTAGATAGCTGAGTTAGCTTGATTTGATCATTGATGACCAAGAGTTTTAGGGCAAACACCCACATATGAACTAATTTTCACATACAAATTACTTTTCTTGTAGGGGTGAAGATTTTAGATGAAATGATGAAATTACACCAACTCATTGCTATAATTTTTACTATAATAAAATAGCCATATATGATAAAACACACCACAGAATAAAATCAGTTCCTTAAATTCAACCCAGTTAAAACCTTGAGTGTTAAAAGTCTGGGGACTGAGAATTTATCATCACATGTCAACACTACAATTTATGTGTTATACTAGTTATAAGTGTAGACTGTATTTACTTGAATTTAAACAATCAATTAAATTTAAATAAGTTCATACATTATAGATCAATTCTATAAAGTAGAATGTAAATAATAATGTTTTAAATATAATTGGCCATGCAACTAAATCTGCTTAATCATGACCACAACATCAAACATGGTCTAACCACATACTCATAATAACTACTACTCACAATAACTAATTGTATACCAACAATAGAAGTGTGGGAACTGGAAACACAGTGCAGCACAATGTAGAACAAAGTAACACTTGTATCAGTACACATAAAATCAGACTTATGTCTATGAATCTGTTGCCCCAGTGCATGCTGGGAGGCTTCCCATTACACCGACCTATGTAAGTGCAACCACATGATCAGCACTCAGCTAATCATGAGTGAGGTTTAACTTTCTCCTTATTTCAAAATGAGAGTGCACTGTTATTCAAGATAACTATCAATCTTCTAACTGTATTCAAAGAATCCAATTAGCTGGATGAGAACTGATAGGGTCATTTTAGCCTGATAACAGCACATTAACCTGTTTTAGCTACAGAGACCTAGATGTACCTCTTTTGGATAAGAAGTGGTTTTTTCCTGGTTTGGTTAACCCTCCTGTTGTCCTCGGGTCAATTTTGACCTGGGTAAGAAATTCTGAATTATTTTAACTATACTTGAGATCAGAGGAAAATATGTTGATGGATTATGGTAGACTGGTATATGTAAAAGTTTAGTCAAGATACTGTTTTAAAACCATTTCAATTTTTTTGATGACAGCACATAATGACACCTGTTGTCCTCCCAGGTCAAAGTTGACCAGAGGACAACAGGAGGGTTAAAAGAAAGGACTCACCAGTAGGTTTACAGTTATATTTATATATTGGATTATTCTCAGGCACTTTTTTAAAAGTTACTAAAGGTCTGAAAATATTACAAACAAATGTCTGCATGGACGCAAAATTATAGCTAGCGCCCTGTACCTGTATGACGTCTGAGTGAAACATTCAAACCCAAGACTCCATGTTTTTTATGGTCTGTAAATTTTATACACATTTCCCCAAAATTCAGTCTGACATATTTAGTATCTTTGAACACATTGGAAAAGACTTCCACTGGAATTTAAAATCAGGTTCTGTGGATTTGAAAGATGTTTGGTTACAGAGCATAGATTTGTCATGACTAACCCGCAGGCAGGTCCGTGAGGTGTAAGGGGACAGAAGGGTAGTATTTGAACTTGACTTTGGATCCTGATGTGCTTGTTGGAAAGTCAAGCCCTCACACACAGAAGATATCCTGAGCAAATATGTAAACCACGGCCTTTCACAAAGACAACTGTCGCACTAAACTCTGTGAAAAAGCAGCAAATCTTAAATGTATGATGACAACAGGTGACATTTTCTGTCGCTGCTGCACACTGAATTGGAAATAAATTGCAGACCAACTGTTTGGGGCCTCTGACAGCACCCAGGGTGATTTAACAGAGATGGCATTTTCTGGTGCATTTTCTGGTTCAGCACTGAAATAAAGCTTATTTGAGTGTAAAAGCTCAAACAAATATTCTGTCAGAGAGCGTGTGCAGCGTTGCACACTCCCTCAATGGAGCAAGTGTCACTTTTTAATAACATAAATAAGGGTCTTGCTTGTCTGAATGTTAGCTTTGTTAAAAAGTCGTTTATGCTTACTGTTGCTTGAAACAAGCAGCAAAGGATTTTTTATTACTCTTAATACCATATTCAGTCTGATTTCTGTACAGTTTTTTTCCTTTTCAATAAGAACATATTTATTTTTCTTCTAGCGAATGATGAGATGGCTCTTAAGCATGAACTAAAACACTATTCATCCAAAATAATTGCTTTTTGTTCAGTGCAAAACAGTGTCAATTAAAAGGGAAAGTTACGTTGTAACATTTGCTGTGGTTGTGATATAGCAAAATAAACTGCTTTCTCTTACATGCTTCAGGAATCTTAGGGAATGTTTCATGAAGGGGGCTCAGGAAAGCAGGATTTATCTTAAATGACACTATAAAACTGAACCTGGGACATGGAGCACAGATGATGAAGTCACAATAAAGAAAACTGATATGAAAAGACAATACCGTGATGTTCACTGCCACAGAAAATATCTTATTAAACATAAAATATGGAAAATATTACACTGTCACTAACAAAGCAAAAGAGAACTTTTTTTCCACATGTGCACCAGCAGTGACCTCAGACTCAGTAGAGATTAACTCAAGTCCACTGAGCTCCTCTGTTAGTTCAGTTTGTTGCAGTACTCTGCTTGTGTAGAATGACTATTGTAAATTTTCAGTGTATCATAAGTGCATAGCCGCGGGAACATGCAGAATTATTAAAAAGTACAACTATTAATTAAGCTTTTGAGTTTATTGAACACCTGCAGCATCACACAGCAGCAGAAACAATAAATGTGTCTCCAGATTAAAGTGACGCCGTTCACAGAGCAACAGTAAAGAGGGACTGTCAGGGAGGAAATTGGAGAAAACACTGTTACAGGCTAGCAGATTGATTTTATCTCTAGTTAAAGATAATAGTTTGGGGACATTTTGGGAAACATACTTAGTTCCTTTCTTGCCAAGAGTTACAGTAGATGAGAAAATTGATACTACTCTCTGGCTGGAAAAAATGGGCAACAGCCAGGTTTGCTCTGACCAAGGGTAAAATTAATCCACCTACCTACTGCTGGTTGCCAGGCAACCTCATGGTGACGGAAAGACGCCAGGATATCACTGTGCCTGGCTACGAAAAAGTCCAGAAAATAACCCTAAAAGCACAACTTGTCACTAAAAAACAGAAGTTGAAGAAAGAGTTACATAATAAAGGTTGTCACACTCTGTTTTTGTACTTATTAAATAACATGTAATGTGTTAAATATTGAACTTTAGAAGTGTTAGTATCAGTCTAACCAGGCTAGCTGTTTCCTGCTCCCAGTCTGAAGACGTAGGTTTCCATGGCAACTTAGATCAGACTTATTTAAACCTCATTTATAAAACAGACTTCCCCAAAAATTAGCCTTATTCACTGAAGGAAGCCTGGAGTAACTGCTATTCTTGCTTTATGAAACACCCATCTAGCATCAAACATACTAGCCGCTGCATGTTGTGCGTGTGTGTGTGTGTGTGTGTGTGTGTGTGTGTGTGTTTCTGTTCCTCGATGTATTATGATGTGTGACCTTTCTGGCTCAGAAGCCTAGATACCCCTGTCTTAACTGATGACAGCCATGCAGAGCTTACCAACGAGGCCAGCTTTGTATTCAGCGAGCTCAGTAGCTGCCAAGCCCAGATCAGATATTTGAACTGAAAAATCCATAGATATGATGACCTCATATCCTTTGTTCGGCACCTAATCCGCTGATTGATTGCTAATGCTGGTTGCCTTGGGAAAATGTTGACACAGACATTAGCTTTCATCACTTACCCACAAAAATATGATGTGAGCATTGATTTTCTGAAGGGATTAGACTGTTATTGAAAACAAAGAGCTGCCGTTGCAAAATATATCTTCATGAATATTTATGGTACTGTCTATTTAAAACTGTAACAGTTTCTCAGGCTGTCAACGTTGGCACTACTGAGTTTATCTGACGCAGATAACCTCAATCTCTCGCAAGTCTTTTATTTCAAGGAGTATTCTCTCCCCCTTTTGTTGTTCTTGCCCTGAGTATCTTTAATAGAAACAGTAGGATGATCCAGAAGAGTAGGTCTACACAGATGTTCTGACGAGCAAACAATAATGTTTACTGTCAACTCATCTTAAGGTGCGCGCGGTGCTGGAGGAGATCATGGAGAAACTCCCGGAGGAGTTCAACATGGCCGAGCTGCTCGGGAAGGCGGAGGAGAGGACTCCCTACCAGGTGGTGGCGCTGCAGGAGTGTGAGCGCATGAACCTCCTCACCCAGGAGATCAGACGCTCCCTCCGCGAGCTCAGCCTGGGCCTCAAGGTGAGAAGACTGTAATGCTGGAAGAAGGGGTGCTGATCATGATAATTATGCTCCTCACTAGTGCAATACCATCAGTGCTCTTCAGATTGAAATAGCTATACAACAGACATGGAAGGTTCTTCAGTTGAATCTTTTTCTACTGAGCATTTTATAAATGAAAAGACAATAATTGCTGTGGCAGCCAATCAGTTCAACAGAGTTTGTCAGCTTTTTGTTTAAATAAATGTGTGATGACATGCTTCATAGATAAAATAATGATTTCATTCTTTATTAATCATGGCGTTTTGATTTTTGATTTCACTGAGTTACAGAACATTTTTGATGGCTACAAATGTCTTTTACAGAAGAATTAAGACATCAGTTTCCTATTTACACATCCAACGTTAGCATTCATCTAGAGTTGTGTTTCTGGCTGCCCAACAAATCTAAGTTGAGTATTCACTCTCCTTTTAGCTCTGTTTTGAAAAATATCTGGCTCTTTGGCTGCTAAATGCTCCGCTATGTTCTTTAGCTAGTGACTAACTCAGGTTAGTGCACAGTGAATTTATCACAGCTTTTTCACTGAAAACAACTACCTGCTGCTGCTGCCTCTTGAAACGAGGTTGATGAGAGCAGTGAGACTGAACGGAAACAGTAAAGTTGCAGACAGTAAAACCAAAACAATGAACTGAAAGAGGCTAAAATGCTGAGAGGAACTGAAGAGTTGAGTGATAATTTTTTGTGGGTTTGTCACTTCAAGCAATTCCATTCACATTACCCATAATCATTTGATCAGTTGTTGTTTTAAAAATATTGATGAGTGCGGCTTTAATATTTGCTCTGTAGTGAAGCATTGTTTTATTCACCTACACATCATTTCACTTATGCTGTAATAGTTTTTACCAAATGTTTTGACTCCATCGTTCATCTGTTATAAGTGCAGAGGCACAATGCTCACATCATCAGAATAGATAAGCAGCCTTATTAGCCATTAGGCTTCCAAGGCAGGAAACTGACCCTTACCCAAAAAGTCCCACAGTCACCACATGTCATTTGGTTTTTGTCATGTGATTAGTTGCAAACCATTATTTCATTAGTTAATCTTGATGTCTTCTGTGGCTTGTAGAGGAGCCCTGTGTCAAAATGAACACTCACACACTACATATTTGTAAAAGAAAAAGTCAAAAATTAAAAAAAAAAAGTTAAATGTGCAGTCTGTTGTCAGCTTCTTATTGCTCTTCAAAACAAAAAGGTTTGTTGTTTTTGTAGTCAGTTATTTCAGACTATTTTTCCTATTGCTGCGTACTGCCTGGAAGCACTTTAATGACCCTTGTGTGTCCACAAATCCCACTGGCCCAGCAGGGACTGAGCACCAGCATAGTACCATTAAATGGAAAACAAATGTACTGTGAGTGAACTGTCCTTCGAAATCCACCACAAAACCCTCAATTATCCCCAACATCTATGATTCACACTACGCTGGCTGGGCTGCAGTTGACACCGACAGGCTGCTGCATTAGTGTTCCTGCATAACTAAACCTTTTTCTCTATTGTTTGTCAGAAGCCCGGTCTTAAGAATGACTCAGAGATCTGGCTTACAGAGGAGCAGAAAAAGGAATGAGACGTCTGCGCTGTGTGTGTCAAGCCTGACTGAGTCATGTGTTAACAACAAAACGGGAAAAAAAGAAAAAGGAGGAGAAAAACGTGTAAAACCGTTTGTCAGGAGTTATGAGGCTTCGATCTCCCGACGCTACAAGCCTCAATAAATCGGCTCAGTGATTTAAAAGCCATGTAGACTATTGTACCAGCAAATGGAATCATATTTTGTCTTTATAGGGGAATAAATAGGAACTATCAGAATGTTAGCCTTGGTGAGATGGTGCAGCTTCATAGTGCCATGGTGATGTCAAGTGTGCTGTGGCTGAACTGACGGATCAGGATTATTTTGGTGAAAGGTTCAAAGCAAACGCTCCGATATAGATCAATCTATAGAAACCTTATCATCCTCATAAAGAATTGTTATGACTATCACATATAGGTATCTATACATCAGCAATACATCAGCTCCAGTATCAGTTGGTGAAGGACACCACTGTTTTCACTCGTATGCCGTCTCATTACTCTTCAGTGCCATCTTCTCTATCTTACAGCATTTTTCCTTATCTGGCGTGTTTGTTGTCTTCATGTTTATGTATGCATCAGTAGTTTCTGAGGGCTTGTTACCGTTCAGCACCTTACGTGGCTGGGAGATGTCACCTCCAATGTTTGGCTGCTGAGAAAGTGACACGTTGAACTCTTTCTTCCTTCCTGTAATGAAAATTCAGACCAAATGAAGAACTGTAATGTACAAAAGAGGCAGTACAAGAGGCTGTCAACGTTCCGAACAGTCTTCCTAATTAAAATAGATAATATCCAGCTGATCCGAAACAGGATGAGAGCCAAATTATACAACAGATTTTTCTAAAATGCGCATGCCGCCTGTTCATTAAAGTAAGATAAACACTGGAAAAGTCAAATTAAAGCAGTAAAAGAGCCCAACTGAATTAAAATTGCAGTTTTTCTGCTACAGCATACAGATTTGCTCTTTAAAGTGGCTATAATTGATATTTTTATAATAACAATCAATCAAATCACTTTCATTTGTAGTGATGAACCTACAGAGAATTATCAGTGACTCTGCAGCTCCGCTCAGCTTTAAAGAGCTTTATAGTGAGTTTCAGCTCATTGTTTATCTGTCCGGCTGCAACTTTACTGTTTTGATACACTCTCAGCGCTCTCATAGCGTCGTTTTCGGCCGCAGCAGGTAGCTGTTTTCAGAGAAAAAGCTTTAAAAAGCCACCGTACACTGTCTGCTCAGCACCAAACGGCAAACAGACACAGTTAGCTGTAGACTAGCTGCTGAACATAGCGGAGTATTTAGCAGCTAAAGAGCCAGATATTTCCCTCAGGAGTTGGTAGAGAGCAAAAACAGAGCTGAAAGAGAGTGAATATTGGACTTATATTCACCAGGGGGACAGAAACACGACTCTGAATGAATGATAATGTTGCTCCATAACTGCTTGATATGGAAATAAGCAACTGTTTGCTTACAAGGTTAACATATCAACTCACATCCACTGGGGGAAAAGTGCAATGCTAATTTCAGTTTGCAGGCTAGATAGCTGGTAAGCTAGTCAGCTGTGCTACAGTTAGCTGTTCTGCTGCTAAATGTTGTGGCCCTTACTCTTTAATACCACCACTACCACTGTCATAAACACCTTCCTTTAAATAATAACAATGTTAACAATAAATTAGAAAATCACTTTTTTGACTTTTGTGATTTTTGTTGGACTTCAAATGTTAAATATTCTCTTTTCTGTGACCGCCACCCTTCAGGGAGAGTTAACCATGACCAGTGACATGGAGAACCTTCAGAATGCTATTTTCCTGGACCTGGTGCCAGACAGTTGGACCAAGCGGGCTTACCCCTCCATGTCTGGCCTGGCCCTGTGGTTTACTGACCTGCTGGCCAGGATCAAGGAGCTGGAAGCCTGGTCAACAGACTTTGTCCTGCCCTCTGCAGTGTGGCTGGCCGGCTTCTTCAACCCACAGTCCTTCCTCACCGCCATCATGCAGGCCATGGCTCGAAGGTACTGCACAGTAGGCTTGGTTTGCCTGCAGCCATCGCAGGTGGAAATCTGATTAAATCGACTTGCCTGTGATACAATAAATCTCCTTGTGTTTGGATGACAGGAACGAGTGGCCTCTGGACAGCATGGGTCTGCAGTGTGATGTCACCAAGAAGAATCGCGAGGACTTTAGTTCCCCGCCTCGTGAGGGGGCTTACGTACATGGGCTGTACATGGAAGGAGCACGCTGGGACACGCAGGTTAGTTGTCACAGAGTTGCTAAATGGCTGATTATCATGTCATGACACGGTGTAGATAGAAAATAAACAAAAAAACAGGAGCTTATACTGTAATATTCCTTTTCACACTACCTCTGATGATGGATGACAGACTCACACATGAACATAAGGTGAGCTAACCTCAAAATGCATCTTTAAACTGAGTCAAGTAAAGAAACCTTGATATTTCCCTCCCCTGCAGGGACTCCACATTCCCTTTTTGGTTTAATTTTCTGCTTTGCATCCTGCTTGTGTTCAGCTTTCAGAGTGCAGTGCATTACTCAGCTTCCCAGGGCTCTATCTATCTACATACATACAGCTACTGTATATGCGCCCAGCTTTCAAGGAGCATCCCTGTAGACTTCTTAATTAGGGAATGTGCAGAGTGTGCAGTTGAACACTTAGATCGCCCTTTAGTGGAGTGGTTCCTTTTTTTCTTCATTAAAGTTGGAGACGCAGGCAAATAGACAGGCGGACAGACGGGCCGGGTCGGCTTCTCCTCACGACTCCCCCCCCCCACCACCACCACCACCACCACCACCTCCCTCCCACCGCTCTTCTTCTCCTCATCCTCCTCCTTCTCTCTTCACGCCCTCAGTCCTGTGCCAGTGGTGGGGAGTAGCAGAGTGTGAAGAGGAGAGTAAGCAGCGCTACATCTGGACACAGCTGTGCGCAGCAATAAAAGTCAAAGATTTATAATAAACCCACTCATCTATATTAATGAAGCTTGCGTCTTATTCAGCGGTGTTTCAGACATCAAAGACAGCTAGATACTGTGTATGATAAACACCTTGTGCGCTGAACAGATACGGTAGAAATACAGACATTATACAGGGGAAGGTTGTGTGTTCATGTGATGGACACCACTAATGGTGATGAATACTCCAGCTCTTTGCCACACTAATCCATTTTTATTCCCTCAATATGTTGTGGGATTAAACAATAAAACTAGCTCTCTGTTCCCCTAGTAACAGTGAATATACAGTGTCATAAAAATAATTAATCATGAATCTCAGCGAGCCCACATGGCCCGCTTTAAGATACCCATCATTTGTATTTACCACATGGACATACAGTTATTGGTATTTAACACTTCTTTAAAGTTTTATAGCAATCGCAGACGCAATTATAGCTTTGTCCTCTGAGCTTTCCAAAGTCATGAGGATTTACATTCATTCCTGAAAGTCACTGTGCATGCATGGGGAAACTTCTGTTTGTCAGGCACTAAGTGTAGGAGGATTAATTAATGAGACAGACCACACTGTTTCAGTGTGTTTAGAGAGTGTGTATTGTGAGGCACAGCAGCTTGACTTCCACTCAGACTCTGTTGACTTTCACCACTTTTCAAGGGTACAACAATGTTGTGTTCTCTGAAAGTCTAACATCGCTTGTGGCAGCCAAGATTAGTCAAACATCTTTTCTTTTCTCTCTTGAAAAAGAACATTCTTAAATGCAGCCTCGATGGCAAGTACAAGTAATGGACAGGCAAGTTTTCACTGCACCTCACACTAATTTATTACTTCCCTCAGCTCTGTGAAATGTTTCTGTCTCTGCTTGACTGGCTCGTCAACCCCCTCCTTCCCACCCTCCCTCCCTCCCTTTCCTCCCCTGCACTGTACTTTCTCTCTCCTTCAGACTGGCTTGATTGTCGACGCCCGTTTGAAAGAGCTGACCCCGACAATGCCGGTCATCTTCATCAGGGCCATCCCTGTGGACAAACAGGAGAACAGGAATGTCTACCAGTGTCCCGTCTACAAGACCCGCCAGAGGGGACCCACCTACGTATGGACCTTCAACCTGAAAACCAAAGAAAACCCCTCCAAGTGGACCTTAGCTGGAGTTGCTTTGCTTCTGCAGATGTAGCAGGTGTTGAGAGGTTTTATTGTGAAGGTGGTTGTGTTAACAGGGTCAAGGGTTGGATCCCATTTGGACCAAATATTTTAGTGTAAGACTATGAAACTTTTGAAAGATAAAAAAACATTAAATAACTACCATATCCTCCAATGAAAAGTTGAATTCATAAACAATAAAACACACTCTTGCTCAATACAATACACACAAGATAGCAAACAAATAGACACTGCTGTGTAACTGATATTACTGAGTCAGATCACTGACTTTATGACTCTTCTGCACTTGTGCGACTGTTACACAACTGTCCCTTTTCAAACAAATGCCAGCAACTAAACCAGGAACTTAAAGTCCTCTTCAAGCACTCCTGTTTGCATTCGTGCAATATGTTAGAACCATGAAGATTAGATAAATTACTCTCATAACAGATTCAAAAACAGCCACAGTGTACAAGACACAATGTTCACACACAAAGAAACAGTTATTGTGTTGTTCTCATTAACTGTGGTGCGACTCTGATGTTAGAATAAATTTAATGAATAGTTACAAAAGAGACATGCAAAGTTGACAATTTAACACATAAATTAGCACATAAACACAAAAATAAATGTTTTTTCTCTCGATCTTGCTCGCTCTCTCCTTCGCTCACACTTTCTCTCTTTTTAGACTAGTCAGAGAGCCAACAACATGAGTTTCATTTTAACGTCAGTAAGCATCTAGTGCTGTTTACTTTGTCAATGAATACAAGTTGTCTCAGCTGGGAATTTTTTTTTGTTTGATCAATCAGTCCTGCAAATTCTGTCCAGTAACTTTTTTTGGCTCAGTGAACTATTTCTGAGAAATTAAATTTAATCCCTGGTTAGCAGGTAAGTTTTCAAAGCACCTGAAAAGGTTCCTGTGGTGGAAACAGGCTGTAGGATTCATCATGACACAGATAAACAGTTCAGTGGTTGTCTCACTAAAGTTAAACCATAAGTAAACACATAAAGACATGTTTGTTGTTTGATGCTCGTGTGATACTTGCTCTCAGTGAGGCTGTATAATGATGATGTCTTTAAGGCACCTGAGTCAAAAGAATATTGAGAAATGTAGGGAGATTCAGTTTTAAATGATATTGTAGGTGACACTTACAGCTAAACTGGCTGTGGTTCTATAAAAGTTCCATAGTCTCATTGTCATTTGAGGATGCATATGCGCAAAATCGCCTTTAAATGCAGGTTTGGGGGGGCCTATAAGTAGTTGAAGACTGTTAAAATCATCCATGACTCGTCTGTAGACCTTGTTTGAACTACTGTATCTAAGTTATTAAAATGCTAATTATCTATGTGTGCTTGTGCAGAAATTCCAGTAATATTCTCTATGTATGAGTCACTTTTTTGAGGAGGTGTTATAAAGCTATAGCTGTGTGGGGAATATCACAATAAATTTAACTAACAGATGATTTCACACATCTACAACACTACCTACACCATTTACACCATTTTCTTATAACATAATCATGTCTTAATTGATCATATAAAGCATATATTTTTCTATGTGTACAAGTAATTTCCACCTTTCTGAAACTTCTTGAATAAAGATGTTTTATCTTGTCATTCCAGATTGTGCATTCGGTTTTATTTTCACATACTCTTCAATATATCCCATTTTAGTGGTAATATGCAGTCATTTTCCTATCTCCCGTTTCCAGTCTCCCAGTCCTGCCTCTTCTCTTCCAAGTCTTTAGACCAACTCTCTCCCCCTCTCTCCTCCTCCTCCTCCTCCTCCTCCTCCTCTCCCCACTTCACTCCTTTCCTCCTCCTTCATTTGAGATTAAAAAAAAACCCTTTCCAAAGCAAAAAGTGTGGAGTCGCACAGATATATCCCTCAACATGTACAGTAGATGCACATGCACACTCTACAGTATAACCCAGCTTTAAAAATCTCTCCCTCCCTCTTTTCTGCTTGTTCTCTCGCTGTCTCAGCCCAGGTTCCCCGGCGTCTCCTTTATCTGGTTATTGGAGAGCCTTAACAATGCGCTCAGAGACAGAGAGGCGTGAGGAGGAGGAGCAGATGAGGGGAAGTAGGAGGAGGAAAGCAATGATGCAGGGTGAGGCAATTTATGTAGAACTCCCAAATTACACCTTCAGGTGGCATTATGAAAATTTATTCTGCCTGTGTACACGTGCACAGCGCCCATGCAACTGTAGAGTGGCTCTGCACGGGAGGAATCATTTGGCCTGTAGTGCAGCAGCAGTTACACAGTTATACATGTCAAGCTTTCCATTCTAGCACAGCACGGATGCCGTTTACAATGATAACTGTGGGAGATTTACCACATGAAATTCTTTGTAATTTTTGAAACTGAGTTTTATTTCAACAATGTTTTTGGACAAAATTCAATCATAAATGGATGAAGTAGTTCTTAAAAACTTGTGAGGAGCTGCTGCACCTGTAGCACCATGATCAAAGATTTACACCATTTTTCCAGTGTGATTTTCCTGGTAGACCTATTTCTACTGTCTATATTCACACTACAACCACTACTGATATGACTAATGTATTAGACTAATTATTCATACCACACTGCATTCAAAACACCCACCATTCTCAATACCTGCAGCTCAATGCAGCAAAAATGCACTTGCAGATGTTTGACTGCAACTTATATAGTTACCTGCAGAGTAAGTGTCAGTGCAGTAAAATTAGCCAGTTTATCACTCAGACTCACAACATTAACACACTTATCAAAATCAAATATCCCTGACAGTTTGGCCATGTAATATTTTAAAACTGACAGGATTAGTATTAGAAAAATGAATAGGTGTGCAAGCTCAACATAGCTTTCAGGCTAGCTTCCATCCTCTCCTTCATGGTGCCTGTTTATACAGAACTGGGCACTGGTCCAGTTGGTCCACTATAACATGGCTGGTAACAGAGAAAAGCTGCTGTGTCTGCAGAACAGAAACCCAATCCAGCCAGTGACTACGTGTGCATGCACACTAATGTTCCACTATTATTCCAAATATGACAATGTTCTGAATTTGATACGGGTCATGTAAGCAGCATATTCTGTTTGTATATTCTGAATTAGGTCTTATTCTGAATGTAGCATTTTCTGATTAAGACGTGTGGAATATGCTGATCTTATTTGGATTTTAGGAGCTTTCTTTGGACATGTATACAACACATTTAGAATATGTGTCTCAATTGGGGTTTTTACCTCAGTTTCCAATCCAGCGATAGCTAATTCACTAATGCTAACAATGCAAGTTGGTTGAAAACTCCTATAAATGAGAGCGCTTTCAGAAGTTCTTATGCACATGATGGCTACACACAATATAACACTAAAAGCCAGAGGTATTGTTTGTTGCTACATTAGCTAGAAACATTAGCATGCCTGGCTAACTAGTATACAGTAACAATCTAGCATTACTTCCCAGGAGCATATCATTAGCTAGCTACATTATTTTGGGACATTTTTGTAGGTAAAGATATGCTCCTTGGAAATAACACTAGGTTACTACTGTAAGCTAGTTAGCCAGGTATTGTTGGGCAACAGTTGCAGCTAATGTAGACTAAAACACTGTTTAATCCATTGTAATTTAGCTCTTGTGTTTCTGGTTTTGGAGAGCCTAAAAAAGGACAGCAGCTTCCAAACTCTTAATCACTAGCATGTGTGTCATTTATTCCTGCTCACGGAGTAGTGTAGGCACTGATTTGGAGCTTCACTTTGGACCAAAGAGTCCTCCAACCGTCCCTGCAGATCAACCGTTGTCCTGGTGTGACATGAAAAGCCAGATGCATGTAACAGCTCTCCAGAGCAGTTAATGATGGGGCTCTTTAGACTGCAGCGGCTACAGACCCCTAGTCTCTAAAGGCTAAAAACAGCATGGAGATTCATATTTCATATTTGTAGGTAATATGAGTGTTCTTGGCATGCTACTGAGGAGAGGATGCTGGAGTCAAAGGAGGGGAAATCTATCAAAGGGTTCATGCTCAGAATGGAAAAGAAGGTACCTTTAATCATCTGCTTGTGTGAGACGTCAGGCGGTTGCTAGGTTACAGGTCAGTCCAGAGAAGCCACTAATGTGAATGCTATAGAGATGCCTTGCTGTGCATGATATGTAAGCATGCAGAATTCTGATTTCAGTGAAATGCGGTAATGTGATTGCAAGGCTCAACAATAACTGATAACCACGGACCACTGACTGCATGTACTATCCACCAAGTCATTCTTTATATGTTCTACAACACAAAAAACAACAAAATGATCATCTGAGCGACGCCTAGTCATCCTGTGGTCATCTGGTGGGGGACAGACTTGCTATCACCACTTTCTGTCCACTTTTCTTCTTTTCGGTGGGCATCTTTGCTGTGAAGTGGTCACTTCTGTGCTGTTTTTGCACTACAAATACCCAGAAACCACTTGTCAGCCAAACAGTGTGTCCGCCACCCATCCAAAACTTCACACCACATTCCTTCTGAGCACTAAGAAATGTGCTGTTGTGACAACCAAAAGAACTGCCGAGACACCTCGCTAGCAGTAATTTTTACAACAGGCGTGTAAAGTGCTGATAAATAGCACAATGTTGTCTCAGCCTGTAATTCTATCTAACCCATTCTCCTCACTGCTCTGACCCAGAAGAGTCAGATGTGGCAGAAAGGCCGGATTAGCTGCTCACAATTCTGGTACAATACGGGGGCCTCGGCTACACTCAGCCTCCGGCTCCACACATCCCGCTGCAGCCAGCAGAGTCAGCTGCTGTGCAGACCAACTGCGAGAGGAGTAGTTTTTGGCTGGGGCTGGAGACTGGGGGTAATTAGCTTTGACAGAGCTGATGAGTTGCTAATTAAATGTTTATCTGAATCTGGCATCTGTCGTAAAACAAATGTCTGTTAGCTGCCTACAATCTGTGGATTATCACAAATAACTGGGGTTGGGTCCTGCATGCAGGGAGATAAGCTGGGAGAGGACGGTGATTTGGGGCACATTTTGAGCAGTCAGGCAAAAACTAGTCACAGCAACAGCACCTACTGTGTGCATGTTAGGAGCTTACTGTGACTCATAATGGCAGTGATTATCTCAGTCCACATTCAAGCTGGCACTTGTTTACTAACACACACTGAAATTTTGTGACTTTGTAGTAGCAGTGATTGTTATTTTTATCTGGAATTTTGATCATTTTAAATTATGTAATCAAAGCCTGTCTTTTATTCAATTTTACATCAACTTAAAGGGTCAGTTCACCCAAATTTAATTAAAAGAAAAAAAGCTATTCTCACTCACCCCTAGGGTTATGTAACTATTTATGATACCTGTCAGCAGTCTAAGTTAGACAAATCAAAGTTGATATTAACGTTTGTGTATTTCTAGTTTGAAATTCCTTGTTTGTCTTTCCCTGGACACCTGGACAGTGTTACCTCACTGAAACACTGCAGAGGAATAGTATAACTAAGCAGGAACTGGCTCTAACAAGACTGTAACCCATTTGATTGGGTTAACTCAGACTGCTGAAGTCTCAGAAGACGGACAATGAATTTTGTTTTCTTTGTCTAAAAAGTTGGTTAAATCGTTAAATAGTTTAAAAGTTACAAATCCCTGGAAGCTCATGAACAGTTTTGACATAGCTGGGGGCAAGATCTGCTAATTCACAAGCAGGCAAACTGCGAGAGCACAGTCATACTGGCAAAGATAAAGTAGCACTCCAATATTTGGCTCAATTATTAAACCAAACAAAACACAAAACTTACTAGACAGTCAGCGAGGAAGCATCTGTTCAACATGAAAATAATTATCTGAACTGTAGCTAAGTTTATTGTGAAGTGACAACAATAATAATAATAGTCATACAGAACAAAAGAGGAAAGTTAGTTAGCTTGTTAACAAAACTGTACTCATAAGTTCTATATATCACATTCAACACTTAAGTACAGGTGGTGTATAATATGAAGGAAACAACACCATATCAGAATTGTATAGAATAAAACTTCATTTTAGAAAAGCAGCATGTGAAGGATTACACTAATATCCAGCAGCCATGGTCCAACCCCAACCCTCTGTCTGAAACTACTGATGTTCCCATCAACACACCAACACAGGTCGTCATCACGCTGTCTCTCCTGGATGGGCAGTCCAATTTTGCTGCCATGGTCTTCATCATTCACTGTGATGGAGCTCTGCCCCTCACTGTGGGTCTTTTGATGGACAGAAGTATTATACAAGATGTTTCAAAGTTTAAATATGACATATTTCATGTAGACAGGGTAGTAACTATTCATGAGTAAATATATTCTAAACTGTCCTTCATTAAGCTGTGGAGTGTGTCTTAAGTATTGCTCAGTTATATCACAGGTTATCACCAGTAAGTGTCCAATCGCAGTCAAATATTTAAGATCTTCATATTTTTAGGAAGCTTTTAGTAATCTGATGGATCTTGTGGAGGGACAGAGCTGCAACACAGTGAGTGATGCATGAATAGAATGGAGCTTGATGCAGGACTGAAGCAGAAGCTGCAGGACAAACACCAACTGTTCCTTAGATGATTATCATCCTCTCAGTCTGCCCAGCCAGGAGAGACAGAGGGATGGCACCTGTGTTGGTATGTTGATGGGAGCATCAGCTTGTTCAGTCAGTTTACAGCCTTGCTTTAAACTTCTCAATGGACTTCACTTACATTAAACATTCTGTACACAATGCTCCAAATGCCTACATGTGTAAGCTGCAGAACACACTTTCATTGATAGAGGAACATTGTTAAAAGGAACCAACTCATAGCTCCAGCTCACCAACAGAAAGGCAGCAGGATCCTCACTCAACATGGTGTGATGTCAACTTCACATTCTCTATAAGCAGGACAAGATGTATGTTCACTTTAGCAGGAAAGCTAATACAGGTTGTTGGTCAGAGTGTCTCTTGTGTTGTGTAGCAGGATGCTATCAGGCTCAGTGTGACCATCTGCGCTGCCTATGATAGAACAACACCTTATTGCTTTATTCAAGATTTGATTGGCTATATGGAAACAAGATCTCCATCTAAGTAGACAGAGATCGAAGGGTATTCTGTCAAATTCTGTCAGGAGCACAATCATGAGACCAAAAAAATCTGAAATAGAAATTTCACCCTTTAGGTTTCTGATTTTTTTCTCATTTTATTAGATTTACAGAGCAGATAGGTATACGCTAGTAGACAGAGAATATGCTGATTAACTTCAGTAGGACTTAAACCTTGTCTTAACCTTTCCTTTAGGAATTATTTTAACTACTTATACTACTTCTGTCTGTATAGTGTGTCTGGTATGGTAGTGCTATCAGTTGACACTACATAAGGCAGTCAGTGTGTGTTGCACTTAAAGTTTCATTGTCAGCCTTTCTAAAGTGCAGCAGGCAGAATCGGTCAAGGAGGAAAAAGTGGCAAGAAAGAGGCCCATGCTGTAGTTAAGCAGCAACAAGCACTTGAAATCCTGGTTGAAGAGAGAGAAGTGATGCACTTGAACATAATGGAGTTGAACTGAACTATGCAGTCTAGTTTATGTCTGCACAACACGATGGATGTGTTTGCAGGGATTCTGACACTGTCATGTTCTTTTGGCCTTTTCGATATCCACAGCAGCTTTGATGTTATGAAAACTGAGCAACATATGTCTTCTCCCTCTATTGCTAGAGTGCTTCATTTACATGTGAAAAACTGGGGGAAGGAATGACATTTTTTGTGATTTGACACCAAACCAGACCGGCGAATAGTTTTCTAGTGGCAGTGTCCTGTGAGGAAGATAACATCCTTACTGGAACTAGCTGCATTTCTTTGTCTGTCGAAACTGCATCCTCTGAATGTCACTGGTAACGTTCCTGAAGATCAAAATGGAATGAATTCTTTCTATTTCAAATCCAGACATGACATTGCCCACTGACAGCTCTGCCGGGACTGCAAAAGCAAGGGACAAACGGAGAAGTACAGAGAGTGCAAACTAAATTTTTAACCAACAAAATAAGCCCCCTGCCCCCGGATCATGTTTGCATCAAAAGTGGAGAAGACGGGTAATGAAATACATTGTTGAGAAACGAGTGCCATATGAGATGTGGAAAGACAGTTTGAAAGCTGCTGATTATTTTATGGAAAGCCCTGTTTTTGGCCAGCTTCCTCCTCTTCCCTCCGCTTGAGTTGCACCGCTTGTCCCAGACTATCGTACCCATCTTACCTCTCACGCTTCAGTTGCTCTCCCATCCATAGATTCTTTTTGATTGCAGACTCATATTTTCATTTAAATGCTGATGGGCTAGGAGGATCAGTGTAAATTGGAAATCCAAACTTATTCCGCTGTTTTCCTGTTCCCTTTTTTTTTTTTATTCTTTGTGTTTGTGCAGGCACTGTTGTTTGCTGTGAGAACTGTCGTTTGCATCCATGGATTTCCATGAATTTAAAGAGGGTTTGAAATTGCACTGACCAGCATTAAAGTCAACCATATTAATTCAGATGTCAAATTGAAGTACTGCCCCAGCCAGCATGGGTACCATATATCATGATGAAACTGTCAGTTAAAGATGTGGGTCTGGCTGTGACATACTGGGAGATAAGGAGTGTGACCCCCCCCCTCCCTACTTCACCTCTGTAAAATCAAACCTTTGCAGTTGGCAGATTGAAATTGTAATTGTACAAACATTTTTCTGAGGCAGAGCTGCTCTAGAGGCAAGAATCTTGTTTGTTGTGTTACGCCTCAGTAGGCAGGGACAAAAATAATATTTATACAATGCAAGCTCGTTAATTGGAGGTTTACGAAGGAGAAATTGAATTAAAATTATGTTAGTGACTGTCCTCACTGGAAAAATTACTGCATTGATTGCTGCTTAAAACAACTTGTGTTCAGTGGGAAAGCAGAAAGTACCATCATGTTTTCATATTTCTACAGAAAGTCTGAAGTAGCAGGTTGGGATGGAGCATGCAGATCATTAAATATCAAGATGTCTAAAGTTAAAAAGTAAATGGTTTTGGACATCTAGTAGCTTTCCATCCTTATTCTGCAAAGTAGCTAAGTAGAAAAAGACATCTAGACATGTAAAACAGGGATAAATTTGTTTGAAAATTTTTGGACCTCTAGAAGTAGGGTTGGGCCATATATTGAATTCATTTGATTAATTTGGCATAAATAGTTACACTACATGTGCACCTGCTGCAGTTTATAGCACTGTCATGACTCCAGGTGGCTAGCTGTCTCTGGCTATCTCGTAGTGAATGTAACAATCACGTCTACGAGACTGAAAATTGCTCTGGTCACTGGTCTGAGATCTTGGTTTGTGTTTGTTGACAAGGTATCATCTCTGGTTACGAGAGTTGTAGCGCTGGGAGTAGACTGGGACTCTGTTCAGTCTGTCTCTACCTGCTGGCTGAACAACAGGAGCAGATGAATTAGTGAGTGGACCTTTATCTGAACCTGATTATTGAACTGGACATCCATTCTCTTCTTAGTTGCAGCATCCAGTACTGACAGTCAGTAGCTGTTTTTTATGTGCAACGATGAGAGCCTTGCAGGGGATGCAGGTCTTCTTGTATTCTTGCTCAACTGTCTTGCATATGATGTCTTAAAAAAGTGTTTCAAGAAGTTGTCATACTGCTAGCAGGAGTCTAGAGCAGGAAGTTGGGATGCATGGAAAAGGCGTCACAGCCTGTTGTGATATGCAGATTAAATACATCTAGGTCAAAACTAGGCTGAATTTGTCTTAACAGTGAAACTTTTTTAAACATAAATATTTCCATGACTATATTTCAATATGAAACAGGTCCTAACTACACACTGAAATATATACACTGACACGCTGCTGAAGCAACACCGTGTTGCCCGGTGCCAGAAACCAAGTAGTCATACAAGGACTCCAGTAATATAACACATTTGAATCCAGACTGTTTTGGCCTGAGTGTGTAATGTATATGAATGTGTGCTAAAAGTTTGCTCCATTGCTCACAATATACTGTATTCATGGTTTCACCAAATGACTGCAGTGTGCTGACTCTACAGGCCAGCTGTTATTATGCACAGGACATGCATGCATCCTAACATGTAAGCCACTAGGTTACAAGTAGCATTTTTGTACTGTAAACCTGGATAATTTATGGTAAATTATTGCCACATTATTGACATAGTTACTATACTATGTGAATCATCAGGCAGGTTATAAATTACCTCTAAACCATTTCTCTATTCTGTAAATAAACATCATACAGTAGGGGTTTTTAGATTTAGATGTACAGAAAGGGCTAAATTATTGCACAGATACAATAATTATTATATACTGTACCTGGTAACACTAAAACAATGGTTATATGTAAACTAGATGTCCAAGAAATGTTCTCTTTTCAGCTGAATTTTAACTGCAAATTACCAAATCAGGAAGCATCTGACTTTAAACGGGACATATGCTTTTTGTGGTTTTCTGTTATTTATATACTATTATGATGTTGGATATCTATGTTAAACATAGTCAGTGGTCCAAAACTTGAATTTAACATATGTAGAAATGCTCAGGCATCAACCTGACCTGAACACTTCATTTGCAACGTTTTTTTCCTACCTTTCCAACAAGTTGAAGTCGGCTCGTCGCACGTGCCCATTAACCGCAGTCTGTGCCGTAGCTTTGGTTGCCAAGGTTGTTGCTAAGGTAAAGATATTCCGATAGAACCGCAGATTAAAAATACAGACCTGTAAATGTACATAATGTATCCTCTTTAAAACATGTCTTCTACCATGACAATGACCTTTCCCTAACCCTGACCCAGCATTTGTAGCTACCTAAGCTTGATGGTATGTCTCCATCTTACAAGATCACCAATCACGATTTGCTTTGGGAGGCACAGAAAAATAACGTTTTCTTGGTTCGTAGCTATGAACTATGATGACTTGGTTGGTTGCATCTAGCAGAGACTTATTCAGTATCAGTGTTTTCCAGGTAGGGTTACTGTCAGGCTGTGTGATATAATCTGCCTCTTTTATTACACTCTGCCTTACCTCACAGTGATTCAGACCAATTTGACTTATTAGGGAAAACAGGTTCTTTGACTCCACACAATGAAATTGAATTCAGATTATTTGTGCCTGTATTGTGAAAAATAACTCTGCTTCAAGAAATATGACTGTATACCTAAGCACTATTTCGTCATATCATATATGATACAGTTGTAATGTGGTGTATCCTTTTTTGAAGGAAATACAAACACAGACGTCTCTCAAAGAACGATGTTGAATGTTTAGAAAAATATGGATGGTTTATTTGACCCTACTTGAACAAGCATTATAATCCATTTTCCATGATGTTCAACTCCTCTGATGTCAATGGAACACGGTCTACATCCAAGTATGAACAGTGGTATATCTGTTATCAACAACACATTCATTCACTTCTCGTCCTACAAACAGTTTTGCAAAGACACACACAGTATAGTATTAATTTATTCTGTCAAATACTTGGTTAAGTGGGTTTCTATTCTGAACTCACGAAACAGTGATAATTTATAGTTGTTTTTTTAAGAATCTATTGAAAACAGACAGTCTAATACAAAGTCCATCCAGTACAGACTTGTCCATAGTACTGCTTCTAGAATAGCTTATTTACAATCGTCTACTGGAAGCAAAAAGAAAAAGAACCTGCCATTGCTTTAATAACAAAACAAGCTAGCCATCACTATTCAAACTCAGAAACAAAATCAAAAAACAGAACAGAATTTTTTTAATTGATTGTGCTTTGTAACCCACAAAACCACTTCGATTTTAGAAATGGAACATCTGTCAGAGGCACCAAATAGAAGTGCTAATAACATCCATTTCATTTTCTCTCATTGAGATTCTCTAGAGCTATGAGTAGGACAGGGCGTACAAATGGTGTTTAAATTAATTAATTAATTTATTTATATATTTATAAAGTTATTACAGGCTCATCCTAGTTCATCACCTGTGGTGGCGTTGTGTTGCACAACAGAAGTCACGGAGGAATTCGGTCCTTGTGTTTAACCATGCAAAGCCCTTTAAGATTTACCAGAAAAGGTCACAGAATAGATTTGTTGGACAAAGGGGCCCGATAAAGGCTTAAACAGACACGATCAGTGTTTTCTCACTAAAACACACACAGAATGAGGCCGGAGCCTGTGGATGAATAGGGTAATCAAGACAGTGGAAATAATAGTAGGCAAGTTAGCTGGATAATACTACACCTCCCCCATCCACAACCCTCTCTGGCTTCAGATACAGGGCCTGTGTATGCATTGTACAGTGTAGCTCGTTTTTCCGGTCTCTCACAGTAAGCTAGTGGATGTTCTTGGTCCTGGTATCTCTGACTTTGCAGGAACCTCAGTCAAAGAAAGTGATATTGCACCCATCCTACTCTATTAGAAGGCCAGTGTACCCACCTATCTCAATCAACCTGACCCCCACCCCCTGGCACACAACAGTGCTTCTTTCTGTGCAGTTCAGGAAGTCCCTGGCTGCCATTACACAGTCACCTCAGTCTTGCTGCCTGTGCGGTAGTGCTGTGGCTGTTGTTGCTGCTGGTGGTGCTGTGGGATGTAGTGGAGCTGTTCCACAGTGTGAGTCCGTCTCGAGGCAAACGCCTGCCTCTTAGATGTAGTCTGGTTCATGGCTAAAGTGTTGGAGTGCCCGGTGCCTCCTGCTCCCGCGCCTTGCGCCACAGCACCACTGCCGCCATTGTTAGAGGCACTGGGATGGGAGTGCATTTTGGTCATCTTGTAGCGATCCATTAGAGGCGTGGTTGGTATGAACACGTCCGTGTGTGAGATGGCGCGTGACATTGACTTGTCACTGCCACGAAACCCACCAGAAATGCTGCTGACCATGCCACGCTTCAGCGACATCATCAGCTTGTCCGGCGAGAGCAGAGGATCCTGGGATAGGAGGCGGTCTTGTGAGTACAGGCGATCTTGTGAATAGAGACGGTCTTGAGAGTAGTGGCGGTCTTTTGAGTAGAGGTGATCCTGGGACAGCAGTCGGTCCTTGGAGTACATGCGGTCCTTGGAGTACAGGCGGTCTTGGGAGGTGTGGCGATCCTGCGGAAGAAGACGCTCTTGGGATCGAAGACGTTCGGCGGACAGGAGCTGTTCATCTGAGAGGATCCGGCCTCCATACGGGGACATGCCATTAGAAGACATGCTGTAATCCTGTTGTTGGGCCCTCTGTGGGGACAGGACACGGTCCTGGGACATGGCCCTCTGGACGCGACGAGGCCTCTGTCTTTGTTGAGACTGCTGCTGCGAGGACTGTGACTGGGGAGGGGCCTGGGAGATGGAGGACTGCGGGGGCTGACTCTGGAGCTGCTGCTGCTGTTCCCGGTGCTGTAAAGCAAAAGATGAATGAGTTGAGTTTATTCACAAGTAGAGGGGCAAAAGGTAGGGGTGTGAATCTTTGGGAATCTCATGATTCGATTCAGAATCAATTCTCAATTCAAAATCGGTTCTTGATTGGATCAATAGAAAAGGGCCATGCCATTTTCAGTCTCTTGCTCCAGTATACTGTGTGCCAAACCATTCACTGGTGTCCTTAGTCCACTCAAATACAATATGAAACATAACTAGCAATTAAGATAAATGGTCCACAGCTTTTTTATTTCAAAAAGTTAACTGCATTAATTAATGAACTAATTAATTTGAAAGCATCTTACAGTCTCCTGCCTGCATGAGAATAACAAAATGAGGGGGAGGCTGAGTGCTCCGCTGTGTTGTTATTAACGTTGTATCTCCAGCAGTGGAGAGCAGCCTCTCTGCTGCACCGTTAGCTCCAGGGAAAGCCGTCATTGTACAAGACGCTGAGTGGGTGCAGGGTTTTTGAAACCGACTGAGCACCTCAGAGTTGGTTTAAGTTGTTTAATGCTGCAGTGTTTGTCAGTTAGCCAGTCTCATTTGTTTCTGCTGGAGTTTGCTGTTCCGCTCCGCTAACGTTAGTCTCTGAGTGACAGTGTAGAAAATTCACAATATACTTCATGCAAAGGTAATTATTGAGTCATTAAATCAAAACACACTTGCAACTGCTGCCTTTTTGGAGAATGAACTACCAGATAACTCTAATGTGTGACGCACAGTAGACTGTCCGGGAGCTGCACTGCCCTCGCAGTTGGTTTCCGCCTTTTTCATTCTGTCAACATCACGTTATTAACCAGGAGGTAAGAATCAAGGTTCTTATGTGAATTTTTTTTTTTTTCCACCCACCCCTAGTAAAAGGCCCTCCCATCCACCGCTGCAGAATGAAGTGAAAGACCAGCTATAGATTCTAACCAATTCAAATCTGAAGACTCAGAGATAGCATACTTGAGATAGCACACTAGATTTGGCTCACAGAGGCATAAAAAGCAAGGAACATGACCTTGTTTTGACGCCTGCACACTTAGACTGAGCACCTGTGCACCCACCTGGTCTTGACTCATTTTGAGAACATGCAAGGGAAGAGTGCCTCTCGCTGCCAGGTCGGGCAGGTGGCGCTTACGAGTGTAGTAGTCGTCGACTTCTTTATCTGCTGCAGAGGAGACGGGGAGGAAAAAAAACAGAAGCAAGAGGTGAAGAGGAGATTCAGAGAGTGAAAGCAAGAGAAAGCAAAGGTAGAATGGAAGGAGGTGTTAGAATGCAAGGAGAGAAATCGGATAAAGTGGGATCGGAGAACATTGCACACAATGCAGGGAATACTGTTGGAGGACCCATCTGTGTTTCACCTTTCCAAGCTCATGGAGGGGAATAGAAAATAGAGAGAGACAGAGGATCGCAGTCAGATCGTATTACATGCTAGGCACATAACATCCACACATCCAGGCTTCATCGGGAATTCTACTGGCAGCTCTGGCTGTGGGGGTAAACTTTTCAAAGGTCATGTGAAAGTCTATAAACAAACATTGTCATTTCATACAGATATGGACGGAAGCACGCAGGCACCTCATATATACATGCTGGAAAGCTAATTGTATTATTGCATCACTTCACATTGAGAACTGCAAGTGTTTCATGTCCTTGAGTGGATGTTTTTTATACTAATTCATGTGTACAAACAACTATAACATGCATTTGGAAGCAAATCAGAGAGAGAAGAATACATTTCCAGACACAGTAGAGTGTAGTAGTGAATGTAGCACCAACTTCATGCCACACAAACACAAAACCATGCATAAAGATGTGTCGCACATTTACACAAACTCTGTAAGACATCTTGACGAAATGATGAAATGCGGCATGAATTATTCAAAAATGGAAACATTTATAAGTCCATCGTTACAAAGAAGCTGATTATTTATTCTCTCTGAACACCAGCATGAATGTTTAACAATCACACTAAGTCAGAGGTGAACACTAATATCATTTATATGATAGAAATAAATGATGGAGAGCAGACCCCTCCACCTTATTGAGAATTTACAGATGAGTCTGAGTCTCTTTTTGTCAATAATGGGAGCAACAGTGTTCACACCACCTGTCAAGATTACACTCAGCCAAAATCCCCTTCAGCAGCGAGCCCCGGGTGCTTGCTGCAAATCGATTCATTATGAGAGATAATAAAAACAAGATGTTCCTTTCTCACGCATAATAGTCTTCAAGATCTGCGCAGGGCATTGCAAACTCATCAACCATATTACCATACAGTGAATGAATAACTCGTGATGTATACTGTCCTGAGCTGCAACGGGCTAAATGCTTTTCTTCGGTTTGATACCAATTTGCATTAATAAGCAGTAGCATTCTTCTCTTTTATTATCCCAACAATGAAAAAGCTGCTCTATCTTCCCTCCAGCACAATCCAACATGATCTATCAGTGTGCAGACACTAGTTGAGCAACAAAAAGAAACTGCAGAGCCTTTTGGCTGTTTGCTGCAACAAATAATTTGCTTTGGAAGCAGAAAGAAAGTTGTGAAGACTGAGGGACACTGCTTAAGGATATTTTTCTTTTTTAACACTGTCTCTTCCGTCGGGCTACTATCTCTGACAACTGAATTCATATGGTTTTCTCTTACTGCTTATCAAAAACTATTATGTTAATTCTCACAAGCATTCTTCAAGCGCAGGGATTTTTCGTTTTTTTTTTTTTTCTTCTGCAACTGAGAACCAGTAAATAGTGCATCCTGCAAACCCGTTTTGCCATTTTGTTTGAAATGGTGCCTGGCAGCTACGAGTGGGAGCCAGTGTGGAGTGAGCTCTGACGGGATGAGTTGTAGATCGTCATCCTTCACTTTGACTGCGAGCCAGCAATGAAGTGGGGCAGGCATGATGAAATTACACAAGCCTTAAGGAATATTTGCGTTCCACTTTAGAGAATGTCATGAGATGAGACCTCATTACGCAGCAGAAATCCAGCGTAGCACCACTAAATCAATACCGAGCCGGGCCAGGCACAAGAAGCCGCTTAATGTACTTATACGCTCCGAGAGAAATAGTGGCTGCAGCCTTTAAGTGGAGACAAGGGAAGCATGGAATATCAATGACTCATAGTTTCTTGAGATGACTACGCTGATTTCATGAAGGATCACAGTTGAGAAATGGGTATTTTCTGATACTGATTCATGGTTCTCCATCCACTGAAATGTTTATTCAAACGGGAGCTGCAAAAATCTCCAGAAGAAAGTACTATTTCTCTACTGCTTGATGTCCTTAGTACAGCAGGCAAATCATTTTCACAGCTGAAACCCTTCGGAGCCCCTCAGTAAGTCCCAGTCAGGAGTCAGGAAAGCACACTTAATGCAGTATTTTTATCATGCAGGGCATCGGGGCAGGGAGCCTACTCTTGCATTAGTGCAGTGAACTTGGACCTACTGAGTTTCTTCAGGGACGAGAACCGGCTGACATCGGCTTTGACGGCCGCCTCGTAGGAGGGCGGCAGGTGAGACAGGCTCTGGAAGGAGCGTGAGAAAGACAGGTCGTAGGGCTCCGTCTGCGAGGTCAGGATGCCGCTTATCCGATTGTTTTCTGGAGACACATACATACATATACAGACACAGAAAAGGGAAGAGAAAAAAAATGGGCAGGATGGCTTCTTCCTCCCAGCCCCCCCCACCACCACCCCCTCCCCCCTCAAGAAGCTAGCCAGGATGAGACCCCCAGGCAACCATCATGGAAGACCACCGGCTGAGGCAGAGAAAGGAAGAGTGAGCTGGCAGGCAGGCTGGAGTTTTAGTCATACAAATACTTCCTGGGTGCAGAGGTGCACTGAAATCATCTTGAAATGTTCTCTGGCATAAACCAAACCATTCTGTTTGTCAGTTAAAACATTACAAATAATATAGATGCCAGAGTTTCTTCAAACCTCTTTGAGCAATGAGGGATGTACATTATTTAATACTGCAGCCAGGGATGTAGCTACCATGCCCTTGGTATTGTCTCACAGAATTTGGGGGTTTAAATTAAATATAGATTGTACACTTACTCATAAACTCAAACAGTTTTTTCAAGCCTAATTCAGGGTTATGGTGTTAGGGTTAGGGTTTTTTAAGTTGGGGTTGGGGTCCAATTGCATTTTATCCTACTTTTACACACCTTATTTAAGTCTTGTTCCAAATACTGGAGGTCTCAATTCAAACCTATGAAGTTGCTGAGTTTAATTATTGATATGATATACATGAAAGTTTAATTTGGAGGTTCAGACTTCTAAAAGTGACGTGACGCGATCAGCTGCATTGTTTCTCAGAGAACTGCAAAAACAAGTAGTTCACTTGCAATGCTAGACTGCTGCTTTATTCTCTAACAAACCATTTGGGCCGTGTACAGACACCAGCTTGCAGCAGAGAGCACAGTAACTAGACAAAAGCCAAGTTTCATTTTGGCCTTTTGGTAAGTTAGCTACATATGGCATTAACGCAAATTAGCACAGCTGATACAATTTGCCACAGCTTACATTTGTCTTTCCAAGTGGCAAAATTGAAGGTCAGTGCCAGCTAAAAATGAAGAAGCCTGCCACCTGAGTGTTTTATACATTGATCTTTGCTAATAAAAAAGACAGGAGGATCAACATATTCTGTAAGAGATTTGTCAGCTTTGGAATTTAGCAAATCTGAGTAGTTTATCAACCTGTCCAAAATAAACCAGCTGTAGGAACTCAACCCTAAAGTTAATATTCTTCAGTTCAATCATTTTTAGGCTATATCCTGGCATTTTGGAGAGGACATGGAATAACATGTAGACACATGAAACCCTAACGTTAATATAAAACATTTCTTCGCTGAGCTTCATCTCAACCAATAGGTCGAGTGTATCTGCCTTTGAGAAATGGTTGCATATCTAAAACTCCAACATGCTGGTGGCAGTGATGGGGGAGTAAACGCAGTCACATCAGGCACTCGGTGAACATTTGGTGCGGGACTGACTTGACAAGTGACGGGGGTTTGACGGGAGGAAACAACGGTCCGAAAAAGAAAAGAGAGAACAAAAAAAAAACAAAAAAACCAGACAACACACCAAACAACAGATGTCTGCCGGAGAGTGACCCTGCTTGTGACAGTACTGTGATGTGATCTGGGACGGGAGCATTGGGAGCAACGCCTGGACTGGCTGCTGTTGATGCGACGTGATATGAGGCCAGGAAGACGCACGAGTGGGGGGAGGGGGGAGGTGACTGGACCTTCTTTTTATTCTCGCTCTCGTCTTTCTCTTTATCTCTCTTTCTCACACATGCACGAACACAAACATCCGCAGTCTGTCCCATTCACCGCCGTCTTCCACGCTCTGTCAATCTTATCTGTCCTACCATGCCGCCACCCACTTTCCTTTGCTCCTTAATTCTTTCTTGTCCGTTCAGTATTCCCCCCTCTCTCATTTTCTTTCTCGCTCCTGCTCTATCTCGCTCTCCCCTGTGAGCTGTGAGTCTGTCACGCAGTGCAGAGCAGCGGGTATGGGTGCGGCTCAAGACCAGCCTCCAATGGACAGATAAAAATAGGGCTTTAGTAACTGCTGCAGGATGGAGAGAAGGAAGGGAAAGAGGAGAAGAGATGGAGATAAGAGGAGCTAAAAGGGATAAAAGGAGGTGAAATACAAGAAGGAAAGAAAATAGAAGGGTGAACGGAGGAGGAAGGCTCGAGAGGAGGACGGAGGGGTGGCGGCTGGGCCGGGTGACAGCAGGGGGTCCTGGAAGCCGCAGGAAGGGGGTTCGAAGGATGTGAACAATCTTGAAGTGGACTGTCTGCCACACTGCATCAATAAGGGAAGAATCGACTCAGACTGTGCATGCTGTTAGCTATCTCAATAGTAAACACATTTCACTGCTTCATCACGACGGACAGTACAACCACACAGACCTGGCTCAAATAGTCTTTGCAAAGATTAGCATGTGCTTTTAAAGAAGGCGGGAGATATTCTATATTATTCTTATTATCAGGAAATCCCATGAAAACACCATAAATAACAAGTATTACCTGTATAATCACCGTTTCACCGAGTGACATCTTCTTTTATTATGACACCAGTGTAGTTGCTACCTGACTTCATTCATTTGGTCTGACATTGTTCATTTTTCCTCATTTCTGTTTGGAATGGGGTGTTATTTTAGTGGCAGTCATCTTTGACTCTTCAGGTTGACTGTGTTCAGTCAGTGTGGGAAAGCAGCAGCATGTTCAGTCAACCAATCATCAGCCAGACAGAAACGTGCATCAGCTGAAACTGAACCATTATAATTTTTTAATCAATGTCAATGTAAATACATAGATGCATATAGATCAGATGATAGCTGCTTGAATAATAATAATATCTAATGATAAAGCTAGCTAGCAGCTAGCTTAGTTTTCAGTCTTTTAATCTTTTATGGACATGCAGATCACAGTGTAATTACATCATGCACATGCAAATAAGCTCATGATGTCATCTTGAGACTTTTTGAGCAGGCTGTAGCTACTTTCCAATGACAATAAAACTGTAGAGTTTTATTGGAGCATTAATGTTGCTCACAAAGATTGAAGTATGACAACAATAATTTGAGTTGTTATTTCTGTTAGTCGGTTTACAGCCACTTCCAGCTTGTCATAGTTTTGTGGCCATTCTTCTGTTTTGCTACTGTAGCTGGATGCAGGAAGATGACGTCTCCATTCTTATTCCTGCTACCAAGCTGTGATTGTTCTCCACAGTCAGAGAAACAACACCAGACCTATTTGAATTGCTGAACAATTTGGAACCAGGCTATAAAACACCGTCCTGCTGCCGTAAATACTCACTAAGGGACCTAATGTGTATTAATATGCAGCTGAAAATAGTTCCCAACAAATGTAATTACTCCGGTTTTAGTAACACTACAGTGCCCAGCTGCTTTATGAAATCACTGAGCCTTTATTGAAAATGAAACTTTATATTTGTGAGCTGTTTTTTTTTTTTTTTTAAGATTTATCTCTATCCTGTCCCCATCCTCTGTGTGTCTGCCACAGACAGAATAAGAATGTCAGGAAAGTAAAGAGAGGAAGACATAATTGCTTCTGGTCTTTTCATAGGATTTGATAACAGTAAGAAAAATATAGAAACATCTTGTGTACTGTAGCTTACGTTAACTATCACATCAAATCAAATGAAATTGCTAGGTCAAAGGATTCTTAGACTCTTTTGCCCTCCCCGGCAAATCCCAGAAATTTGATTGTCTAAGCAGGTTAAAACAAACAGCAAGAATTATTAGCAAATGCTATTTAAATCAGGTCTGAAACCACATTGAATTTCAGTGGAAGAAAGGAATGCACAAACGTAGGGGTTGGTTCGTGGTGTATGTGTACACAAATGTGTGCTGGAATGTAATGAATGACTGTTTACACTAAATTAAATGTATGTATGTATGACTTACCACGTCTCAATGACCGGTGAGCTACCAAACCCAAGTGAAGAACAAATATTTCAGAAACATGTTGATGGTGAGGAAAAACAGAAGCTAATCCATATTCAGCATGACTAGTGCAGAAAATCCCCCCTCAAAAATAATTCAAATCAAATCAGCTTTTACTTCCTGAGGCATGTGATGCACACTTGTGTGTACGATTGCGCATTTTCTGCTTGTGATTTGCAGCGGTATCTCCTGGTTGTTTCAGTCATGGGCCGCTGGGGGGGTTGTGGCAGCAGGCTTTATCTAGAAAAGACACTGCGTGCTGAAATTTGAAGCCTTTCAGGGGGCCTGTGATCAAAGTCTCTGTGTTAGATGTGTTGTTGAAATGGATTTTTCATGTTTTCCATAGATCTCCAAGGCATTTCTCCACAGTTGTGGTTTGCTTATCTGTATGTGTGTGTGTGTGTATTTGTGTGTGTAGGTTTGTGTGTGTGTGTGTGTGTAAAATGGACCACATGGTCAATAATGTCCATAAAAAAGGGGCTATTGTAGCTGCAGATTTCCAGCATAGCCCCTAAGTGCCTGAGAGCAAGCTTGTCATTTTTTTTTATTTTTGTAGTTGAAACAAACAGAATATAAATCAAATGGCAAGATCAGAGTGATTTAATAAATACAGAAGGCAGTGAATATTCAGCTTATGGCCTCCTTTCTTTCCTTTTATCTCTGCTGTTTCCTCGCTCCAGCCTCCACCTTGCATTTCTTACGCAACCAGCTACTCTTCACATCTGCCAGTCTACGACCCGGGGGCCAGCCTCTGCTCTCTCACAAGAACTATTTGAGCAAACAGCTGAATGACATCAGTAATAAAAACCAGTTCAGGGTGATGCTCCTCACGGGGGTGCATGAGGTTACGGTGATAACTTTTGTTCTCGGGATAACAGCAGGGAACGTCGCAGGTCTCACATGCTCCGTCAACCAGAGGACGGAATGACCTCGATAGAACATTAAGTTGATCCTCAGCCAATTGGAGTGGCCTTTTTAGTTTGGCTCACAGGAAAATGTTCATGACTATGGGATGTGACGCTTCTACGATTCAATTTTCAACAACAACAACAAAAAAAAGCCTCATTTTCAATAACAGAATAGATTTGTGGTGGGGTGAATTGAAAAGAGGACCATGTCAAGGGTTTTTTTTTTTCATACATGCATGTCAAGCACTATATTCAGGTTAATGCTCAGGTCCATGCCTCATCTCAAACACTGAGCTGAGCTGTGAATTCACTCTAAAAGTCCCCTCTCCCGCTAGTTTTTCTTACCATTCTTAGGTGTGCGTGTGGGGCTACCTAGAGCCACATGGTTATAGTTGTGCTGATGGGTACCTGCAATGACAAAAGCAATGAAAGATCTGTTCAGTGTCCATGAGGAATGTTCTGTATCAGACCAAATACAGACTGTTTGCAGCGTGAGGGTGACAATTAAAGAGATAATTCACTAAAAACACGTTTAAAGTTGTCTTTTGGTGGCATTTTTAGATATGCTTTTCATAACAATATGAACTTATGAAGAGAAATGTGTGTGACATTTATAGTGTAAACAAGTCAGAATTCCACATCATCATTCTTTAATAGCTGGCGAACCTATTTAGTGGGTGAAATATCCCTTTAATTTCCACAAATTAAGGGTATGAACATTAAAAAAGATGAAAAAGACTGTGGGATGAGTGAATCTACAGTAGGTGGAGTCCACTGTAACCTCAGTGTTACCCTGCAAAACATTTTCACATCAGAGAATCCAGAAAGTCAGAGGCTACAGTGCAAACATTACAGATGGGGAAAAAAAGATACAGGGCTGATATACAATATTTATAACATCCTGTCCCGGAACACACAGGCCCTCATATTCTCTGAAAACTGTATTATTAAAGAGTAAAGACATAGAGACTAGATGAATCTTTGCATTCATCATTGATGAAGACACTTCAAATGTGTAACTACTGACACACTGAAACCACAAACCGAGTCATGACGCAAACATCTTCACCACTGTGACAACACATATGTCACATTTTGATAAAGCGCTGCAAGTTAATGAAACACAAGCAAATTTCAAAACACCTTCACCAATCTGACAACACACGGGCAGCATGAAGAAACACGCTGCAAATACAGAAAATACAAGCAAATACAGAAACACTGCAGAGCATATAGAACAACTACTGTGGACGTTGCGGTTACATTTAACAAACATGCACTTAAACCATTGGGCTACCAGTTGCCCCAACAAATGTTTCCTGAGGTCTAACAAATTTAAAATTCTTAAAACTTGCATTGCTTACATCCATGTTTGCTAGTTTGCTTCTTCTTCTTCACTGCCTTTGTTGGTACATTACTACATTTTTTGGCGTGTTACCTTCATCAAATGTTGAGTAGCAGAACAGCGTGAAACTGCCTACATATAAACAAAATGGGCACACCCACTCATTACATGTTGTATGAACAGTTGTTCAAATGATTCTGTGTAATGTGAAAGAAGTCGCTCCCAGTGACAAATCAACAGATAATTATCACCAACTCTGCAGAATGCTAATGTTGCTCAGTGTCTGTTGGATGTGTACAGTGGTGACCTGAGTGTCCGAGGCTACAGCCCCAAATGTTTTATGAATAGCCCTGGATCTTAATTTTATTTTATTTTTTTCATTTTCCGATCATAGATAAAGCTCTTGTAAACAATATATCAATCAAAAACACAAGTACAGAAGATCTACTTCACACTCAGGCTTGGGGAGTAACAGAGTATATGTAACAGCATTATGTAATGAGGATACAATAAAAAGGTAATTGTATTCCATTACAGTTACAGAAAAAAAAGGTCAGATTACCGTTACAGTCAGTAAAAACGGGGTTTACTAGAAGGATTACAATTTGCCGACCGTCTACGGCTTGTTGTCAATTTGTCAACAAACCATGGACGGTCGGCAAGAGCACTTGTGCTTGCAGCCATGTCTCTCGCTCTGTCACCATGAAAGCTACAACGTGCGGTTGGCACGCACACTATGCCTGCAGGGACTGGAAGCAGAGTGCTGCACACACACTGCTGCCCTGCTGTCGCATCAATAGTAACTAACGTTATAGTTTGTCATTTGCTAAGCGATAGTTTAAAATAAATACATCTCTGACTCTGCTGTCATCTGCTGGCTGAACACTGAAACACACATTTGCTCTGGACCTGCATTTAAACTGCTGTTGATTGTGTTGTCTGACACAATTAATTAAAAGTGATCTTATTGATATTTCTTTTCTCTCTTTGGTATTGAAGTAATTCAAAAATAAAAGAAAGTAATCAAGTTATGTTACTTTAATATTGTGGTACTTGGATTAGGTACTGATTACATTTTTAACAGGTAATTAGTAATTGTATTAGATTACATTTTAAAAGTAACCCTCCCAACCCGTTCACAGAGAGAGAAAGAGCACACTGGTTACAGTACTTGTCATTGTTAGCATCTGGTGGTAGCTAGTTCGCTAATTCTTGAAGACTGTGGATATAAGAAGCTTTTTCAAAAAGAAAGAGGATGAAGGTAATGAGGCGCAGGTGGGGCTAGAGGAGGTGGAGGAAGAGTTCTCCCCTGTTGCTGTAGCAACAGATGAGTCAGGACGTGAGAGTGCCACTGCCTCATCTGCAAGCTCAGGTTTGTGAGGAAGACTCTTTTGCTAGCAGGCTAGTCTAGCTCAGTGGTTCTCAAACATTTTTGTCATGTATTTTCAAGGCTCACCTTTACATATGATGACTGTTTAGCCTTTATGGGATGGAATAGTGCATCAATGGTTTGCTTTTGTTTAATCTGATATTGGTTGATGTGCTGAAATACACCAATCATATTAAACTGATCAATAATGTGTTTATGATGACATCAAACAATGAGAGATTTGATTAGATTTTGGTTGGGACGTACTGATTGAATCCTTTTTATGAGCAGGACAGGAGAGAGAAGAGAACAGCAGAGGAGATGAGGAGTGTTACTGACAGATGAGACACCAAAAGAGCTGCTGGAGAGGTGAAGAAGAGGAGGGTATCAGATAGACGGATGAGACACACAGTTAACACAGTTTGTCACAGTTCAAAAGGAGCTCTTGTCACACAATAGAAGCAGAAGCTATGAGACCAGCGTTGGTCAATTTTCAAAACTGAACAAATCACCACAACATATAATTATGCAAATAACTGCTTCATCAAGGTCAAGACTCTTATTTTTTTCTCAGGGTTTTACTCCTGCTGCTGAAAATAAAAATAATGAGGATGTTGAATGAGAAGTCAGATTGCACTCATTTTGTTTATTTTGATTACATGTGGTGAAAGCCAGCCTACACATCTGACTGAACCCTTCTGCTAGAGCACAGTGTCTCACATCATATGTTCATTTTACTCTGAAATAACTTGAAAATGGTGCAATTATCGGGTGAAATTCTAAAGAATTCTGGGCTGGGCTAAGCCTCCAATGTTTCAAGATCCTAACAATGCCTCTGGATGTGTAAATAAGCAACTGGTTGCTAACACATCCAACACAACAACTTCATAAAGTGACAACATGTCAGTGTTGTTTAAGACTTGCTGCGTGGCCCACAATTACCACAAAACATCACTTCATGCAGATTTAACTCAACGTCTACTCACAGGGCTTTTTGCAATCTTTCAACCACACGATTGCCATGGAGTTGGTTCAGTTGATATATGTCACGTGACCAAAGTGCTATAGTTATGTCACACAATGACAGCCAATGATGCAGACCATGAGATGCAGTTGAAAGCCCCCAGAAAAAGATAATGAACGGACCTCAAGGTTAAGATTACTTTGTCAAAATTTAAAAAAAAAAAAAAAAGCTTGTCAACATCACTGTCAAGTGTCTGAGCAAATCTGGGCGTGTCCATCAGATTTTATCGTCCCCCCAAAATTTCATTTGTGCTGTAACTGTGTTTCTGTATTTGCAGAGCAGCGTGTTGTTAAGACGTTAAATGTGTTTCTACATTTGTTTTATTTCTTTGCAGCATTTTATGCAAATGTGGCACATATGCTGCACAAGTGATGAAGATATTCTCTTTATTTGCTTGTGTTTTTCATTCATTTACATGTGTTTTCTTAAGTTGCAGTGCTTTGAGCTCTCTCCGCCACAGTGAAATCCTTTTAAAACGTTCACAAACACTCTAGTCCTCCACCTCTGGTCATTGCCCCCGTTCCTCCGGCTCTTTGTATGCATGAGGACGGTCTAATCAGCAGTAACAGTCTGCGGTGTTGTCATCTGGCAAGCAGAGCCATTTTAATTTCAACTCGGAGAATAAACAACAGTTTCACCCAATCATCTATCCATCCTACTGTGCCGGAGTGTTTGCGGATGACAGGGAGTGTGATGCAGTGGTAGAGCGCTCGGCTGGGCACCGCAGTGTGGAGGTGCTTTAGTTGAAAGATGGGACCTTTACTGAGCCCATTGTACAGAGAAAGTTGATGAATGACAGCTATTCTCAGCAGTGTGTAGGAAGGTGTGTGTATATATATATGTGTGTTTATGTGTGCGCGTGGCTTTTGTATGTTTGTATGTGAGGAGGAGGCAGCGATAGATGGAGACCCCGTTGTAGTGTGTTGCCGTCGCGACACATTCATTTGCTGTCTGCTGCTGTGCCTGTTTAAAAATGCATTAGAGCCAACTGCTGAAACATCCATTTACATCTGTCACAGAAGTGAAGGAGGAGAGGGAGGCCCGACGCTCTCACATCATGGGTTTCAATATTTGCTCGAGCTATGGAGATAGATGGGATGTGTCTTCTGTGTGCTCCTTCACTGAGTTTCTCTTTTTTCATACAAATGCTGAACAGTAACTCTCACAGAAGGGATTATTCGAGTGGGAAAATTCACTGACATCTGAGACCGTGTCTCCTGAATATATTAAATTAACAGCATTGTAATATAAATATATGTCTGTTTAGTTACTATCTGTGGTGTAACAAGAGTGATTTAGCCTGCGGCCAGGATGTTCACATGCTGTTCCTAACACAAGAGGTGCCACAGAAAAAGAAGCAAATAAAATGATCATATTATTTTTTCAGCAGAAAGAAACTGTTGCTGACAATGATTAACATTGAATTAAACTGGAAGCCTATTCGAATAAATGTTGTTGGTCTGCAGATGTATGTAACAATTATTTTGTGATAATTGTGAAGATCATTACTCATGTATGTCTTGTACAAATCTGCCATGTCTGTAATGTGTTAAGTAAGAACTACGCCTCCTCTGTGATATATACTGCTAATAATAATTAATATTGCATGAAAACAGAACTTTCATTCAGCTCTTGGAAACCCCTACACATTCTCATATGTGAAAAACTGTTTATCTGAAATAAAAATGCCAGTTTTGAAATACTTTCTACTGTAGAAAAAACAAAATACTATCAAGCAAGTTTTAAGTTTAAGCAAGTTTATTTACTTGTCTTGACTCCTATAAAATACCTTTATATACTAATTTGCTTTGCCAAATACAAAGTAAATTAGTAGTTAATTGAATTGCTGCCTGGATTACGTTTACGTTTTAGCTAAACTGCAGAAAATATGGAAGATGTTTCTATACCAAGCTCCTGACTAAAACCATCCAACTAGTCTATGCTGTGTCCCATGTGCTGTTTACTGTAGCTACAGGCTGAAAAACCAAGACCAGAATTTATCCCTAACATTAACCAAGTGCATTGAGTTGCCTAAACGTAACCATGAAAATGTTAATTGTGGTTTAATTTCTAGAAGCAGATACTGTAGGAAAAGAAATTAAATACATCAGTGAACATTTCTGCAGATATGTTCTGTATGAACATTTCTTCCTTATGTTGATTTTTTTTTAAAAAATTGAGGGCAGCATTTTGCTAATTAGCTGTATATAATTGCAACGTTTCAAAAACAGAAACCCAAAACAGAGATGGCAGCAAAATGTATGCAGAAAACACAGATGAAAACATGATGATGACTGAAAATATAGTTGATCCACTAATTCTGCTTATAGTTTCTATACAACTACAGAAAGACAAACTTCACAAAGAGAAAAACAGAAAACTGGCTACACTGACAACTGAAGTCTCCCAGATGTCACCATTAATAAGTATTGTGTTCTTAAAGAATCAACACAGCTCCTTCTCTTTCTAATACAAACTTTAAAAGTACAGTTACAGAACAAAAACATGGACCAATACTATGCAACATTCTTGATCTCAAAGAAGTTTCGTCTCGTTCTGGTGATTTCCGCTCAAGGCCCAGTCTGAGGAGTCCGGAGAGACGGGCCGAGCTGAACGGCCCACTGAGAAGAAGCAGAAGACTGTAGCTCATTAAGAGCCCGGACAGCCATTTTCAGCAATCCCTCTGTAATCTGGGGACCAATTAACCATATTCACGAAAGAGTCCCAGCACAATGGGCACCCCCAACCTCTCTGAGCCATGGGGCTGCTTATCGGCCCGGAACACCCCTGCACACTGGCACCATCCTCGCCCCCTTGAGCTGACATGGCAAAATAACCTCCACCCACCGTATCGACTTCCCCATTACCACGAAGCAGCCCCACAAAACAATTTGTCAATGATGAAGGGAGCTTACTCTGGAGGGTGAGACCCCCTGGATGCACTGCTGTCCGTTAGTCATTACCTTCATCTGCTTAAATGGCCATAATAAAAATAGATGCTGCTGCTGTCTAATCATACAGTAGGTTGATTATTTGTGATTGACATGATCTCCAGATTGTTGGGTTAAACAGGGTCCCTATCTAAATTGCTAAATGGATGTTTTTCTGTCAGTATGTTGATGACGCAGCTGTGTGTTTGTCAGATGGTGCCAATCAGATTTAGTGGCTGAGTCAACCATACAACTATGATAACAAGGGACTGCAGAGGCCAGTCTCAGACACTTTATTCTAGATACAGTCGCTCTCAACTACGCAAGACGATTACTCACTTTAAATTTGCCTTTGCTTATAACCGCTTATCTCCAGAGAATACCTCCTTAGCGAGTTTGCATAATAGCATCCAGATGGCATGCAAGTGACTCAGTAATCTGACATTTGGTGTGGCATTTTGTTTCACATCACACTTCCAAACATCACATCCACATACAGCACACAGGGGGAGGCAAGAGGAGGCATGCTGAGCTGACCACTAAACACCTTGAACCTCATGCCAAGGTTAAATAAGCATTTGCAGAATCGATTGCTGTCGCATACTTCGAGGTATCGTGGAAACAATCAGAACATTGATTTCTAGGAATTTGCATTCTGTCCAACATCTGAACAGCCACGTCATGATATCCAGTAAGCTCTCCGTTGATGATTTTACTGTGTGTGTGTGTGTGTATACAAGCACAATCTCTTGTATTTCTATGAACAGCGAAGTCACTCTGAGTAGAGATGAGGCAAATGAAGCATTGGAAAAACACTCATCTCTGTGAGAGAACTAAAGGGGAGGGAAAATAAGCTCACAAACAAACACACAAGGTCATCAGAGTGTTTGCCTGAACAACTACTCAACCTCTAGAGGTGAACTCCCTAATATCAGACCCAAGCAACACCCCATACACAACGCTTTGGGCCATAACAAGCATCATGTACAGATGGGTGAAACATTTAAGAAAACCCCTGAATAAATGAGTGGAGAGAAAAACAAATGCAAATACTGCCAAACCAGCCCAGTATCTCTAGGAATAACATTCATATTGAACAATTCGGCACCTAATGATTTATGTCCAATGTCAATGTTCAGTGCTAATGCAATAAGTAATGTGCACTACCTTTATGCAGTGAGGCGGAAATTAAGGGTGTGAAGGTCAGGGTGGTGGATGGGCAATTTGGGAGACTGTAGTTTGTTTGCCATAACCACAATGTCTCCTTAATCTTAACCATACCATGGTTGCCACATTGTAGAAAGAATATATTTTTAAGACACTGGCATTGAATATAATCGAGGGGTTTGCAGAATCACCCAATATTATCATATTGTTCTTAACCTGCAATAGGGTTGTCCATATAGGGGACAAGAGCTCACTAAATGCTTTGATGACTATGAAAATTATGTGAATCATATGTTGTGTTCTTCACATTTATGGGAGATTTTGGAATGATGTGTTAGACAGCACTCTGCACTACAATCATCAAAATGAGGGAAAATCAGAAGAAGAAGAAGAAGAAGAATGCTGTTCATCCCTCGAGAAGAGTTCCACACACTTATGAATATACGCCAAGGAACACTTAAGCTGTTGTGGAGGCTCGTTATGGCCCTAATACTTTGCTAAAGACTTTGCAAGAGTGCTTGAAACCAACACGTTTTTATGGTTTTTAAATAGTCATACACAAAGGTAAACATTCATATTTAAGATGTGTAACATTGTTTGTCTTATGGTAAAGTTTTAACCAAATGAATGTTTTTTTTAGCATGCTAATCACAAGTTAAGTTAATCGCTTATTAGCCACCATGCTACACAGACTTTTGTACAAGTTACATCTGCGTCCACAATGTAAACTCACATGGTTTATGCTGTTTTAAGCTAAATGCCAAAGAAATATGTTGCTTTAGATGTCATAGTTGAACTCCTTATTTTAGGGGATAATGTGTGTTTTGTGTTTAACATAAGTTACAATGAGCTATAGTTTGTATTGTATATTAAACCTAGAGCGCAGTACTGTTTATTATTAAGCTTAAAAAGGGCTCAGATGGTTGTAGCTGTGGCAGTTAGCCTGTGAGAGCTAGCAGCTCACTCTCTGCACTCACTAGCCTCAAATCACCTGCTAATGTAATACTCTCCTGTTAGCTTTGAGGTGGACTTCCGATGAAGAGGGACAGCTTGTTCCCTGTGGCTGTTGGAGAGGAGCCGGCGGCTGCTGCTACACAACCTCCTGACATCTTTCAGTAATTCATTTCCTAATTAAAGACAATCAAAGGACCTCTTTGGATTCCTACTAGAAGAGACACTTTTTTCATTTGAAAACTGTTGTGGTTCTAGTACCCATGGACTCAGAGAAGACTCTTTCAATTTTAAGGGCAACATAATACATTCCCAGGTTGAACCTGTAATTTTTAATATTATTAAGCCAATCATTTGAAGATATTGATTTGCTCCCAAACCAGGGTTCAGCTTATTGGAAGATTCCTTTTATTTTATGTCTATAGGGTATGTAAGGAAGTAGGATAAGGATGCTCTGTGATTATCTGAAGTATAATAAGGATAGCTATGCTCCAGCCCAGCACTTCATAAAATATCCGGATATAGATAGTAAACTGCTACCAGACCCTAAATAAATTCTCCTGAGCTGTTACAGTTATATGGTCTCAGTAATTATTTTATGGAAAGCTGAAGCACTGGTTGCAACTACAGTAGTAGAAAAAAATGTAGAAATGCATGGCATTCATTTTGATTTGGCATGTTGTGGAGACTGGAACAGGGCCGAAGGCAGGGGGTTGCTGTGCTCATGTCCCACTCCTAGAACCCCCACACTTTTAAAATCACTGCTCTACCCTTGCCCTTAAGACAGTTTGTTGGTTTTCTCTTTAATTTGTCACCCATGTGTTGCCTCTTCTCCTTAAGAAGACAAAATTAATTCCCTCAAATATTAGGCACGATGCGTAATTTGAGCTTCATACCTGCAAATTGATTTTAAAAAATGAAATCCTGCAGCAGCATATGCTTTATGCACCAGATGTGAATAAGCACCTAAAAGCAGGAAACTCTTCCACTGCTTTGAAAAGGCAGTCTGTAAGTAGATGTGGTAGAAATGGTGGTGGACACAGACATATTTCAAAACACTGACAATGCAGACAGACAGGCACAACTAAATGGAAACCCTAAAGGCTTGGTATTTCTCAGCAACACAGAGGAGGGGGAGGAGTGCAGAGAGAAGTAAGTAAAGGGCTAGGGAGACAGAAATACAGTGAACATGGGATAAACTGAGACAGAAAGCAGATAAGAGAAGAAAAAGTATGAAAAAGGAAGATGTGGTGGGGCACTGGGATGAAAAGAGAAGGGAGACTGCAACATGGCCCAGTGATCACAAGGCACCCTTCCACCCCCCCCCGACTCTACACCGCCCAACCCAGATCTATTAGAGAGGCATCCTCAGCTCTCTGCTCCACTCTCCTTACGACATCCCTCTCTAAAACCAACAGCCCTGCCATCCCATTAGCCCTGCCAAGTTGAGCTACTGGAGTTCTGAAAGGCCCAGAGGAGCTGGAGATGGTGGTAGAGGGGGGTACAGAGGGCATTGTGTGTGTGTGTCTGAACTTATGCGTGCAAAATGTGTGTGACAGGTATGAATGTGGATGTCTCTGTCCCACTGGCTCTGTTGACAGCCCGTTGACACCAACACGTCCCTGCCCTCCTCTCACAGCAAAGGAAGCAGAGGAACGGGAAGCCACCCTGGGATTGACATTTAACAACTGAAAAAGAGTGTTCACATTTAATCGCTAAATGTTAACTGCCATAATAGCCCCACTTCACTCGGTTAGTAGGGGACAAAGCTTTAGGCCCCTAGAAAGAAGTAGTCCCACCTCCTCATTGATTTCACTGACAGAGCAGGAGGCTTAACTCTGACCCAATTGCAGCACTAGTGATAATGCTTATAAGTTATATTTATAGCACTTCTAGCTCTGCTAATTTTAGCTTCCACTGCTCACTCTTAACTGAGTGGCTACTGTGAGAGTTTAGATTAAGCTAAAAACAGGAAAAGGCTTAACCTATATCTTTAGGAAATAGTCTCATTTTGCTGTCACCGTTTGATATGATTCACCCTATAGCCTGTTCCGAAAAGCTTGTGCAACAGCAATCTGCTTGGAAGAAGTAGAAGAAGTTAGCATGATTAGCAATAGCTGCCACGACAACAAAAATAATACCACACACGGAAACACAAACTTCACCAACAGATAGGAAACAACACTTTGTACAACCTGCTTTGGCAATATTCTATTTATGTATTTATGGTCATGAAAATAAAGCTAATAATGTTGTAAATAAAGCTCATTTGAATTTGAAAAACAGTATTGGGAACACAGTTGACAAGTGATATGTTAGCCTAAGTGTAGTATACAGTAAAACTACCGGAGCACTGACTGCTTGGCACCAAAGGTCTCAATAATATAAAATAAAATATTACTGGAAGTAATACTTAAAGCATAAAAATCAAATCTTGAATGTGAGATAAAAATAGAAAACAAAGTCAAGGAACTTTTTAGCTCCAACATCAGACAATGTACAATAGCTGAAGACTGAAATGACTTGAAAGGATTTTCAGATCATTTCCACATTCCTGAACTCAGCATATTACCTGGCACCGGAATATTCAGACCAAGTGCTGAACAATATAAAGCCACTGTTGGTAGAATTGTTATGTGATTATAGCATCTTTCAATTTTCTTGATGGCTTAGCATTTTTTGTAGAAAAATGAGACAATACTGGTGAAAATTGGTGCTGTCTAGGTTTTGCTTTCAGCCAATTTATCTTAGCTTTCAGATCAAATACGCGAGTGTGACACAGTGTGCAGAGGTAGGCCATTATTTTCAATGGAGAGAGCAGCTGTGCTTTGTCAGACAGCTGCAAGAGCCGTAGCAGCCTGCACTACTGTGATTTTCTCAATAAAACTGAACTTTAAATCATGCACATCTTATTGGCATCAATGGGAGGCCAAAGTTATGATAGCAGCAATTTTACTGTTGGAAAAGTTAATTTGTTCATCTCAAATTCCTGAATTTAATACTACTCTTGAGTAAAAATCTCAAGTTTGGGGTGGCCTGGTGGCTTTAGGAGTTTAGGGTATTAATTGCCCTTACAAAAGCGTATATGATAATAACCCCAAAATACTTTTAAAAAATTCAAGCATGGTGGAGAATATCAGAGAAGACAAGGATATAGGGCTAGACTGTTAGTTCTAGTTAGCTGCATTGTAAGATTATTGCTGCTCTTTATGTTTTTTGCACTACTTCCTAAAACTATTTGCTCCTGTGCCTTTGGTGTCAAACAGGCGTTAGGGTCAGATACATCAGGGAACGATGGAGGGTAGTCGAGGCTGTCAGCCACAATGTCTCTTTTGATAATTCCACTGTGGGACACCAAAGCCAGAAAACGTTCAAATCCTACACATAGTGACTTAAATTTGACGTCCTGGCCTCTAGTTTAATGGTGCAGTGTAAGTTCTAGTTCCAAGCTGAGCTGTCTATCTGTCCCTCACAGCTACTCATAATACAATAAACATGAAATCATTTTAAATCTGTAAAATTTCAGTTCATGACAACCACACCCATGAATCTCCAAACAGTCTACCAATTCTGATTCCCTGTTGCATACAAAAAAACACTACAAGGCCTGTTTGTAAATTGTGTTATTGACTTCAGAAAAACTGTAAGCAGTATGCAGTGTGAAACACTACTAAAAAACATAAAACATAAAATAAAACATATAACAAAACATAAAATTTGGAGCACTAGATCACTTTATCACTGTTACTGGCTGTTTCTGCCAGTTTACCACAGTTAAACTATAAGTATAGAAACTAAACACATATTTAGTTCAGATTAGATAACCATCACTTCATATAACCATTTGTATACCAAATGTCTGCATATACAGAATATTGCTAAATGGCTTTGCTTGTCGGTTCATCTACATCTCATGTCTGCTGATGAAGAAAGCAATTAAGACATGTTTTGAAACGGTTGAAATTAATAGCTGCACTGCAATACTCAGATATGATTATGCATTCATAGATACCTGCATTAATGAGTCACTAGAGCTGCAGACTGCAAAGCTCCTGTGTTCCTCCAAGTGCAATAAAATCCCAGTACAGACTGTTTCTATCCACATCGCCAGTAAGTATCGCTCTTTATCTCATAACTCACAATCACCCCAAGACACCAAAGGCCAAGTAGTTACTTGACATGTCACTGCCTCTCCAGCTTGACAAATGTACTATGTTAGTCTCAGCAGGGATGGAGAAGGGCAGGAGGTTGAGATGGACTTCATATCCAGTTCATTTTGAAATGTGATAGACAGTGAACCCACTGTGGACTATTGTGACCCTCTGTGTTAAAAGGCAATAAGAGATCCATTTTATTGAAGTAGTGCCTCTCGATGTTCCTACAGAGCCCACCTGGTTTCATTCTGTTCGTTCGCTACAGAGCTGAGGTGACTCACTGGATTTAGAGGTAATATTCTTTCCTGAAAATCAAACAGTGTCACAGTTTGGCATTTTCATCTGGTGTCACATTGCAGGGATAATGCTCTCATAGAAAAGCCATTTCTCCTAACAGTTGATTGACATACCAACCGACTCCATTTGCAGGCTGTTGAAAAGCAGACTTCCTTTGAGAGGAGGCGGAGGGCGAGGAAGAGGTAGAGGAGGAAGAGGAGGGTCCGTATATCGTAAGCAAGGATAAGCACAGATTTATCTGATGTCTTCTTAAAATAAAAGAAGTAACATCATCAAAACTGCCTTTATCCATGCCTTTATAGACCAGCCCTCCTCTCCACTGAGACGGACAGAGTCGAAGACCACGCACACCATAGAGGTTAGGACATTCATTTCAGTAAAGTGGACGACACAGAAAAAGCTTCAGTGAAACAGTTTAAAACATACATTTCAAAGGGTAGGAATTAGAACAGAGGAGTGAAATGGGACCAGTTGGGTTTTAAGGCACAATACAATGAAAAAAATACAATGTGGGCCAGCTGCAACAAACATCAAGAGGTACAGAATATTCTTATTTACATACAGTTTGGCCTAGTTTGGTTAGATTTTTCATTAATTAGGCCCAAACTCTACTCACACAATGGACTTTTGAGTCGAAAAACAAAAACTGTAGAGCAACTGAATCTCCTCTTTACAATGTTTACTTGTAGGTGAGCCCACATTACAACACCACTAATTTAAACAGAACCAGATAGGGGTGTAACAGTACGCATATGCACCCTGAACCATTTGGTACAGGATGTTCTGTTTGGTATACAACTCTCTAAATTTTTGTGGTCAAATTAGCTTAATAGTGTCAAATTAGAACTACATCTTAGCATGTAAAGATTACCTGGACAGCTTTGGCAGTGGGACAATTTTTGTCTGTTAACTTGGCCGTGCTACTAGGGTTAGCCTCTCCCCTGGTTGTTACACAAAAGAGCTGAAAAAGCTATCAATCTGAAGTGTTGACATTTTCCAGTAAGTGACAGCGACACTGGACGAAACTGTGTTCCAACCTGTTAAACTGAAGTTGGGTCTAGAAACAGAAACAATCAAACATAGTAGCTTAAATTATTCATCCACTGCCCTGACAGTTACTCTCACTGCCAATAGATAGACCTACAAGTACATAACTGTGTAAAATTGGAGGGAGATACATAGTGTAGCTATTTCTTAACAAATAACAGTTTATCTGTGCACCCAACATCTCTATGCAGTGTCTCCACTTAGTGCCTCATGGTGACAACAATTCTCCAGTAAGTCACTGCTCCTGTCTGTTCATCAAGAAGTACTTCCAGCACTGTCGTTTTTATAGTTTTGTTTGTGTACGGATTAAACAAATGAGACTTGAATGTTAATTAGTGAGCTGTAATAGAGAGTTGGGCTATCTTTTTCCCCCTGCTCCCAGTCTTTATGCTAAGCTAGGCTATTCACCTCCTGGCTCCAGCTCCATACATAATGCATTGGATATGAAATTTGATAGTCTCTTCTCAGTCTTGGAGATGAAACGATCAATCTCAAACTAATCCTTTAAGTTGATGATGATGCAATATGCTGCACATGCTTTGATGGACATTTTCAAGATTTTAATTTAATTTAATTTAATTTAATTTCATTTTATTTCATTTTCTTGCTTTTATTTTGTGCATCAACCTTGTAGAGACAGGAAATGTGGGCAGGGAGAGGGGGTGCACGGCTGGAATCGAACTGATGACATTGTGATTAAACATTAGGCTATCAGGTGGCCCCTTATGGGATATTTTTTACTAAACTGTACCAAACCATGGATTTTACGTACTGTTACACCCCTACAACCAGAGCACAGAGACCAGACTGAACACTTATACTCATCACACAGACGGGAGAGCTAAATGTCAAGGGGAAAATACAAAGGTTAGGTATATAGATAAAGGTCGATGGGATAAGGCACTGCACTACAATTAACACTCCAGGTATAAGCTGCCTCCAAACACTGATCAGGAACTGAATCTTACTTCAGATTACACTATTTATCATTAACAGGTTCATAAGTAAGACACAGTAATCATGTATAAGTGGTTAGAGGCAACTTTGACCCTTTAACAAAGAACAGCCATCCCTACCATGGTGACTCTGGGAGCGGACCGGCCAATGTTTTTCTCCTAGAAAACAGAACCAAGTGGTTATTTATTAGATTGTGCTGCTTGTATGGTAATATAACAGATAAATACAGTTACAATGAACAACCAGCAGTTATAGCAGTATAGCAGTTGGACTGAAAAGCAGGGATATGGTTAAATTTACACCAGTATTTGTTAAACGTGAAATTGTCCATTTTTGTTAAAACAGGCATTTGTTGCACTTCAACATTAGACAATAAAGCAATACAAAAGCTCCATTTTATGTATAACATCTCTCTTTTTAAGTCAAACGGTGCCCACATGTCAACAGCTATGTGGACACAAGTTGTGCAGAGGGCTCCGGGAAATGAGAACAATTTTAGTGCTCGGATATCGATTGTGTTACATTTTATCTTCCCATCAACTACAAGCTGATGCCACCTGACACCGTGACACAAAGCATCAAGTCACCTCTCTCTGTCACACACACAAACACACACTCACGACGCACAAGTAAAATGCCACCAAGCGTGGGGGAAGACAGAGAGGAGTTGGAATTTCAAGATGAAAGAGAATTGGGGTAGGAGGAGAGGAGAAGAGGATAATGAGAAGAAGGGAGGAGGTGTAAAAAGTCACCGTTGTTCCCCGCACCCTGACACCGTAGGACTCCAGCCATGCGGCACTTTGATCCATCATTATCGATTTACCATCAGCTTCTCATCGCCGCTGCCTCCCACACAGAAACACACAGCTACAGGGATGCGTTCCCCAGCTCTGAGCAATATGTACACCAGTTTTTACCTTAAACCCACTGACCAAGAGAACCCTTATAGTTTGGAGCACATTAATGATAAGAGGTGGGTGTGTTGAAACTTGACAGTGTTAGATACACTGATGAGCATGAATTGTAGATTTTTCCACATGAGAGTACTTATAACAGCGGGAGGTTTGCATGAAATCCCCTGTGAAAGAAATATGCAAACAGCACGTCACCGCTAAAATGCTAAAGTACACATAACATCAGTACCAGCAGAGTGAGGCTACACAATGTAAATTTGCATTACACTGCTGTATTATATCCACTGTAGCGCAAACTGTTTTCTTCCTCATATCCTTTTGTTAATTCAGAAAAGCTCCTCTCATCAAAATGAGAATACTTTAAGAAATTAAACTATTTACTCTACATTAAAGAGAGACTGTGTTACTTTTGAAAGAAGAAAGAACACATGTTGTGTAGCAAATAAAAAGTTGAACTCATAAGCAGTGAAACGCCCCCTTGCTCAGTTCATTACACCCAGGTGTTTTGCTGCAACGGCCTTACTTGGTCTGGTATGACTGCTAGCTTCTGGTGGATAAAGTTAGCAAATTTTAGGTGGATGTTGCTGTGTAGCTACAAGTTATTTCATTTTCATGTCATTTTCCTGACTTTAGGATTCTTCCTTACTTGTGCTACTGTTACACTATGAGTCAAATCTACAAAGGATTGCACGGCTTTTGCAGCCACTAAACCTGTGCAAATGAGACAAAAAGATAGCGTGTAAAAAGATTTTTAAAAAGCACCTACAAAGGGTGAAATGCAGTGCAAACTGCGCTGCCAAGCAAAAAATGCGTCATGGTGCGCCTGTTTCATTTGCATGTTTGTAAATTAGGTAATATTCAAAGATTCAGTGCAAAATTGGCCCCTTTCTATGCAAATAAGTCTCGTTGCAACAACAGTATAATTCACAAAGACCAGTGCTAATAACCACATACAATTAGGATGGAGTTATTAGCATCTTCAGATAGTTGATGTTAACTGCGCACACACTCACTGCTCACTCATTCTCTCTCTCTCTCTGTCTCTCTCGCTCTCTTTAAATCTTCAAGCTTGTGAGGCTTGAATGATATTGAATTGATATTGAATGATATCAAGGGCAAAATCTTCAGTCAGACATTGAGGGGGATTAAGTGGGTATGGGGTGGGAAGCTTATCTCGGACTTTCAGCTACTTAAAAATAAAAAATGTCCTGACTGCTTAGATGGAGCTCAGGATTCATCCATACAGTAAGGGTCTGCTTTATTACAAACAACTCCACTGTATAAACCTGGAATCTGTGTGTAACAGCTGATCTGTGTAGATGTGTAGCAGAACACAGAATATTAATTACCGCCAGATCCTGATCAATCCAGTGTTAATGTTAGTTAGTTAAGTTACCACTGCTGTGCCATGTGCGTAAATGCACACAGCCTCTTTCTCAGTTTGGAGACACACTCATTTCAGCTGCTGTGTGATGCTGCAGCCAGCTGTGACACACAGCCAGCTGTGGACAACAATAGGAACATCAGTACTGATGTTTCTGCGAAATCCTGAATACATTCAGTGACACCTGATAGACATTATTGTAAGATTCAGACATTAATCTAACACGCTTCAGACCTGCCTGAGTCACATTCATAGCTGTATCCTATTTCCTGTATCCTGAATTACGTTTCAGTAGATCATGTTATAGATGCAAAATACTAGAGAAGTAAAAGAAGCAAAATACATGAAAGTTGGTTTGTGATTGTGGAGAGCTCTATGTGTGCGTGCCTCTGCTAATTAAAGACATGCAGTTTGAGGCTTTTGTGCTCTCTGCAGTTTTCATTATCGACTAATCCTACAGATTAATGCCTTTTTCTATTGTATTTTTTTACATTTTATATTAGTTTTAAAATCAATATCATTTGGGGTTTTTTATTCTAGATTTATTTTTGAAATGTTCAATATACTTAATCTCGTAAAATAAATATTTATTATGTATTTTATGGGCTCTTGAGCATATTTATCATGCCATTGCATTTATCTGTTAAACACTTTTTAAACTTGCTTTGTAAAAGTACTGTACAAATTAAGTGTCATTATTATTAATATAGGGGAGTTAAATATAATCCATTACTTTGAAAATCTATGAATGACCAAGAGATAGAAACAACATGGGCAGATTTCTGGCACAGCTTACATCAGCCTGTAGTTGACATAAATAATGAGGTCGCATCTTCACTCAGTCATCATCATCAGTGAGAAGTAAACTAACCAATTAGACAAAATATCCATCACAAATGTCTGCTGCAGAGCTAATGTATCACAGTGCACAATGGCAGAAAATATTAAAAATGGGAAATACATTTTCTATCATCTATCTTTCTTTCTAATCATTCGACGAAATGATTTTATTTTAGTATTGGCAGTCCTGAGCTTCCATACACGGTATTGATCAGCAGCTCCTGATAACCCCTCTTAGATTTATTATGGTCGTTTTGACCTCAGGAGGCAGTGAAATCTGCACTCTTGCACCTTAGAGGAACAGGAAACAACACTGACATTAGCCTCATACTGTACACTCTTAAGCAGGGATACTGGCAGCTCCTACAAGATGACCTTGAGAGTTATTCCAGTCAATAATCAATCGATGGCTTAATAAATCCATCAGACGTGTAATGCAAGGCTGACATATTGATGGGTGTGGAGTATTTCCTCTAGAGGACACACTCTGTCATGTCCTGCATGCTTTGTTTGGTCCGTATCTCATGCCTTATGTCTGGTGAGGGGGGATAATGAGGACGATGCAGACGCATTTCTTCAGGATGGGATGTGGTGGACCCAGTGAACTCAACTACGCAGGTAGCTTTTGTAGTAGCAGAATGTATTTCCTTTGCATTGGTTGAGGTAATGCAGGTAATTCATCTGTTTGTGACCCTGCTGTATGAGTTGTAAAGGACCAAACGAATCCATTTGTAGTCTTCAACACATCCGTTTACCGACCTGAGTGTTCCAGCTCAGTTATTTCGAATCAAAATGTGACAAGAAACCTTGATGCTCAAGCATTAGTTACAGTTCTCCTGACTCAACATTATGCAGTGTGTATTTATGATGTGCAGTGTTTTAGTTAACAGAAACTTGTAAGGTTGAAGAGTGCTTCAGGAAGATTTAGCATTTCCTTTCAATGCTGCACAGGCAAACAATCCTCATTTCACAGCGTTCCCATGTAAAGCTTTTTTGATGCACAATTTTCTTGCAATGCAGACAGTGGAGATAAATCAAAAGGTTCAAAACTGACTGTCAGTGGAGGGATGAAATTTATGAAAAGGAGACTTTTAAAGCAGGGTTACAAATGACACAAGTTTAGCTGGCAGCTCAACAGTAAACAGCATTGGTTGTGCTCCTTAATTGGAATAGCACTGTGCTTTCACCGTCAACTGCTAAACCTGCATGTACTCAGCAGGAGTGATGCTGTAACAGGCAGAAATTCCTGACTTTCTGGTGCAGCATCACTAAGGGGAAAGACAACTGTGAGTGAAAAGCAGCAGAGGAGTCAGTGCACTGAGGAGACCTCCCTCCCAGGGCAAATCTACTTGCCAGCATGCCCACCATCAGCACTTAACAATGTTTGCTCAGATTTTCAGCCCAAGGTAACTCGTTCTGCAAGGACTCCGCTGCATTTCTAGCCACCTTACCCTGGTTGGCCTTGACATATCAGCAGGGCTATCTCCTGAAATCAATGATGTGTAGTCAGCCCGCTCAAATGTCAGCCGCAAACGTGTCATGCGTTCACAATATAGACAGAACCAAGGTATGAGTCTTACAAAAAACAAATTCAGCCAGTAGAACCAAGGGCAACTCTTGTAGGAAACTCGTGCATTTGAAAGCTATTTGGTCCCTGACCTTTATTGAGCAGTAAATACATGAAAGTAATTGTATTTTTGTTAAAACATCTAACACAGCGGTGAGTTCATTGATTGTAATGTGCCAGTTAAGCTACAAGATGAGAGAGCTGACTCCAGGGACTGCTGCCATACTGTGATACATGTAGCAATAAAGCTAAATGTTATTTGTGACTGTAAGACTTTACGTACTCTTGCATTCATTCATATTAACACACAATGTATGTAATATCTCATAAACCATGTTTGCTAATGGTCTCGACAAATTCAGCTCAAGAGCCTGGGAGCTGGAACCACATTCAAACAAAATGATCATTCATTTATCGCCGCATGTATCCTAGTAATGTGCAAATTCAGAGCTTTCGGTGTAGCATATAAAGCTGCTGTTTGCATATTTACTGCTTTACTACTCTCAACAGTCTGAGAAGGAGGAAACCTGCACTGTTGTAATTATGATTTAAAGGATTATTCTGAATTATTACAATTTGGGTCTTATTTTTGTAGTTTTGGCCTTCATGTCTCTCTTCATGTTTGTCCGAGCAACATGGTGACTATGAGGAAGTGTTCCTCTGCCGTGCCTCAGTAAGGTACTGTCCAGGCTACCACAACAAGTGAGTGGCATACTAAAAGAAATTGTAACTTTGGGAAATAACCACACTGTTGAGCTGACTCAAACTGCTGAAGTTAGTTAGTCGTGTTAGCTTCGGCTACCTTAGAATGCACTTTCTCACTGAACAAGTACTGTATATTTTATCCCCCATCTCTCGCAGTATAGTTGCTATGTATGGAGATATCGCTTCATGGCCAGTATGGAGAAGAGGGATGAGTACAGAGACCAGCAACTCTTTCAGTACTCATATGACATGTGAGTATTGTAAATAGTAATAACAGACTTAAAAAAAAGCCTATCCTTAAAGTATCTGCTTTAGCCTATAATTACAAGAAACAGTTCAAAGTTTTGATTTCCAAAATGTGCATTTTTTCTTCATCTGCCCTCCTGGTTGTTGATTTCTTTCAATCAACACCTCACTGAGTGAAGACGCTCTCGGTTTTGCGCTTTGCTAATCACGGAGCATTAGCATATTAACAAATCAATTGGCACAAAGGAATGAATCTCTCTGTACCTGTGGCAAAACACTGGGTGCAATATTATGTAGCGTACTGAATGTGTGATTTGTTTCACATACCCCCTCGCCCCTCACCCGACACTCACACACAAACACACACACAGACACACACCACTGCTCCCCTGCTGGGTGTGTTGGATTGCTATCAGTCCCTGAGAAAGCTGCTTACATAACCACGCTGCCAGCACCAGCCCACGTCAGCCTCCATATTAGATGATAGCATCTTTAATGGCTTTTTGACAATGTTGCGTCTCACTTGCAGTTTATGAAGACAAGGCCACTTATGAGTGTGAGAGTGTGAGTGAGACTGAGGAGGCGCTTGACTGCCGTTTTTCCTGTAAGTGATGTGAAATAAGACGGTGTAATGAAAAGGAATAAGAGGGGATGATGTCGTTGAGATCGTTTGACAGAGTCTGAAGCTGTTCGGACAATTTTAGGAGCAAAAGATAGTAGTGAATCATTAGTATAGCAGCTTACGCAATTGTTTAAGACATGTACTCAGGGGCTTGAAAATAACGATGTTAAATATTTATGCTTAACTAGCTCAGGGGTTGGGATTGTAAAGCATGAAAGCCGATCGTGACGCGATTAACAAAAGCAGAGTACAAAGTTGCAGGAGTTTACCAGTCTTCTTGCAGGAAAAAAAAAAAGAAAAGCTTTCTTCATTAACTCTCCATCTCATACAGCAATCCCCCAAGCTCAGATAGAGCAGGGTGAGCGAGCAAGGGAAAGATTAAGAGAGGGAGAGTGAGAGCAAAGATTCGATAAAGAAAGGGGAGAGTCTTATTTCAGTGCTTCACACACTGCTGGATGATCAAAGTAGAAAATGCTGTTTTAATTCCAAGAATCATATCTCATCTCCTGTCCACAAGCTCATTATAGAGAATTATGCTGCAGGACAGAGGGGGTGAGAAGAAGGAGGCTCACAGAAAAAGCCTCCAAAATCCAACTAGACTACTACAGTATACTTAATACTCATGTTTTTGCTAAGCGCTGATGTACCCTTTCATGACCTGTTATGGAAGTTGTAAACTGGGAATAGTGACCTTTGCTTCAACCCTTTGTCATTTCCCAGTTATGTCTCCTCAGCAGGAGACAAACATTGAATAAAATATAATTTGACATGGACTTGTTGGGCAAGTTAAAAATGTAATCTCATCACTTATTGCTCAGAAGTAATTTGCTACATCACTTGTTACAGTACTTTCTGTTACTCAAACAAGGTCCCGTCCAATAACTTTAAAGCCTTCACAGCTGCTGCATCTTCTATATCTTCTTCAATATCTAATGTGTAGAAAACCAGACATTGTAGTTTAACAAGCAGCTACACACAGCACTCCAGAGGTCCCATCCTCACATGCAAGATTCACACACCCTCCAACTCTGACCACAAACCAGTTTAAATGACTTATTCCTTCTCTTTTTGCTCAGCTAAGGCCATGTTCAGCACTGCATCAAAACCGCAGCTCCCTCATTCATTTCAATGAGACCATTGTAAAAAGAGAATGTGGATGCCAATGAGAGGGCTCCAGCAAAAAAAAAAAAATCTGCTGCGTCTGCCATCTCAAGTTTTGCCACATTGTGATGTCCACTATGTTGGCCAGTTAGCTACAGATGTTCAAGTGTACTCGCCACGTTCCAACGCCTCATGATAACGTCCTGGCCGGAGTGACAAATTGTGAAACATTTAGACAATGTGATTGCCTACTCCTCTACCTCTACCATCTAAAAACTCATCACTCATTTTCAGCTGTCTTCATGAAGCATCCCTTACCTTAAACCTCGCAAAGTGTGAACTTGGGATAAGGGCAGGTGTATCCGGTAGCAGCAAAAGTGCAAGCAGTTATCGATTTCCCGGTCCCACAGTCAAACAAAGCATTATGTTGTTTTCTTGGGATGTGTGGCTATTATCTGGGATTTTGTAGGAATTTCTCTGATGTGGTGGCTCCTCTCACAGGACTTGTTAGCTCTTCAAAAAGCTTTGTTTGGTTCCCCACTTGCCGGGCTGCTTTTGAATGAGCTAAGGCTTTGTTGTGTAGTGCACTCGTGCTCGCTGCGCCCAACTTCACACTCCCTTTCAAATTAGAGATAGATGGCAGTGTGTGTGGTGCAGGTGCTGTTCTTCTGCAGGAAAATGAGTGGGCCATTGATCATCCTATCTGCTACTAATTTCTACTTTTTAATTTAACAAACATCAGCTAAACTATGGTACCATGGAAAATGAAGCTCTCGCCCTGCTGCTCGCCCCACAGAATTTTGAAGTGTATATCGGGTCCAGTTAACAACCTGTCCAAGTTTTTACTTACCACATCCCTTTAGTGTTTCTCACTCAGATGTGCAACTCTAACCGGAGACTTATGCGCTGATCCTTCCTTCTGCAGGATTTTAACCTGCAGATTTTTCATAAGAAAGGCACAGAAAATGTAAGTGCTGATGCTTTGTCCAGATCTTCCTTCAGATCTTCCTAAATTTCACTCAAATTGAACATTAAAGGGGGATGTTTAATTCCTGGGAAAGGAGGTGTTACGACTGTGATCATAATTTTTGTCAAAATGTGTTTTGCTTCCTCAGCCTGGATGTGCCTGTGCCAGGTGTGGCTGTGTGTGTGTCTGTGTGTACTTATGTAAATAGGTGTGTGCACAGACACAGGGGTGATTGGTTGATTAGCTTCCAGCTCCGGCAGGTGATTGGCTGCTTCAAGAGGAAGTCTGCTATTGAGCCAAGATAGCGTTGCAGCAGTGCAGGGGCATCTCCCGTCTCCCTCCTCTCCCAACCAACCACGCATCTCACCCTGATTTTATTAAATCATGGTTTTTGTTCTCTTCTTTTAGAGCTAATAGGGAGGGACTGCTAGTTTGGTTAACCTGATTTTCTCATGTTCATGTTAGTGAGGGAGGTAAGTTGTTGTCATTTGGTGTCTTTGTTTTCGTGAGGTTATATTGGTTACTTCCTAGTTAGATTTGTTTTGTATGTTATGTAGGCCTGTGTCTACCCTGAAGTTAAATCGAGCTCTGTTTGCATTATTTAATTTATTTGTCTTTGTGTCTGCTTGGGATCTGGGGAAGATGGGGCTTATTGATGTTGTGTCTTGGACACCCCTAGACTAGGCATAACAGATAAATTACCTTAAAATGGGAATACTGTAGTAACCTTCATTGTAACATTATTGTTAGAGAATACAATTGTTGTCATTGTGATCATTGTCCAGAGTTGTAAAATGCTGTCCTGTAGTATTAAAAACTGCTGTGCAGCATCAGATAAGCCTTCAGGATCTATTACTGCAGTGATTCCCGACCAGGGGTACTTATACCCCAGGGGGTATTTCTGCAGTTGCCAGAGGTTATTGGAAAGACTTTGGAAAGTGAAGTAATAAATTAGTGGTTATTGGTGAAAAAAAACCCCTCTATATACAGTATATCCTCATATGTGTGTTTTTGAGGTAAACTGACACAAAAATAGCATCACAAATTGGTGTAAAGAAAGAGGAAAAAGACTGTCTTGGTTGCAAAAAATCCACTTCCAATATCCACTTTTATATAACTACCAGTTTTTAAATAACATCCAGTTCAAAATCAGTTCAAATGAATACATTTGGAACATGAAGAGTGATGTCGATGAAGTGCTACTTGAGTTCATCTGACAAAGCTGTGGGGGGAACCAGTGTAACACAGAAACTAGCCTTCCTGCATCATATTTCATTGCCAGCACCTGAAACAACACAGCCCTGCCGACACAGCCTCTTGCATATTTTAAACTCCCCCCCCCCCTCTCCGTTTCAGTACTGAACACCCGGTAACACGTCCTTGACCGATCTCTCCACTGGACACATGGAACAAAACTGTCCAACCTTCCCATCCAACTCCTAAAAAAACATCAAACAAGCCCTAAAACTGTCGCAGTAATGGAATGTTACTGGGATTTGTAACCGTAGTATAATTTCTAAATTTGAAAGTAAATATTAACCAACTGTTTATCCACATCTACAATGTTTTAATTCCAAGTAAATGTCACTGAATAAGCTACTGGCATGTTCAGAGTGGAATGAATTAGTTTGGGCTGAGACTAATTCTCCAAGCTGACTGAGGCCACAGTTTTAGGAGCTGCCTGATATATAAAAAAAAAAAAAATCAGAATAAAACCAATCCCCTACAGTAGATGAATGGCCACAGGATGACACCTGATGTCAGGCTGTACAGCAGCAATGAGCATCGATGTGTGACCATCCCGAAAACAACCCTCCCAGTTCTGGCTTGTATTTTCCCAGTGAGCGAGCAACAGACAAAGATACCTGCACACAGTATGCACATCCATCCATACATTACTCCTCCAGCTCCCCATTCAACAGCACAATCAGGCTCAGCAGGGGCTCCAGTCTCCAGTCATTACAGCCAGTTAATTCTAAACTCATTAACAATGGAGCCATAACAATAGTGCGCACAAAAGCAGAAGGTGTGGGTGGACTGCCTGCACGCAGGAAAAAAAAAAAAAAAAAAGAAGAAATGCTGGGTTTTTCATAATCAACTGTCAGTCATTTGCTAAGATAAAGGCTTCTTTAAGTCTGCATAGGGGACTGAAGCCCACAGTTGCAATTTAAATGCCATTTTGCTGGAGTTTCACAAAAGAAACATAAAGTATGCAGTGTCATGACTACGGAGGATTGGCTTCATGAATAGAAATGTGTTTCTACAAAAGACAGGGCAGAGAGTTGAATTAAAGCTCTGACGTATTCATTGAAAGTTACAATTTTTCCGTCTCCTCTGGCCTCCTGTTTGAATAAGGAATAAAAAGACAAAAAGATTCGGATGAATATTAACCAGTCTTCTCTGTACTGGGAGAAAATACTGGTGACCTTTCTTGCCCTCTGGGTTTTCCTCACAGGTTCCCATTTTGTTTAGCTTTTGGTAATTTTTCAATTACCATAAGTTCAAAAAATTTTTTCACCATTAAAAATTCAAATAAAACCTTCAGAGGCACGTCGTATTCCTGGAGGTGACAGACAGGATATCCTGCTTCAACAGCAGCATCGCCACACAGCCGAGAGCACAAAGGCCAACAGCACTTGACGAGGTGTGCACAATTTGCTGCAGGCGCGAGGTGTGAGTGAGACAAATCTGAATATTGATTGAGGCCGTTTAATCCACCTCTGCGCCTATTGATATGTCAATCATCCTGCTAAATCTAGTAAAGCGTATCAGTCTTGTGAGCAGCACAGTGGCCCAAGGACAGTGCTCTCTTCTGTTGTGTTTTAATTGCTGTTGGCACTGCGCGCCATGACTCATGGTAATGAGTTAATGAAGTCATTGAGATTTAGTGAGCAGCCACAGGCTACGGACTCCCTGCCGAGAATAGTGCACCATTCAATATGGCTTTATTAACATTTCAGAAAAGAGCCACCGGTCACATCGGCTGCACTGATCACAGCAATTGTGATTAATTTTGTGGCCCGCCAGATCAGACCGGAGGGAGCTAGGTGGGGCAGGGTAACATGGAATGATTTTTTTGGCACCATATGTAGGCATTTTAATATTTCATCATGATTTGATCTCACAGGGAAGTCATACTTTTCTCTTTTTGCTTTTTTTTTAAACAAACATACACACACCCCATACAGTGCCTGTAACTATTCACCCCCTTTGGAAGTTTTCAGTTGAATCAAAGTAGATTAACTGTGGCTTTTTTGGCACTTATCAACAGACAATTAATTACAAATCTAAAATACAAAACATGTTACATAGTTATTCACCCCATTTAATAGGACACACCTGAATCCTCACTGCTGAGGCTGGTTTTAGAAGTCACTTAATGAGTTAAATGACGATCAGAAGTGTGTGTTTTCAAGGGGTTTCTACTGACCGTCAGGATCTTCAAGGTCAGACTCGGTGAGTCAGATTTGTAGCAAAATGTACACCACGAATACAAAGGGACGCTCCGACTGTTCTTAACTGAACATCTCTTGGAGTTCAGTTCAGTCAGTCATTAATAAATGGAAAGCGTATATCACGGCTGTAAATCTGCCGCGAGCAGGCCGTCCTTTAAAAACTGAGTAAGCACGTTAGAAGGAGACTAGTGAGGGAGGACACCAACAGACCTGTGACAATGAAGCTTCAGAGGCTCAGACTGGAGAAACTGCACAGACAATAACAGCTGACCGGGTATTTCACCAGTCACAACATTATAGAAGAGAGGCAAAGACAAAGTATCTCTTGAAAAGAATCTCAGTTTGCCAGAAGGCACATGGGAGACTCTGAAGTCTCTGGAAGACGCTGCTATGGTCTGACTACACCAAGACAGAGCTTTTTGGCCATCAAACTAAACACCATGTTTCACAAATACATCATTATAAAGGCAGCATCTCCTCCGTGAAGCATAGTGGTGGCAGCGTCATGCTGTGGAGATGCTTCTCTCCAGACCTGGAAGGCTTGTGATGGTGGAGAGTAAAATCCTGAATTCAGCTGTAGTGAGGCAGGAGTCTGCAGTAAACCTGCCACTTGGGATAATATTTGTGTTCAAGCAAGACATTGAAGCCAAGAATAAAGCTAAAACTACACAGGAACAACTTAAAACAATGTTAATGTCCTGGAGTGGATGATCTCTCAC